>NC_000079.6:42027567-42327567 GCF_000001635.26 Mus musculus
CAAGAGTTTCAGAGGGAAGCGGCTCCTATTGTTCATCTTTGCAATACCACTAGTTAAAAAAAAAGTTTGAGTAAGAACATCCATTGCTTATTCTAACAGTGTGACTACAAAACTGGCTGGCCCGCACTGAGCCTGTGATACACAGATTGGATTTTTTTAAATTATTTTTAAAATTGCATTCTTTTATTTATTTGCTCGGTGTGTGTTTGGTCGTGGCATGTATGGGACAGTGATAAGTAGAAGACATCCTGAGGGAGTTGTTTCTCTCTCTCTGACACGTGGATTCTGAGGACCAAACTCAGTTCGTAAAACTTGGCAGCAAGAGCCTTTACCTACTAAGTCTTCTCCCTGGGAACGCCGCGCCCCCCACTCCTTCATCACCCATCTCATTCAATTTTAGCTTCGTTTCTTAAAACAGACAAAATCTCAATATATTCTGATTATTTCAAAAGACCAACTGTGTAGCCTCAAGGAGGGCGAACATTCCTTGACATCCACTAGCTTAACAGTCATGCATGTATATGCGACTTCGTGTGTCATTCTAACATATGTACAGATTGTGGGAGGATCGGGACCTTTAGGGGCAATTAACATATGTATCACCCAAAACATCAATCATTTCTCAGAGCTGGAACTAGTCAAACTCTTTTTTTCTGGTTATTTTGAAATATACCATGCACCTGTTCACCATAGCATGGTAGCTTTGTATTCTGGAAACCATTTCTCCCACCTTCCAGCTTTCCCTTCTTTCTGATGGTTAGAGTCCATTGTCAGCTTGACAAGGTAAGCCCCTGCATGCCTGAAAGAGATTATCTGTATGTGGGAAGAGCCATGGACTGTGAGTGCCATCATTCCCTATCTGGAATCCAAGAATGTACAGATAAAGAAAGACAGCCAGGATGGAGGGGGGTGGGGGGTGGGGTGGGGCACAGCATGTGTTCATCTCTGTTTCCTGATTGTGGATGTGATGTGAGCAGCTACCTCACACTCGTGCTGCCTTGATTGTCCCACTATGGTGGACTGTACCCAGGAGCAATGAGGCAAAATAAACCCTTTCTCCTTTAAGTTGCTCTGGACAGAATATTTAAAGCAGCAACAGGAAAAGAAACTAAGACACCATTCCAGCTTTTAGTAACTTATTTTGCTCCCTACATCAATAGTAGCAGCTTTTTGAGATTCTACAAAGTAACTTTCTGCAGTATTGGTCATTCTGTGCTTAGCTCATTTAACATGGACCCTTTCAGATCCATCTGTGGTTGCCTCAATTGACAAAGATAGTATCCTTTTTAATGGCTGAATAATTCTCTCTCTCTCTCTCTCTCTCTCTCTCTCTCTCTCTCTCCCTCCCTCCCTCCCTCCCTCCCTCATTCTCACTCTGTGTGTGTGTTTGTGTGTGTGTGTGTGTGTCTTTTATCACATTCTTATATAATCATCTATGTATGCGCATAGGTCGATTACATGCATTAGCTGTCTGGGATGCTGATGTAAAGAGTACAGGAGGGCCGACACCTCTGACTTGCGGGCTTCACGACCTGTTGGTAAATGCTCAGTAGCAGAATTACCAGGGCCATATGGAAGTTCTACTTTTTAGTTTTTGGAGGAGTTTCCAGACCAGCTATACTAACGTTCCCACCAACAAAAGTTCCCATTTCTTCACGGGCATTCACATTCCATAATTTCCATCAGAGTTACTAGGTACAGTGGCAGACATCTGTAACCCCAGCATTGGGCAGATCCCTGAGGCTCATTGGCCAGTCTGTATCGCCACATGCTTGAGCTGCAGGTTTAGTGAAGGATTCTGTCTCAAGAATTAAGGCAGAGAGCTAGTGAGAAAGACGGCTAACGTCTCTCTGTGGCTACCACATATGTATGCAAGGGCACATGTGCAAAACCTCAAATAATAACCAAGTTTATAAAGATGCATTGGTGTACTCAGTACAATACTACTGACCTTAAGTTATCTTTAGGTTTCGTTAATAGCGTCACCATCCCGCAGGAACTCAATATCAGCCTCTATCCATTCTTCAAACTACAAATCACATTTTTAATCACATTTTAATAGTCAGAGAGTATATTTTATCGCTTTTTGCTCTTCAGTGTCTATCCCCATTCCACTTCAAGCGATCCACCCCAATAATTTCTTTCAATATTTATTTATTTATTTATTATTTGCCTGTTTTTAAATTGTGGAAGTAACTTTTTCTATAACAAGATAAGCATATGAATTCAAAGCTAATTTTTTTTAAAAAAATTATTAGTGAACAGAAGGCTGCACGTGTCAATTGCCTCTTGGATAGAGTTATCACTGCTATTGTTAGTACATAATTAGTCAAAACAACATAACCATGTCACGAAATTTCATAAATAATTACTAAACAAAGCTGAGTTATTAGACATAAAGCATGATGAGGCAAGTGGGGTCACGTTGCTTTTATGTCTGCATAATAACTAATCATCATTTGAAGGAGACAGGGCTCACGTCAGTTGTGCACGTGCATTCTGTATTGCATGAGTACAGGCCCCGAGAAGTCTTGTTCTTACACACAGAGGTATAAATTCTGTCACAGTGGTGCTGCCGCTGAGATCAGCTCCCTTTAGATCTTAAGCTGAGAAGTTCCCTGGGGATGAAAGCAGTTGAGTCTATCCTTTGACCACCCAATTTCATTTTTTCAATTTTGTTAATGTATCGATGTGTTTCCTGGTCATTGGAGCCCGATCATTCAGATGTTGCTGGTATATATGAAATGACTCTTTTTTTTTAAAGATTTATTTATTTATTATACATAAGCACACTGTAGCTGATTTCAGATGCACCAGAGGACGATGTCAGATCTCATTACAGATAGTTGTGAGCCACCATGTGGTCTCTGGGATTTGAACTCAGGACCTTTGGAAGAGCAGTCAGTACTCTTACCTGCTGAGCCATCTTGCCAGCCTCCGAAATGACTATTTCATCAGTGAGCCTTTGCTATGTAACAAAATGTCAGTGGTATACAACAAAAGTGCTTTGATCACAAAGGCATAATCTGGAATTATCAAGATAGGGTCTTCTTGGTCTTCAGTGTTTGGGGACGTATTTGGTCTCTACGTATTTAGCTAAATGTTATTCAGACCAAATTATTTAAAATAGTAAAGTTACAATTCTCTGAAATGGGGTGAGGATGCAGAATTATGAATATCTTTTATGTTCAATAGGGATTTCTTAAAGTTACATGCTACAAGTGTTTTTCTATGTACAACACAAGTCTGACACAGGCATTCTGTGACATATGTGACAATGCAGAGGACATCATGATAAACCCGCTGTCAATTCTTTCTCTCTAGCGGATGCAGATAAACTGAGAAATGTGCCAGGTCCATCCTGGGGTCCACGGTGCAGCTGCCTTGGCTCCCTGGTAATAGGGTCTCATGAGAGAGATGGAAGGAAGCCATCCATCTCAAGGCCACACCCCACTTCTGCCCATGTTTATCTGGCCCAAGAAAATCGGAGGACCAAGCCCACTGTTCACAGGGGAGAATGAACACTCCAATGCACCGTATCTGCTGATTATTCTAACAAAGTTTGACATGAAGATGCATAACCCAGGCAGGCTTCAGCCAAGCTCTTCCCTTCCTGCCATGAAAACCAAGGACCTTCCGCTCAGAGACCCAAGTCACAGACTGAGGGCAGCATGATGCCAACATTCAAACCTCCCTGGCATGACATTAGAAAAGCATCCCCCATTTCAACCCGATGAGATGTTGGTATGGTTTTGGTTCACAGGGCTCCCTGGTCAATTCATGACATTTTGCTTGGTTGGCTTTTCTAAAGTAAGGCAAGGCTTTTGGACACGTTAAAAGGAGAAGCCTAACATGGATCTCTGAGTACTGGGCCACCCTGGTCTACAGAATGTTCCAGAACATCTGACATCTGGGAATACACAGAGAAACCCTGTCTTGAAATACTTTTTTAAAAACGGAGAAGTCTAGACTTTAGGGAGGAGCAGGCAGACGGTCCCCATCATGCAATGGTTTGACTTACAGTTTTGACAATGGTGCAGTCAGTCCATATGAGTAGTAGTTTCATTTCCATATATGATCTGTTCCCAATTAGCAGTGTGAGCTCTGACTGATACATACCTGTATCACGCATAACTCTTATAAGTTTTGGATTTACCACAGAGCTGTGGAGTAACACAATCCAATTTCATGACCTTCTGCCATCTTGATCTTACGCCATCCCTCTCTACGTTCACCTCAGCCTACCGAGAACAGTAATGTTTCCACTTCCAGTTTGTGCCTTTGGCTTTTTGACCTTTCCTGCTTCTGCCACATGAGTGGCTCTTTCACTGAATGAGTTTGAAAGGTTCTTTCTCATTGGCTTCTACAGAAAACTATTTCCAAAATTAAATTACCTTTCATCTTATTTTTATCTTTCTTTGTAGATGTCTTACAGATAGCAAAACAAAGATATGTTTAATCTTGTTCGGGGGTCATTTTTCTCTTTTTTTAACATTGGATATAAAACACCATTTCATTTGATTTACTGGGAAAGGCTCTCACCTATATAGCAAGGGTTAGCCCACAACTAAGGATCTCCTGCCTCAGTCCCCTGCATGCTAGAATTATAAGCTTATACCACCATGTCTACCTTCACACAGCAAGTCTGATATACAAGAATTTACTTGTTCCTGGTACTGTTTTTTTCTCTTCATATCTGATATTTACCATTTTTTTTCTAGATTTTTTCCTTATATTTCCTTTTTTTTCCCTTTCCAGAATTTTCCAAAATCAAACAGCTTTTAATATTTTGTGTTAAATATATATATTCCATACACACTTTAATTTCATGAAGTAACTTTAAATATGCTTATTGGTGTGGACAAGATTCATTCATAATTTTACTCTCCTACTCTGTTATTCTTTCTAGGGTGGAAGGTACTGGATTTCTTCAGACCTTGTTAGGTGAGAAATTGTCCCCTTTTCTGCTCTTCTTTAAAGTTTTGATAAGGACTGTGATATCGGTTTAAATAACCTTTAGGTTTTATTTATGGAATAGATTTTAAACTACACACGGATTCAGCTTCCTTAAGATACAGGACTACATAAATTTCTATGTCTTCTTAGGTTTATTTTTTTTCCTCTAAAAATTAGTACATTTTTTTGCTGACACTTTCAAAAGCACTGGACTGTTTTCCTTAATGTGACAATGATCACTGTCATTTCTAAATGACAGGGAAGCTGTGCTTCCCTGTGTGATTTTGGCCTCACTGATACTATTCCCACCTTTGGTTTATTTTTAAAGGAATTATTTTTGGCTTTGTTGATGTTCTTTAAGTTAAGTTCAGTTTCTATTAACAATCTGCCTTTTATCTCACTTCCATTTTAAAAGGTGTTTCTATCTTCAAGATTGGAGCTTAATTCACTGAGTCAGTCTCCCTCATTTAATTCAGTTATTTGAACCCACGCTGTTCTATGTACCATGTTAACCATACTTATAAGATGCTATGTGTGCTGCCTAGTTTTATGTCAATTTGATGCAAACTATGACAGGAGAGAGCCTTGACTGTGAAAATGTCTCCATAAGATCAGGCTGTAGGCAAGCCTGTAAGGCATTTTCTTAATTTGTGATTGATGTGGGAGGGCCCAGCTATTGTGGATGGTGCCTTTCCTGGGTTGTCTATCCTGAGTTCTATAAGAAATGGAGCTGAGCAAGCCATGGAGAGTAAGCCATAGAGAGCAAGCCAGCATCCCTCCATGGCCTCTGCATCAAGTCCTGCCTCTACATTCCTGTCGTATTTGGGTTCCTGTCCTGACATTCTTAAGTGATGGATTCTGGATTTGGAAGTTTAAGTCAAATAAACCCTTCCCACCCCAAGTTGCTTTGGTGGTGGTATTCCATCACAGCACTAGTAACCCCAGCTAAGACGATATGTAACACCTTATTTTCCTTTTCTAACTTTCTTTGCAGTGTCATCAGGATTAAGGTGCCATTTTGAACTAATCTAATAGATTTGCTTTGTAATCTCAAACATATAAGGCTTTCTTGTTTTGCTTTTCTATTTTGAGGGTTTTGTTACCATTTGCTTACATGGAGTCAGAGAAGGCTCCATCCAAATCTGTCAAGTCTGACCTTGTGACTTGTGTTTGAAGGAGAGTCCTGCACCAGATCATTGGCGTTGCACATCAAATCCTGCTCTCTCGTTGTTAATGTTCAGCTTTCTACAAACTGGCTGAGGTTTAGCCTATGGTCCTATTATGAAGAGATAGGCTAAAAACAAAACAAACAAGCAAACAAAAATCCTTCAGTATGGTAGGAGATTAGCTTGTTTTTCAGAGTTCTGCTAACTTTGTTTACGTACGTTAAGGCAATATTGAATGGTGGGTTTAAATTTTAGTTTCTTCCTAGTTAATGACAATTTTATCATTGAAGTGTACCATTTCATACCTAGTAAGAAGAATACATATTTTCCTTAAATAGTAATTTGATAGACAAGGACCTAGAAACACTGGTTTGGGGGAGCTGACAGTTGTATAGCATTTTTTTAATCATTTCATTTTTAGTAACAGAATGTGTACCCCTTATTTCAGATGTCTGACTTAACCTGCTCACTGCCCCATGTTATTGAGATGGACGTCTTTATCTTTTAATAGGGCTAGTCATTGGGCATACATTGGGAAGCAGTTAATGCTTTGTTCTAAAATCTCCATCCTACTGAGTGCTGCATGAATTGCCTTATCTACTTCCTGTTGCTTTTTAACCATTGTTGATTTCCCTTCTTCCTGACTGGGTCTTCGATTCATCCTTCGGTTTCCCCTCCACTACATTGAAAGAGTGATAAATTCATTGATTATCGTTACAGTGGTTAGTCTCAAGAAACAAACAAGGAGTACTAACTTATCCAAGTCTAGAACCAATCAATCACTTTTCTTTAAGGGAAATGTATGAAATTAGAACACTCTCACTCCACTTGTCTTATTTTAAGAATCGTTGCTTTTGGTTACTATGTGTTTCTGTAATAGGTTTAAATGTGCTCAGAAATTACACTGAAGTTGCAGGTTAAAGGGTTTTTTGTTTTTTTGGTTTTTTTCCTCTTCTATTGTTTCCTGCAGTAAACAGAGAAGTGGGTGATTAAAAAAGGGATTTCCTGTATTGTTCCATCTTAGTTGCCGTTTTTTAAACCAACAACTCATTTCAGAAATTTGTTATTGTTTTCATTGGCCGTGCCCTATCGTTGATGGTCTTTATGGGTTTCTTAGAAACTCCACTATATAAAACAGAAAGCCAGTATTTCTCTCATTGGCTGCTTAGCCCTTTGCTTGCATTATTTTTCAATTTCTCCCATCATGTTCTAGATCCTGGTTTTTTTTTGTTTTTTGTTTTTTGTTTTTTTTTCTGCTTAGTTAGTCTTGTGACTTGCTTTGACCAACGATCTTATAATCAGGCTCACTTTTTAACAGGTAGTGACTATAGCAGGATATGAGACGATCCCAGTGAAGCTGTCTTAGGCCAGCCAGGCCCAGCCAAACTCACAGCCAACCAGATACACATGTGAACCCAGTAGAGACCACAAGTGCCTTCGTGATTGTAGGCTAAGCAAACGATTATTATTTTAGGCTACTGCTAACTGTTAAGTCCTTCCTTATTCAGAACTTTTACTGTCAGGAAAAAAAAAGGAGAAAGGAAAAGCTTAGATGTTTTTCAGTTTTGTCAGATTAGAATTCTAGCAATCCAGAATAGTGCAGGGGGGAGGGGTGCTAGGGGGAGAGAGGCAATGACATGTGTGTCACCAACATGCTAAAGTTGTCCTGTACTAGTGGATCTTTTTCTTAAACAGTAATTCTTGGGGGAAAATGCGACAGCATTTTAAATCATTAGTGAGTCACCATGGTGGTTTCATTTTGTGGGATATTGCTAGTCATACTCTTGGTTTATTTAACGTCAAGTTCTTGTTGGGCAAAGCAGTTACCAATTATAACACTAAAACTGCAGAAAAACATGATTTATTTACAGCTCTCAGGGGTTTCTGCATACATACAGCAGACGCTTTTATGTATTAGTAACCTGTATAGGAGGAATTTAGACTATGTGCTGGAAGGACCTGGATTGGTCTCATTTTTAAGCAGGAGGAAGAAGCTCCAGGCAATGGTGCCTTACAACTTCAGGGGGATGGGGAGAGTGAGGAGTAAAAAAATGGAAGCAAATACTTTAAGTATAAAACCGAGAGAGAGTCTAGAAAAAGGAATGAAAGAAATGGGGTGGGGGTGGAGGTAGGGGTCGGGGTTAGGGAAGTGTTTGTGTGATGTTTTGGTCCTGTTGAAGGAAGGAAGTTACATATTATGTTAGTCATCTTTAGCTTTGCCTGGATAGAATAAAATCAGAAGAAATTGACATTAAGTAAGGACTGAGGTTTGCCTGCATTCAAAATAAATTCCTAATTGGCCTCATTGTACCAGTCTACAAAATCATAAAATACATTCCATTAGCATTATCCAGTACAACATTAACTCTACACACATCTTAATGGTATTTTTGACATTTCTAAAGGTGCAATTTAAGTCAACATTTACATTAAGAACATTTATGATATAGCTAAAGGAAGAACCACTTAGCTAAAATAATGATCAACATAACAGTTTTCCCCCAGAGACCATATCTAGGTATAGAAAGTATCACTATGTCTGCATAAATATTAACGATAAAGTTTAATAAAATTTTCTGTGTGACTCTGTCCTCAACCTTGACCTATTTTTTTTTCTTTTGAATGACAGGTCTATTATTAAAGAATGTCAAGTTAAAATGTTGTCATTTTACATTAAATGTAGATTCCCTGACCTTCCTTATTTCTTCCCTCATTATCATTGTCCTGTGAACTAAGAAAGAGAAGAAGTCTATCACCAGGCAGCAGAACGGGTGAAACAAAGTCTACATTTGCCAGTTCTATGGTGAAGGGGCAAAAATGGCTTAACAAACACATAATTGGGCAAAGACAAATTCCTAGACTGGCTAACCTAGACACAAGCAAAATATTACACAAAGCAAATCTACCCCTCACCCCCTTTGAAATTCATACAGATAGCTTTCCCATTGGAACTGTATGCGTGTCTGCTGGCAGACAAGCACAGGTAATTGCCTCCAGGTGTTTGCCTGCAGGAAGTCATTGAAATTCAGTGCCAGCAACAGCAGCTTTCTCAGCAGCAAAATCTAACCTGCAGGAACCTCCCAGGCACAGGTACATTTCAGAATAGCAATGGCAACTGGCTGGAAGGGCCCTCGACCCACAGTGCCCAGCTTAAGAGAGAACAGACAAAAAAAAAAAAAAAAAGAGGGTGTGCTCATTAATCAAAATTTAAGGCGAAAACCAGCTGTTCCCTGGCTTTCAGGAAAGTTTTGAAAATGCTACTCTTCTTCCAGAGAAGATATAAATCATGAGCGCCATTACACTTTCCTTCAAGTTCTGCTTTCACAAGCGATCGCAAGTTAAAATAATTTCTTACTGAACACATCCTATAGGCACTGTGACTAGACTAGATACTGCCGGACATTCAATTAAAGACGCCAGATGAACCAGTAGCCTTTAAATAAATTCTCCCGCTCAGATGAGAATACACATTTTGAAAGGCACAAAGTTACAAATGCGCACTAAACAAGAATATACAACGTAGTAAACGTTTCCTTGGGAGAAGCAGCTCTGAGAGAGAATCTTCAGCTAACTGTGGGAAGAGCTAAGCAGCTGCCTTCTCTAGTTGTGTTAAAAAGGATTCCAGTGGAAATTCAGGAATGGGCATCAGGGTTACCTCTGGAAGTCACACTGTGGGTGAGCTTAAGGATCGGCTAGACTTCAGGATCCCCTTTCTAGTGTCTTTGCAGCAGATCCTAGTAACTACCACAACTCACAGGTTGACTTCCTGGAGACAGACACCCAACAGGGCTCTACAACCAGGAAGACTGAACTTAAAACTCTGTGCTGAACATGTCATGTTTTTTTTGTTCCTCTGTGATCTGGAACATTGTGACACCACACACACACACACACACACACACACACACACACACACACCAAGCAGAAGTCTTTCTGGGTAATCTGATCAGCCCACGAGAACAGATCTGAAACTAGGACAAAGAAAGACTTCAGAAGAAGCATAAACCAGGCCAGCTTGGAGGGAACTCCCTGGTCAGTGCTGACCAGCTGCCCATCAGTAAAGAAGGTTCTAACAAGTCAGCTTTTGGGGTGCTGTTCCTAGGGAGATGAGGGTTATCTGGGTCTCAAACAAGAGGAAACGAACCAGTGAAACAGCAGCAGGACCAAGCAGTTCAAGGAGGACACGTAAAAATGAAAAAACGGCCAGTAATATACTACAATAAGATGTATATAGGGAGAAGATAAGAAAAGGGGTTTTAGAAAAATATTTCGAGGGGAAGAGTTCTTAGATATTAAAAATTGAACTGTGGAAATGGATAAAAATGAAGGAAAATATTAGAAGACACTGCAAAGAGACAAAGTCTAGAGCTAAGATGAAAGGATGGACCATCCAGAGACTGCCCCACCTGGGGGTCCATCCCATAATCAGCCACCAAATGCAGACACTATTGCATACGCCAGCAAGATTTTGCTGACAGGACCCTGATATCGCTGTCTCTTGTGAGGCTATGCCGGTGCCTGACAAACACAGAAGTGGATGCTCACAGTCAGCTAATGGATGGAACACAGGGCCCCCAATGGAGGAACTAGAGAAAGTACCCAAGAGCTGAAGGGGTCTGCAACCCTATAGGTGGAACAACAATATGGACTAACCAGTATCCCCAGAGCTGTCTCTAGCTGCATATGTAGCAGAAGATGGCCTAGTCAGCCATCACTGGGAAGAGAGGCCTCTTGGTCTTGCAAACTTTATATGCCTCAGTACAGGGCAGGTATAGGGGACTTTTGGGATAGCATTTGAAATGTAAATGAAGAAAATATCCAATAAAAAAAAGCAAAAAAAAAAAAAAAGAAGAAGAAGAGGAAGAAGAAGAAGAAGAAGAAGAAGAAGAAGAAGAAGAAGAAGAAGACACTGCAGAGAAAAAACCTCATATGAGAAGCGAAAGTAGAAAAATATGTGATAAAAGGTTAAGGGAGAAAGTGGAGATACCTAGGTGAGATAATGGCTGAATTGTGAGTGCTTCCTGAAAGGACTCAGAAAGAGTAGATAAAAAAAATGGTGGGGGTATAACTTGAAAATATTTCTGCAAATGAAACAACACCTGATTTTAAGCCAAAATTTAACTTCAAAAGAGCCCAGAATATAGTAATAAAAATTTAGATATGTTACTGTGAAATTTAGAATATAGGGACTACAAAGAGAACTGACTCTGGGTGCTGAGGAAAAAGGCATCTCATGTGAGGAATAGAGATTCAGGGATTCAACTAGCTGGAAGCCAGAAGAACGTGGGTTTAGAGCCTTCACAATTCTGGGCCAAGAAAAGTCTTTCTGTCCTAAAATTCTCTCTCCAACCAAAGCATATGTTTAAACCTGAGCATCAAATGAAGCCACTCTCAGGTGTAAAGTTTCTAAGGGTTTTGTTTTCCATAAACCCTTTTCCTGGAGGTCACTGGAGGGTGGGCACACCCAAAACAAGGGAATAAACTGAGAAAGAGAAGTCATGAGATCCCAGAAATGTTGTCCAGCAAGAGAAAAACAGAGACGACGGTCAGGATGGCCATGGAAGGTACCACAAAAAACTGGCAAGTCAGACCTCAAATGCATGGATGGAAAATTAGGCAAAGGTGGCTCACACCTATAGCCCTAGCACTCCCGGGAAACTGAGGCAGGAGGAGCACGCCCTCAAGACCAGCTTGGACTACACAGTGCACTCCCATCACAAACAAAACCAGCGGTGTCCCATAAGGCAAGATTAAAGTTATATGCAGTGAATTTAAAAGTATTGATATGCTTAACTAATAGGATGAATTAATAAATACATATAGATCCAGGTAAATACATAGATCAGGGATTTTCTTAGGGAGCTGAAATAAAAGGAAAAAAAAGATCATAGTATGGTGGGCAGATTGGCTTTGAGGCATATCCACAGTGACAACCATGGGCACGGGATACTTCTAAATACTGACTGATGACTCGGTCAAATGATTGGGTCCCATGGGATGCTGGGGACTGGGGATATGAATGACAGTGAGGTAAAAGCAATCTGTTTGAGAGAGTGATACCACCAACAATATCTAATAGCCAACATTTAAAATCCAGGGTACTTAGATTATTTTGAGACATGTGCAAATATACTACCACTGGCTTTAAAGAATTGAACCCTTTTGCTCCTTGGAATGAAAGAATAGATGCCAAGAGACAGACTTTTCTATCATACCTTACTAGCATCTCACTCTCTAAACCAGGGGTTGTATATCAGATATTTACATTATGATCCATAACAGTAGCAAAATTACAGTTTTAAAATAGCAATGAAATATTTTATGGTCAGGGATTGCTGCAATATGAGGAACTATATTAAAGGGTTGAAACATTAGGAAGGTTGAGAACCACTGCTCTAAACTTCCAATCATCTCCTGAGGACAGAGACATGGGAGGCACAGATGTAGAATGTTAACCTACCCATCACTGACATATCTGTGTTGAACTGGATTAAAGTCCCACATATTTATTACAAAATGCTTAAGAGTAGAAAGAGTTACAAAAGAATGAACAACATCTCTCTAGGACAACAGGAAGCCTTTCTGATTGTACAAAACTGAAGACATGAATAAGATAGATAAAGGTCTTATATTCTATCTTTGGAGACTTTACTGGGTCAAACTGCATGGAGAAGCAACAATTTTATAAATATCTCTTTAAGTGGGGATGGGGAAGTGACCCATTCAGCAAAGTGCTTAGTTTAAAAGCTTGGCACCTGAATTCAAATTCCCAGCACCCACGTAAAACTTGGAGCACAGTGGCACCCATCTGTAACCCCAGTGTTGGGTGAGCAGAGGCTAGTTGATTCCATCAGCTCATTGGCTAGACAGCCAAACCACATCAATGGGTTTTCAGGTTCAGAGAGAGACCCTGTCTCAAAAGATAAGGCACAGAGCAATTAAGGAACCTCCTCTATGTGACTCTGACATTTACATAGGTATATGAGTGTTTGGAGCTACACATGAACATGGTTACACAAATTCTACGAGAGAGAGAGAGAGAGAGAGAGAGAGAGAGAGAGAGAGAGAGAGAGCGAGCGCTTCATTTTACCCTGTTGGTAATCAGGTTTGGTACTGACATAATTGATGGAGCAACACTGATACATTGTAACAATGATTTCCTGGTTCCTCTTAGAGTTGACCTCTTGTGTTACACAGCTCTATGCAGTGCATTCAATGGATCATTGCCACGGTTCCATCAGGAAAATGGTTTGATTCATTGGTTTGGGGCAGACTTCTGGATTTGTGACACAGTGTCTATCCAAGATTCAAAGCAATCATTGAAAGGACTGTGTGTGTGTGTTTGTGTGTAGCCCCAGCAGCAGCAGCAGCAGCAGCAGCAGTAGTAGTAGTTTTAAGTGCTACTTTGTATTATTAACATCACTATGTTACAATGCCTTAGCTACTTTGTATAAAGTGCCTGCAAGCCATTGCAATCCACTTGAGGTTAAAGAACCTGGGGATTTGTTGGTTGTTCTGTTGGTTCAATGATCTGCTCTAAGAGTCCCAAGGCTCAAATCCCTGGCTGAGAGGAGGCCTGCCTTTTGCATCACCTTGAAGTGCATGGAGGAAAGGCACCATTCTAATCTGAAAGGTGAAGACAGGCATTGGGCACAGGGAGCAAGGTGGAATTTGAGGGAGTGAAACACAACTTCAGGCAAGGTGGGTGGAGCCCTGCAGGGGAACAAGGGCCTCTCTCATTAGGGTAGCAGCTGAGAAGGCTGGACATGATGATCTGTGGGGGACCACGTGGAGGTGTGAATACCAGCTACAGAGTAGGGAGGGACTTCATAGGAGAGGGAAGCTACCGGCTTTCTTCAGGAAGGGAGTGAACAGGATCAAAAGCATTATTGTAGGAGATAATTAGGGTGGTGTGCCTGGTTACAAGAAGCAGAGGCATGTTTGGACTCTGCCCTTCTTTGCCAAGTTGATGTCATGGTGGACAACTGCCTTCTCTCCTCAGACCCCCTTAGATGTTAATACAGGCAGCACCAGAGGGCCTTGGGGAGCAACCTGCTCCTGAGTCTTTTATGAAATGAAGTAGAGACGCATTTGCTTTTCATCTTTAGCTATCTTTTGAAGAGGATTGAGGAGAAAATTTACAATGTGTCACATTAGGTCTGTACAAATTTTCTAAATGCCAGAACAAAGGCTAGAGCTGGAGGGGGCGGGGGGTGAGAAGAAAAGGAGAGGGGAGGGCTGGTTATGAGAGTAAAAAAAAAAAAAAAAAACAGGCTTCGAAGACACTGTTGGAGCTGAGGTCAGAACTGCAGGATGTAGGCGGCTGTAAAGAGATAATTCTGATTATAATTAGTCAAGAAATCTAAATTCAAGAAGCCAGGTGTTGGGGCAATAAGCTAAAAGAGAGTAGTATTCCTCTCATCTAAAGATGAGAACACTTGTAAATATTAATAGACGTAACTATAAGTGGATTTGAGGGCAGATGTCTCATGTTCATATAATCTATGTGTGTATATATTCTTGGGGTTAGGAATAAGTCATTTATTTCAAATGCAGAAGCAAAAAGAAAGAGGAAACAGCACCGAGAAATGGCAAGTAGTTGCAAGTGAGGAAACAAATACTTAAAAGGGGGTCTGGGGGGCTGCAGAGATGTCTTATCAGCTCAGCACATTCACTCTTGCAGTGAATTTGAGTTCAGTTCCCAGCACCCTGGTCAGGTGAGTGTATAGCTCCAACGGATCCAACACACACACACACACACACACACACACACACACACACACACACACCATTGCATGCACTGCCCCTGCCTTAAGTTTAAAGGGAAAGAGCTCCTTAATTAGATACTTATGGAAGTAGGTACTTCCAAATCACTTAATAAGAATGCATTGCTCTCTCATGTACGACTTCTCTTACAGTTGAGGGCAGTGCA
The DNA here is from genome assembly GCF_000001635.26 of Mus musculus. Lineage (NCBI taxonomy): Eukaryota > Metazoa > Chordata > Mammalia > Rodentia > Muridae > Mus > Mus musculus. Next base: position 42,042,622 of record NC_000079.6, read on the forward strand.
AAATGTTTCTTAACATATTTAAACTTAGGCTATAATTAGCAATGTGTCTGGGTTGGAATTTGTCTACCTAAGTGACATTAGGATGTATTTCTCTTTCTAGATCTTCTAGATTAAATTAGCAGAATGCACCTTTTTGCTTGTTACATGCCAGACTCTCAACATTGCCATAGACTTAGGCTGTCCCCTGCCCAAGCAAGGAAGTGCGGTGAAGAGCAAGAACTCCACACTGCTCAGCTCCAGTATTTCTAAAGCACCCCAGAATTTCTCACTTTTTTTATGAGTTTATTTTATTTATTTATATGTTTGTTTTTTGCAGTGCCAGGGATCAAACCCCAAGGTGTGTATGTTTAGGCAACTATTCTACCACCAAGATACATCTCCAGCCCCACCATCTCTCAGTTAAATAATCCCCATTCTAGCTCAGGCTTCCCATGAGTTCACAGAGCAGATACAAACTCTGCCGTAACTTACTGCAGATTAGCCTCCGGGGATCGTGAATCACAGACCACTATCATAACATTTGTTGTGGATCACTTTCCACATGTGTGTTTGGTTGGGATAAATTGTGTTTTAAAAATTAAGAAAACCTGCGATTTCTTAAGAAGAACTCTTAAGAGGCTTTAATGAAAAAAACTTGTGTGGATCCTGTTTTTTACTGTATGCAAATGGATGCAGGACTATCAGTTGCTCAGACTAGATGCTCCCTGAAGAACCCATGCTTATTGAGACAGTAGAAGAAGTGGTTTTCAAAGATCCATTCCTCTCCTGGTCACCAAACCTTGCTAAAAGAGAAGTATGCCTTTAGAATTATTACTATTATTTTTTAATGGATAAGCTATTGGTTGGTAGGCAACATTCGACTTCCTTTCCTGGAAGTTGCTTTATTTTATTCCATGTGGTGGACTATGGGACTTTCTGCGAGAATGCTGTTATGAAACTGCTGTACCATCCCAGCTCGGGAAGGGAGGGGGACTGTTTTGACTCTCCTGTTACTATGTGAGGGATGGAATTTTACAACCAGAAGGTTCCACAGCAGTTGGGAACAACAGTTGTGTGAGTAGCAAGTAGAAGACAAATGTGTGTGTCCTGTTACTCCGTCTCTGAGTGCGCTCCATGTTGAGACCGTGCCAAGATTTGCTGCTTGCATCAATATTTTTTTATAATTACCAACCCTTGTGTTCATAATCCATTAACGGGGGGGGGGATCTTTCGAATAAGATCTATACTGTCTTTCGGCTAGGTAGCCATCTGGACAGCTGATGCCCCTGCCCCAACCTTATTCAGATGTCTTATTTTAAAAATCATCTCCCATGTTTAAAGTTCTACCTCCTCTTGCAGAAATTAAATTAGCTGAAAATTTTAAAAGCATTAGAAACAGATCAACGTTGTCAAGGAGCCTTTACTTACTGTCTCATCAATAGTGGCTAGTCTGCCCCCAACCCCTCTTCCTGCTAATCGTTCTAATGGTGAGTTGATGCTTCAGTTTTGTTAGTTCTTTCTGTGATACTCCAGTTTTTCCCAAGCTGGTCTTTGACCTTTCTTGGCTTCTTTCATATTAATACCTAAGGACATTTCGGCATAATAGGATTTATCATGGTGGAGGTTGCTGGCGGGCGGGGGGGGGTGTTGGGGGGGCAATAAAACCATAAAGATTCCAATGAGCTCAAAATCACAAATTCATAGCTGTGGGCTTTTAAAAACAGAAAAATTGACAAACTAGTACTGAATAAGACAGTGGAGAATTTAGGGAAAAATTGATGCCTGAATGGTTGTTTGCCAGAAGCAATTCAGTTGCAAAAATCTGATTCAGTGAGCAGGCATGTGGGAAAGGTTCTTAGAACCCAGCAATATACTGAGAATTGGGAATTTCTGGGCTGGGAAGTTCAGGGAAAGAGCAATGTCAAAGAGGGCCAGAGATACCAGGAGTTTAACCAGTAGGCATATATGCTAGCAGCAGTTCGAGCACTACTAAGTACTCGCAGTTCCTCAAATAAGAATGTGTTTGCTCTTTAATTCAACAATTATAGCAGCCCAGAGAGAAAAGGTGAGGCATGTGAGTTGAATTAGGTGGTATCCGTTGACACAAAGTTTTTCTTATAAAATCACCCTTGAACCTTTACTCTGAGTATAGAATTTCAAAACAGGTTTCTCTGTGCAGCCCTGGCTGTCCTGGAACTCGCTCGGTAGACCAGGCTGGTCTTGTAGTTGCAGATATCTACCTGCCTTTGCCTCTAGGGCTAAAGGTGTATGCCACCACCACCTGGCTTCTCTTCATGGTATTTTTTTCTTGATATTTTTATGGACAAATATTTCCTTCGTTCCCTCCTTTGTCTTCCCTCCACTTCTCTTCCGTTCACACAAAATGCTAAGCCACTAAAACTCTATGAAACTGCAGTAGATGAGAACTTGTGTTTCTAAAACAACCAATGAAAATGGTGAGCTAGTCATGTCAGAAGAGTGGCTGGTGAGAACAGGGGCAGAGTATAAAGGGACGGGCTTGGGAACTGGAGGATGGTCTGAGAGTTTTCCAGCCATGTTGTTTCTGCAGTTTGCTGGGGATGCTGTACAATCTATGAGACCAGTCTGTATTCCAGCAGCCTCCTCTATAGCCTGAGTAGAGCTCTTTAAACTCTGTTATATAATCCTGAGACTGGAAATGGAAGTTGGAAAAGATGCTTATAAAGACATGATGAAGTAAGAAAAAAGCTCATTTAGATTGACACAGAAGATGATCTGGATTCAGATTCCAATGGGATTCTTTCATTCCACAAACATTTGTGTCTACATTGTTCTAAGTGGGAATAAGAAGTCAGAAATGAAACCAGGTCCACTCATTCCAAGCCCTGTATTCTATTGTTCTCTCCCTCTCCTTCCTCCCCTACAGCCTTTCTCTTGACAGGTTTTCTCTGTGTATCATTGCCTGACCTGAAACTAATTCTGTAGACCAGGCTGACCTCCAACTCACAAAGATCTGCCTGCCTCTGCCTCTACCTCTGCCTCCTAAGTGATGAGATTAAAGATGTGCACTACCTCTGTATTTAAGGGTTGAGAAATAATATACATAGCAACCAATGTTAGATGTAATAAAAGTAAGTAATGAAGTGATAAGATAGAGTTTGTGTATTGGGTGTGGGGGGGTACACAGACATTAGATAGTATGATGTTTAATTACACGTGGCCAGGAAAATGAGACCCTTCGATCATTCAGCAATCCGTAAAACAAAAATTTACACCTGTGCATGCAGGTGGATTTCCACGAGGGTCTGATAACTCTTCTCAGAAATGTTGATGTATAGAGTACCCGCCCAATTTTAAGAGAAAACTTGGTGTGGAAGCATGCATCTTTAATATCAGCACTCAGTGGGCAGAGTTTGAGGCTAGCCTGGCCTACATAGCAAATTCCAGGGCAGCCAAAACTACACAGAGAGATCCTGACTCAAAACAAACAAGCAAACAAAGCCAATAAGTAGTAATTAATCCTGGAAACAAAAGTCTAGAAGTCGTCCCTCTGTTCCTTTCTCAATAATGCAACACACCCTTCCTAGTTGAACTGCTACTTTAAAAACAAAAACAAAACAACTCATTATGGGCTGGGATTAAAACAATCTCTAATCTCAGTACTTAGGGGACAGAGACAGGTGGATCTCTGTGAGTTCTAGGCTAGCCTGAGCTACAGTATCTCAAACAAAACAAAACCATCCCCAAACAAAACTATTGCATGCCACAGGACTGATTGCCCCCTACCTCATTCACGAAGGCTGCTCCCCAGTGAGAATGTATTTGGAATTAGGAACTTTGTAGCACTTAGTTAAAATGAGGCCATAAGTGGGAGCATGATCCCGTGGGGTTAATGTTATTCTAGGTCATAGTTGTGGAGTGCAGTCCATCTCAGAGGGGAAGACACTGAGCCTGTGGTAGTGGTGATGTGCAGCTGAGATGCCTTTTCTTATTACTGCTCCCAGGACAAGGAGCCAAGCAGAGGCAGGAAGCACTCTCTGCTGTAAAACCTGTAGGCCCACCCGTAGAATCACCCACTCCCACCAAACAAGGCTCTGCCTCCTAAGGGTTCCACAAGCTCCCCAAACAGAGCAATGAGGTAGGGAGCAAGTCCTTAAAATCCTGAGCCTATGAGAACACTACTCATCCTCTACCCACAGCAGTGTCTTTATTAAGAGTAGCCAGAGGGTTCGTTTTCCTCTCGTTCCTCTTCCATCCATACTATTCAGGAAAGGCCATGTGAAGACTCAGCAAGCAGGCAGTCATCTGAAGACCAGGAAGACAGACCTCAGTAGAAAGGAATCTGCTATAGACTTAACTGTGGATTTCTATCTCCCAGAACCGCAAGGGGATCCATGTACGCTGCCCAAGATCCCTGGTTTATGGGGTTTTTTTTTTGTTTTTTTTTTCTTACATTGCCTGAGCAGGCTGATACCATGGATTAGATTATTGTTACTTATTTCTACACAGTGAGATCACAGGTCAGCAGGGGTAGCTTCCAGAGAACACTGCTCACTCCTTCCCCGTGTTTCTCAATGCACTACCTAGGACATACTGTACATAGGAGTCTGAGAACTTCATGTAGCACCTCTGTCGATCATAACTATCTTTCTTCCAGCCTCCTTTAACAGGTAGTACACTAAATAATACTCCTGAGACGGTCATAGTTAACATTGAAGTAGGCCCTTTGCAAGAGAGCTAGAGACAGGTGTCTTGTAGTGTGAATTAAACAAGCGCCAGGGAGATCATCCTTCTCAAAATGAGATAGGCTCAACCCCAAACACCTTTCCCCTTCCCTCCTGTCAATCTCAAATACCCCAACAGCTACACTTTTATGAAATCATCGATCACTTTCTAAAAACTTGAATTGCCGTAGATTTCTAAACAACCATGCCTTCCATTGTTTCCGCTCCACAGATGCAGAATATTATAAAGTTATTAGAGTCTATTTTCCATAAAACACAGCCTTTATGTTTTCACCATCCGGATGTTCTCTGGATCCCAGGCATGGATGTACTGGTGTACTAACTCCACGGCTCACTGGAGATTATGTAACATTTTAGAAATGGGATGAAGGAGAAACAGGAGCGGGGTGCTGGCTACCACGTCGACTGCCGCTCAACACAACTACAGCTAGTGTGACCACAGCTGCAGTCTTTGTACCCAGCTCCCATATCCTAAATCCATCAGCCACAGCGACTATGCTTAAAAAGACTATCTCTGTCCAGATGTCTCCAAACGACGACCAACTGCTTACAGTGTCTTAATTCCTTCCAAATGATGGCTGCCTTGGCTCTTCTCTGACTGACTGGTACCAGTTCATTTTGACTGCCTCACGACTACTATTAGAAAAACCTACCCAGCAAACCTACCCTGTCTTACAGCCAGAGGAACAGCCCAGGTGCACAGCTCCCATCAGGGTTCCCAGGTGAAGAGTGTCCCTCCCACTTTCAATAGTGTCCTTCCTAATTTGGCTGTCACTTCTCACCGCCTAGACTTTCTACTGCATGAAGGAAACAGCACCCCATAGTTCCGCACCTTCTCACTTAGGGGCTGCCTCCCTGCACTGGAGTATGGTGTGTATCTTCCAGACAGATCCTGAACTTTTCCTAAGCGCTCTACTGAGGACTCACCTTCTCCTGGAACTTTTGTGGATAGACACTCCCTCCACCCAAAGATCTCTCAGCAGTCATATAAATAACTCACTGTAACTTTAATTGGCTCGGTTTATAAGCTGGGGCCTCTATCTTTTCTCCCTCCAGGTATTTTTTTTCCACGTGTTTGTGCTATCTCCATTAATTTGTAAATTCCCAGGAGGCAGGGCCTGAACACAGCCTGGTGCTGTCATAAAGGGTATGTGTGCCAGGAAGAATGAATGGGAGACCCCGCCTTTTCTTTATTACTAACCTGGTTTGTTTCTGATTTTCAAAATAGCTTTCCTTAGTGATGATTCTGAGGCTGAAAACATAAGAAATATACATCTAAGTTGAGCTAGTGTCTGGGTAAATACAGTAAAACTGAGAGCTTTCCATAACGTAAGGGGGAGGATGTGCAGGTATTTTGACCCAAAGGGGAATCTGTAGTGTGTTATTATAGTTTATACCATCTTGGGATTTGTATTCTTGTCTCTTGAAGGCTGCAGGAATATCTCAGAAAGAAAATAATATCTGCTTCCAAAGCTGAGATCTAAAAACTGAACAGAGCCTGGGGAAACATCCAAACGATCTTATTACAAGTTTGTTCTGAGTGGAAGGAAAAAGAATGTAATCTGGGAGACCTCCTTCTCTGATTCAAACAGCAAACGTAGCACAGTTCTGAGACAAAGATTCCTAGCTGGGAGAGCCCTTTTCAGCTCAGGTGAGAAAGGGAGCCCCAAAGGTCCTTTTCCAGGACCGGCTAGAGCCAGGATTCCGTCCTTTGGCCACCTGCTGCGCTGCCTCCTAGCAGCACCCACAGAGGAGACTATCTTGACTGTCACCAGGCACCAAGCTCAAGGTATAACCCACGTAGGCGGTGCACCAGATAACATCAAAGCTTTGGGTAGGGGCCAGAAAAGCGGGGTAGGGGGGTGTGGGGGGGTGGGGGGGGCAGCGCAGGGAGGGAACCAAGCGCCTCCCCCAGCGTTTCCTCTCACGCCCACTTCCAACCTAGGAGGCTTTTGGTTTCTGCTTTTGTTTTTAAAATGAAAAGTTGAACCAGGAAGCTTGGGAGCAGACTTTTTTTTTTTTTTTTTTTTTTTTTTTTTTTTGCCTTGTAGTTCGGTAAGTTTTCCTCCCTCCGTTCTTTTGTCTGCTTGGCTTGGGAAGAGCCCGGGCGTAGGGGGGACAGTTGCTGGGAGCGAGCAGGGGAGGGTTTGTAGCCGGGTCGCCGGAGTGGGGGCCGGGGGGAGGGGACTCGTTGGTGGACGGGAAAACCCAGCTCGCAGGGTGAAGGGGAGGGACGAGCGGGCGGTGTGACCCGGGGCCAACAGGAGGAACCTCCGGGATCTCCGCGTGGCGGTGGCGCTGCTGGCCGCACCGGCCGGAGGGCCGGTGCCGTGGAGCCACGGGGCCGTGCCAAGGGGGAGCCCGAGCCAGGCAGCGCCGGGCAGATGCGTGGGAACCGGGGTTGGGGGACGCTCGGGTGCGGCCTCGGGTTGGACCGATGCTCTCCCCTAGATGCTCAGCGGGAGAGATAAGGTCAGAGTACCCACAGGACCCTACGTCTCCCAAGGGGCGCAACAAAGACTCTTACTTGGCCTGCTGGATGGAGAGAAAGAGGCCCCTTGGAATCTCTCTGCCTTCCCAGTCTAGAGCCATCATTGGGATCCCCATTGTTCAAGGATTTTTGACAGTTCAAGCTGAAGTTTACCAGTTACCGGGCTGGACGGGTTCACTCATCCAATTCCGTTTATTTGCTATTTGAGGATCTACTATTTACTGTGTCACAAAACAAACCGAAACCAACTACTTAACATTTAACATAGCTGCCTTTCCCTGCATTTTGGTATGGAAAAAAAAAAAAACGCATTTAGACAATTCAGAAAACTTACCAGGAAAGTGTTCTTATATTAACTATCTCAGAGAGAAGTTTTAATACTGGTTTGTTGCTCAAGAAAACACAGTAAAATGACAAATCAAAACCAGATATGCAGTTTTCTCAAACGCTCTTAGCATTGCTGTATCTTGGAGACATCCTGGGTTCATGGATACATTTCTGTTGTCTTCAGCAAATATTGAGTTAAAAATTTCTCTCTGGCACTTAACTTTTTTTTCTTCTCTTTCTGTTTCAAGTAACAAAAACTCGACTTCTGAAGACTTTTTGTTTTTAATCTTAACACATTATCTATGTCTGCATGTTTATCTTTTGGTTCAAACAGCTCGGCTGGGGGAGGGGAACTACATTATATGTTTTATGAATCCTACCCATTGGGTATTTCATTTAATAAAATAGAAGACATCTTACTGGAATATTAAAATGGTACTCTTTCATTGTAAGGCTGACATAGTATTACCCACCACCCGAGCTTTCTAGCTGCATAATCTTTGCTCCTATGACCAAATTTACTTTTTGGTAGGCATATTTTCTTCCTCTGCAAAACATTATTTTTGGCTCTAAGCTTGCCATTACCAAGTATTCCATTTTTAATAATTTCCATTCTGGGGCTTTGTGCTTTTCTTAGCTCCAGCAAGCTAGAGGTAGGACTTCCTCGGGGGATTTTAGGGGTCAACCGTTAGCAGGAACGACCTGGACATCTTTATGAAAGCCTAAGGGAGCAAAACAAGTTTGCACAGATGGTCAGCTGTTAGTGGGCGTATGATCGCTTAACAAAGAATATTTTTGTTTTGCGCCTTTTTTTTTTTAACACCTTATTCTTTCCAACTTTGAGGTGGCCCGTACAATCTTCTATCGGCTTTTTTTTTTTTTTGTGGATGCGTGTAATTTTTAAGTTCAAACTGCTAGTATTATGCCTACCCTTGAAAACCTGCTTCGTTCCCCAGAGTCAGCTCTCCTGATATTTCCAGAAGTTTCCAGTTCCCGTTCTCTAACGCTTTCTAGCAGCCGGGGTCAAACTCTGGTTTGTAATAAATTAGTCTGTCTTCCCTGTTCACTCCCCCAGAGTTCCAGAAGCCTGCTGGGTGGCTCCGCCCCGCACCCCCTCTTCGGCTTCCAAAGTTCCCTCGCGGGTTAGTCCCCAGCTGACAGGCAGCTAAGGAGGGGTTAACTGCGCTCGCCGCTGCTTAGGCTCTGGGAAGCACCGGCTCTCTCCGGAATAACCTTGGCTTTCCTCGGTCTTTTAATAGAACATCCGCCACCAAAAAAGTGGTTTCAGTTTAGGGCTTAATAACACGTCCCCTCTGACCCTCCAAGTCAACAACCCAGCCCCCTTTCATTCTCTCTCTCTTTTTTAAAAGTTATTTTTTAAAGTTAATGCGTTTCAAGTTTCACTATGATTTTCCCCTTCCCTCTACGCGGAGCAGAGGAAACCCCCTTGGGGTCCCCCCTCCCTCCAGGGTCCTCCTCCTCCTCCTCCTCCCTACCAGGGCCAGGGCGAGGGGCGGGGCTGGGAGACACCATGACGTCACCGGGCCGGCCCACAGCCTGCTCTAGAAAGTCAAAAGACGGTAAAGAGAATCCGGCCCCGCCCGGCCCCGCCCCTCCTCCCGGGCCAACCGCCCCCGACTGCGGCCCGGCCGGGCTTCCCCGGGCCGCGGAGCCCCGCCTCCGCTGCCGCCCCGCCCCGCCCCGCCCTTCGGGCCGCGCCTCCTCCTGCGTCCTGGGTCCCCGCGGCGGGGCCTGCGGCGGGCGGGCGGGCGGGCGGGGCGGCAGGGGGCCCCGGGCCGGCTTCACAGGAGCCCGCCCTCCCGCCGCAGCCCCCGCCCCGCCGCCCCCGGGGATCCCCTGCTGCCCCGCCCACGCGCGGGGGGAAGCCGCCGACCTTCGCCCTGGCCGCCCTCGCGCTGCCAGCCGTCCTCACGGACACCCGGGAGAGGTAAAGGCCGCTCTCCCGCCGGGTTCCACTCGGTCCCTCCCGCGCCCAGCTCGCGCCTCGGTGCCCGTCGGGAGGAGGCTCCGCTTGTGCTGATGTCCCGGTTGTCAAGTGCAGCGCAGTTCCCGACGGGTGCGGGGCCGGGCGCGGCGGTGGGGGCGCTGCACCCGGGAGAGCGCGGCGCGGGGGGCGGGGGCCGGGACCACCTCCCCCTGGCGGGCGGGCGCGCGGGTGTGCGTGTGAGTGAGTGTGTGCGCGTGTGCCGGCGCCGACCTTGCGGAGGGGATGCTGCGTGCGGGAGCCGCTTGCCACTTCGGCGGGTCCTGGCCGCACGGGCGGCGGGAGCTGCGGTCCTGCGAGCCCAGCAGGTACGGAGGGCCGGCCTCCTGGTCGCCGCGGCCGCTTCTCGCAGGAGGGCTCGGCGGGGCTGCGGGAGACCAGGCCGCGGCTTCCGCACCTCCCGGCTTTGTGGCTCGCTTTCCCTTTCGGTCTTTGCCCGGAGTGCCTGTTTACTCCGGGCCACCTGGGTAGTTTCCCTCCCCGTAGGGCGCGCGCCCGCCGCTGGTGGGTCGGGGCCGGTGGGTAGGGGCGCGGGGCGGCTTGGGCTCGCCGCGGGGTCGGGCTCCAGCCGGAGTTGCGGCTAGAGAGGGGAGGGGGCTGTGGCGAGGCTGGCGCGAGGAGGAGTCTCAAGGCTGCTGCTCTCGCCGACTCTGTCCTCCTCCTCCTCCTCCTCCTGCTCTCCGCATCCACTCTAGGCTCCTTCCGGAGCTGGCACTTCCATTCCCCCCTCCTTCTGGCATGCGAAGCGCTTTGTTCAGTGCAGCGTTGCAGAGGGGTTTTCCCAGGCTCCGCCCTCCACATTCATTCATGTTTTTTCTCCTTGTGACTGTCTTTACGCTTTTTTGATTGTGTCCTGTTTTTGCACCTTGTAGTATGTATTTCTTTCTCGAGAAAGAATGGTCGATCACTGGTCCTAGTCGCCACGGTGGTGCTGTCGTCTTTGAAAATAACCACTTCTCCACCGCGGATTTAAATGTGGGCTGGACAGCTAGGGACAGGGGGGCTGGAGGCTGCAAAACCGGGTCGCACAAAGCTGTTACAGGTTGGGAATTTGCATATTTTAACATTTAAGCTTGGGAGCTGTGGGAGGTCACGTGATCGGCTTACAATCCGAGTTCACGCTTTAAAAACTTCGTAATATCGTGACCGCTTAAAAGCTTTAGTTTTAATACGGAACGGAACACTTACAGCTTTATCTTTAAATTCTCTGTGCAGTCAAAACCTTTTTGGATGCTATAGCTGATGCCTCTGTGGTAGGGGGAGTTGAGGAGCTCTATCTTTCACCCATCATTGACCGTCCTGTTTCTTATTCTTCCCCTGGCGTTAGATTGGGGATAGTTTGTGTTATGCCGACTAATAGCCGTGTTAAGAGCCGTGTTGCTTACAGTCGCAAGCACGGTAATAGCCGCCTTTTCCTTATGCGTTTTAACTAAAGTGAAAACATACATCTAAAACCTTAGTCTGGGATACATGTTCTTTACCTTAGAGGCGTTCTTCCAGGGAATTAATATTTCAGCATTTTCATGTGGTAGGCAAAGCTTCTACATTGTGTAGCTTACTCCTCAGTCCTTAGCCCGTTTGGGGTGGATAATGTTTCCTGATTTTACAGCTTGGGAAATCTGATCTTCTTTTCTGAGAGCTTAAGTACCTTGAACAAGGCCACACAGAATGGGGTAAAGCCTGGCCTTGAACCTGGTCAGGTTTGATTCCAAAGTATGTCTTCATGATTTGCTGTGTCATTCATCCCTTTGGGAGGGGATTGTCCTTGGTAGGTAAATGTTATCTTCTCAGAGGAAATGGGCAAGGTGTCATGTGGGGCCACGTTCTGAGGAAGATTTCATAATCTCTCTCTAAACTTGTTTTTTTTTTGTTTTGTTTTGTTTTTTGTTTTGTTTTCTCTTTGTAAAATGGATGAATTGGAGTTGTTAATTTTTTTTTAATCTCTCCCAAAACTTTTTTCCCCTACCTCTGTAAAATGGCTGAGTTTGAGCAGTTGATTCGGTTGTTAGGATTAAATTAGGTGATAAGTAGAAACTCTACAGTAAACCCAATAAGTGTTCTCTTGTGTCGTGTACAGTAATAGATATGAGAGGTTTTAAACAAAAGCATCCTTAGTCTATTGTGTTTGCTTAGTGATTAAACTTGGTTTCACCCCATAGGGCCTGCTTAATGGGCTTTGCTTATCAGCACTGTTGCAGGAAGTTGAAGCTAAACTTTTAACTGATTATTGAGAAAGAATCTAGTGGAAGAGGAGAGAGGGAGGTTGCTGATTTGGACAGATGGGTGGTTAACTTTCAGGCACGTTCAACCTTTTGGCATTGCAACATAGGCTGGAGGACCTTGCAACAGAGTTACAAAAAAAAATCTCAAAAGAAATCTTGTAATGTTTTAAGTAAGTTTACTATTTTGTGTTAGGCAGCATTAGTAAAGGCAGCATGAGTAGAGATCTTCAGTCAGACTTAGTCCTTGGGCTGTAGGTTGGACATGCCTGTTGGGTCTTGGCATGATGCATTTCAGCTTGAAAAAGCAGAGTCAGGACAGACTAGGTTGTGCTGCAGTAACAAGTAATTCCCAAGCCTCAGATGCTTAAGTCAACAAAGGACTGCTTTTTGTTTAGGCAGCGTGATCATCTTGTGTCACTGGCAATGCAACTTTTTTAGTCACACATGCTGATTGGAACAGTGCCTGGCCTGTGCCAGAGGGGACAGAATGCTCTGGAATATCTTGCTTTGATAACTAAGTGCGCCAACATGGATTCGAGGCATGTCTGTGGTCTACTCAAAGGTCAACATGTAGCCGCTGATCACAGGCATGTGCAGTCCCGCCAAGGCATGTCAGCCATCACTGGGGAACAGCCACCATTGCAACTGTGCATGTTAACTGAGTCAACTGAAGTGACATGGCCAGGACATTGGGCTTCCCTTATAAATGACCATATGTATACAGCATAACTGTCACCTTACACTAACTTTCATTGTAACTAGCAGTGCTGTTCTAAAGTGAGCATTCTCATTCTCATCTAACTAATGTCTAGAGACTTTTTTTTCCACCTGTTTTCTCAACAAGGGGACCTAGAGAGTGGCCCGTCTTATGGCAAGATGACCTGGCTTATGTTTAGTTAAAAGCGAATGGTGCTTGCAGAGGTTACCTTCTATTGAGCTTAGGTCAGCACTGCTCTAAGCCCCTACCTTTTGAAGTGTCCTTCTCTTTTGACGGTGGTGAGATTTACTGCTTTTATCTTTTTCTTTGCAGCATGTGGATTAACTGATGGCCAACGAGTACATGGAGCCAGCCTTTTGTAACCTGCTCTTCCAACAGTTTCTAAGAAGAAAAGGGAGCTCTTAAATCTAAGAAAATGCCTCGCACGAAGCAGATTCATCCCAGAAATCTCAGAGGTAAGGCTCTGTGTTCAGTGAAGAAAGGCTTCCAGTGACCCCCATCATCAAGTGCATTGCTGGTACCAGGAATGCCTGTGGCCTCCTTAGGCACTGACCCTGCTTCATGGCCAGCACCATTATGCCTCATTCCTCTTTGTCTTGTATAGTAACTGTCCCTTACCTGCTGGATGAATTAATCCCTCAAGAATTACAGTTCTTTTGTGGTGACCTGCTAAAGGCTGATATTAATCATTTCTTAATAGGAACTAGGGAATCTGAAATGGATGGTTGATGTTTTCTGATAATTGATGTTATGTTCATTTGTTCAAAAAAAGAATTCCTCCCCGATCCTTTACGTGTCTCTGGGAGATTGAACCCTGGGCTTCAAGCATGCTAGTGAGATGTCGTGTCAGTGAGCTTTGCTACTGTATGCTGTTGGAGGTTTACTTCTGTACATTATATCAAGACAAAGAAGTGAAAGAAAGTTGGAACTCACATTTATATACTACTTTACTTGCAGAAGTTAGAACAAACTGACTTATTTTCAACAGAGAAATATCCTGTCAAACTTGTATATAAGGCTAGAGATCTCGCTTGGGGTTAGACTATGGGCTTAACTTGCTTATGGCTCTGGATTCCGTTCCCAGCACCAAGCAAAGCAAAACAAACAGGACATGTAACACATTTCATACGGCTGCAAGGTGAATGGTTTTCCATTAAAAGTAAAGGTATTTAATACTGGGAAACTAAGCATATTTTGCTATATCTGTTTAACGATTGTTATTGTTTTGAGGTGTTATATTCACTGTGAATAGCAGTTATCTTTTCTATTTGATTCCAGTATATAGGGATTTAGCAGTATTGAACTTGTGAGAGGTCTCAGTTGGTACAACGCTGGTTGTGCTACTAGGAGGACCCGAGTTAAGATGTCTAGAAGCCACGGAAGACCAGAAGCAGTAGTGTAGGTCTGCAGTCACAGTCTGTGGCAAAACAGGGTATGGAAACAGGAGCATGTCCAGAAAATTGTGGGCCAGATAGCCTGGTATGTCCAGACACTGAGAGCCTTTCTCAGACAAGGTAGCAGGTGTCCACATGTCCACACATGTGCTATGTCATGTGCACACCAGTATTCACACACATGCACACAAAGTTCGGGATATCTATGTAAAGACTGTAGCAGTGTGAAGCAAAAAATCTGCTATATCAAAAGATCTTAGGCAAAATGAAATACTGTGTCTCAATATTAGAGTTGCATCCTGAGGAATGCAGAGCTGGTGGCTCTGTGATAACAATTGCAGAGGGCTCATCTGTCCACGTATATCACGTGGTCTCCACTACTGCACACCTGGCCTGTGTGGTTAAGCCATTGCTCCTAGGCTGCAACCAGGAGCATGTGTTTTAGGCAAGGGCTGATTAAAGCTTTTCTGTTCATAACCTCTTTTTTCTGAAGGAAGTTTTACAAGCTTTTGGTTATATACAAATGTAAAATATAAAGTAGGTATAGAAAGCAAGTATTTATTAACAGTAAGTCATAATTTAAAAAATATACATTGCATGTTTGTTTATGCACATGTGTGTGCAGCTATCTCAGAGACCAGAAGAGGGTGTCAGAGCCCCTGGAGTTAACAGGAAGTTGTGGGCTGTTCAGGTTGGGGCTGGCAACTGAACTCTGATCCTCTGCCAGGTTAGCAAGTCCTCTTAAGTATTGAGCCAGCTCTCTAGTCCCAAATCATAAAAGCTTAAAAACATAATTATTCATTAATTTTGTCATTTATTAATGATAAAAGAGAATCTACATGCTAAATTGTTTATTTTTATACAAAAGAGTTAGGTCTTAGCTGAATATTTGATGCTGCAGGATGTAGAGCAGGTTTTCAGTTGGTCGGTGCTTTGAAGTGATGTTTTTTGGTGCTAAGAATGCTCTTTTACTTAGTTCATAGTGCTACATGGCAGAAGTAAGGTTAGGGGCATTTCAGAAATAGTTGGAAATTCTATCCTAATCCCAATCCATTTATTTATTTGTTTGTTTAATAAAACCCAAGTCAGGAACTAGAATAGCAATTTTTAAAATCAGATATTGTAACACTAACAATATAGCACAAAGGTCAACACTAATTCGATACATACCATGCTGTGGTTGGATATATTAAGTTGTTACATGTTTTTAGAGAAGCAGGAAACTTTAACAGATATCATGGCAGTCTATAAACTAGAGTTGTCTGGCTTCTGAGCCTAGGTGTCTCAGGCAGGGTTGGTTGAGTGTGAGATGGCCTATGCTGTACAGAGTATGCTTGTCCCCTGCCCAGAGCCAGTGGTGCAGTGCAGTGTGGCAACATGAGTGAGCACCCCAAACACCTTGCATTCAGCATGCCTTTTGTTTTTAGTTGTGGTGGGAAATATTAAAAAAGAACGGCAATTTCCTGAGCTATGCCAGCCACCAGCCAGTGGGGTGTTCTTATCTCTGCAGACTCTCTGGCCTGGAGCTTCTGAGTTCCCTTGGTCGTTGCCACACCAGCCCCATGCAATGACCACCCATCTCTCTGTTAGCTGTCACATTTCCCAGTAACCTGGTAAAATCAAAACCCTAGAAGCTTATAATTAAGTAGTCAGATCTATATATCAATAAATTCTCAATTCACATGATGCCCACATAGTAATTTCAGAGCCAATAGATAATGATACAAGCTGCTCACCACGATTAGACAAGTTATCCCAATTATTCTATCCCTATATGAATTATAGCTACCTGTGACATTATAGCTACCTGTGACATTTAAAGCCAAGTGGAATCTGGACTGTCTTCTTTCCCGTCCATCTTCCTTTCCTTCTCTCTGTCTCGCTCCCTGTCTCTGCAGCTCTTAGCTCTGCCTCCCTTTCTCTGTCCAGGCTTCTTGATGTATTAATCGTTCAATCAGTTGGACAGGGAAGATCCTGCTACATTCAGTTACTTAATTTTTAGTTTTTGCATATTTAGAAATATTTTCCTGTTGCAAAAGTATTTTTTTCTTTCTGTTTTTCAACATCCACATTCAGTTTTTGAGAGTTAAATAAGCCACCTACAATTTAACAGTTAGAGCTGAGTCAATTGAAAAATTGTAAAGTATTTGTATATCTTAAAAGAGTAAAGTGCAGTATAAAAGGTAGAAATGCTACATCCGTCCAGGCCTCTTGCTGTGTGGAGGTTGCAGGCCTTGAAGCTGCTTTGGGTGAGTTAGAGAATGATGCCCCTGATAGCTTGGGGTGCAGGCACCAAGGTAGACTGTGAATCCTGTGTGGTCAGGCTGTGCTTATAAAAGTTGTTTTTCATCTAGGAATAAATTAATATTAGCATACTAAGATTACCTTTTTATTTATAAATGAAAGGACACTTGTCTTTTTGAATCTTGTAATACCAATTATCATGAAATAGAAATAGATTTTACAACTGTTCAAATTTGTTTTTATACTCTTATTCTATCATTTTTTCTATGTTTCTTTGCTTTTTAATTCTTTATTTTATTTATTTATTTATTTGATGAAAAAGTTGAAAGTACACATAATAGCTGAGGTTGGGTCAGGAGCATCCGTGGTACAGTTTTCTGCCTCTCCACCTTACTCCCATAGAAGGTCTTTAGGGATCTTTGCACAGAGCTGGCCTTCTTGGACCTGTCACCTATGATGGCAGCTCTTCTTCAAAATCCTTCCTGAGGCCCTGCCTGAGGCCACTCTACAGGGGGGTGGGGAGGGGTGGGGGGGTGGGGGTGGGGAGCAGCGAAGAAAGAGAGAGAATGTGCGTGTAAGTAGCCAGTGACATTGTTTATGTTAGCACTATTACATACTCTGTAGTATCTGCTTTTGCATGCCTGCTATACACCAGGTTCTCAACTCAATGCCAGTGTCCTTCCAGTAGGAATGAGTCTTGTTTCTGTGATACTGTTGAGTGACAGGGAGTCTTTAGCGCTGTTGTAATAGGAAAACATACTTTAGGCACATGTCTTCAAGGTTAGTGATGTCTTAAAAATCAAACAGGTTCATTGTAAATGTTCTTAGGAGTGACATATTTGGCTAGTCATCCCCAGGTGACAGTTGGACAGATGATCAATTTCTCGAGCTACGTGAAATCAGTGTTTTCTGCCTGCAGATGCACTAGAACTCTGTGCTGGCATAGGTAACTCCTGGGCTCCCATAGGAGCTGATGAGTGTAGTGCAGGCTTTGATGAGGCGGGATTACACGGAGCACAGTGACTGAAGCATTGGGAGTGGATCTCCCAGAGTCGTGGAGAAAGTGTGCAACTTGAATATGTCTGCCTCACTCTCTTAGAATTTGAGCTCTTTGAAGGGCCGACTTCATCTTGTTTTCGGATGCAGGGAGGGCAATTGGGGTAGGATGCCTGCCAAGGTGGGCATTGGAGGCTTGCCTTTAGGATTTTTCTGTCTAGAGAGAACCACATTCCCATTTGTATAAAGGCAGCAGACAAGCTAATAGCGCCTTGCTTAGACAACTAGTAGGAGCCCAGAAATTTGTTAATGAGTCCTAAACTTGTGAATTAATTTATGGTTTCTTAGCTTTACAGTTGTGTTACATGAGACACATTTAGTAGGAGCCCTCCATACCTGTGATTGGTGACTGGGGACTGCAGCCATAGTTGCAGCTAATTCAGGAAACTGAGGCCTGAGGATTCCTGAGGCCAGGAATTCAAAGTTCGCCTGCACAGTTTAGCACTATCTCAATAAACAAACACTCAAACAAACAGTCCTTATTTTCAGAAGGAACTGTTGCTGGTTGTTGGGTCTCTTCTTAGGATGTGCTCCCGTGATCTCTGCTGCTGGCCTGTGGCAGTGAGTACCAGCACCTAGTTAGTTTTCGAAGAGGAAGGACACAGTGGACCCTGTAGTGTGCTTGGCTGAGAAGGGAGAGTACACATTAGTCAAGGGCAGTAAACACATTTTCTCTCCATTTTTTTCTTCTTTCTTTCTTGTACTGAGAATTGAGTGTAGAGCCTTGTGCATGTTAGGCAGTGCCCCTCCACTGAGCTTACCCATACCCTTTAAACTCATTTTAAAATTTAACTTATAATGCTATTGACCCACGTACCTCTCACCCACCTTACTCCCCCACCTGCCAGCCAGCCCCCTCTCCTCCTAACAACATCCCTCCCAGTGTATACCTTTTTCTTTTGTTTTTGTTAAACACATTTTCAACTTAGGCAGTTTTCATTTTAGGATAGAGCTAAAATTAATTTCAAGGTGTATCTGTTTATGATTTGAAAGTATTCATTGGCTCGTGGACATTAAAATGTCTGTATTAGTCAAATGTAGAGTAAATGAGAATAAGAAACTTGCTTCTCTTCTAAAATTAAAATATTTTTCACTCTTTGGACAGGGCTTAAACTAAGTTGGGTAAGCCCCTCCTCCCTGGCCTACTACAATAGTAGGTTGCAGAATTGGGTGGCCTGGGCTCAGCAGAGCATAGGAGGCCAGGGAGGAGGGGCTTCCGCAGGCTCACTTCCTGTAGGAGGGAGTCTGAGCCCTTGTGCTCTCTGGGCAGAGTTTGCATGAGGATAAAACTCTCAGTTCTGTTGGGACAGGGCTGAGTGGGGCAGGGCAGGTAGTGGAGTATGGAGTTCACACAGCTTCCTCTGTCAGTGTGTGCGCGAGTGCGTGTGCGTGTGCGTGTGCGTGTGTGTGTGTGTGTGTGTGTGTGTGTGAAAAATTAGGGGTTGGAAATAAGCTGGTGGAAGAAGTTACCAAAATTTAATTTTTGGGTAAGTGCTTTCTCTCTCACTGATAACTTGGCATGTTGTAATTTGTTTTCCCCATGGCCCTTTGGTTTACTTGCCAAAGACATCTCTTGTGCGAAGTAAGAAACAGGAAATGTAACAACTAAACAGGAGTTCCAGCTTGCCTGTACTGGCCCTGTTGTCATCGAAGCCCAGTCCCTCTGGGCTTCCTCAGGGAAACTGTCTCTGGAGTATTGTCTTATGCTTAGTATTGACATCAGTAATAAAAGATCAATCTCTTTAGAAAAATCTCAAATTATATTCATTAATGCTATCGTGCCAATCTTAAGTCTGAACAATATAACCCTTGATTTATTCTCAGCCCTGCAGCTGGGGTTGCTCCATGCCCGTGGCTGTGCAAATACACAAGTTAACACTGTCTGGAAAGGGAGGAAAACTAGAGATGAGTGCCTGTGCGCACACGTGTGTGTGTGTGTGTGTGTGTGTGTGTTCCTCTGCACACACTAATGAGTATTAGAAGTACCGGACTGTCCTAAGAGAGCACGTATACACACTGTTAGGCATGTGTGCCCCGTTCTTCCCAAAGGCTTTGCACATTTCTGCTCTCAGCGTCACTGTAGTAGACATTTGGAGAAGACTATTTGGCAAAGGCAGAAGGTAGGTTTGAGGCATAAAAGAGGCTGAGTTACACATGACTGGTGCTCCGTCCACCTTGTAGGAGTTAGGTTTCCACATCCTTGGTCATGTAATCCAGCTAGGGTCTGTGTCTGTGCTCTTTCCTCTACATAGGCGGCCGTGGAGCTCCAGCAGGGACTGTGCTCTGTGAAGTGGTGTGGCAGATGCCAAGGCCTAAGATCTCACACATGGTCCTAGTGAGGTGACAGTGATGCAAGCCATGTGGCCCCAAGTCTGTACCTTGAAGACACACCCTTCTTATTACCTTCCTGGGCTTTTTTCTTGGCTTCTTAGGTGGTGAGCTTGGTAACTCAGGATGATCCTTGCCAGTCATTTCAGGTACAGGCCTGTTCTGTGCTGTGCTGTGCTAGACATTACATTCAAGACTGTGGAAAAGCGAGGCGCTGTTACCTCTTGTTCTATCTGAGTCTACGGTTTCAAAGCCTCTCCTGCTTTAAGATTGGATTTCAGTGTGATAAATGCGAGATATTAGCCTTTTTTGTTTTGGAAATCATATTTTGAGAATTTGGTGCGGCTAACTTTTACTTTTACTGTTTGCATGCATTTGACTATGAACACCTCAAAAATGAGAGCCCTTTTTGCCCTCTGCAAATTAACTTTATTAAAATATACTAGGCAGCATGTGGGGCTTCTCAGATAATGGGTGTCACCACCTTCCAGGATAAAAAGCAGTATCTTGAGTTTGTCTGGGAGCCTTTGTACTGTTAGGCTTTGATTTCTCTGTGTCTGCTGGGTGGTCATTAGCCATTCTGGAACTCATCTCTGTCTGTCTATCTGTCTGTCTATGTTGTGTGTGTGTTGGGGGATGTCTTTGCCAAGGGCTTTACCTTACTTTTGTTGCTTTTTCTCTTTTCTTACTCTCCCACGAAGTCCCTGGTCCCCTCCAGGTGCACCCCGGCTCCTCCATGCCCATTGTCTGTGTCCTCTTGCACCCTGGCTCCTCCGTGCAAACATGTCTGTGTCCTCTTGCACCCTGGCTCCTCCGTGCACAGTGTCTGTGCCCTCTTGCACCCTGGCTCCTCCGTGCAAACATGTCTGTGTCCTCTTGCACCCTGGCTCCTCCGTGCACAGTGTCTGTGTCCTCTTGCACCCTGGCTCCTCCGTGCAAACATGTCTGTGTCCTCTTGCACCCTGGCTCCTCCGTGCAAACATGTCTGTGTCCTCTTGCACCCTGGCTCCTCCGTGCAAACATGTCTGTGTCCTCTTGCACCCTGGCTCCTCCGTGCACAGTGTCTGTGCCCTCTTGCACCCCGGCTCCTCCATGCCCATTGTCTGTGCCCTCTTGCACCCTGGCTCCTCCGTGCACAGTGTCTGTGCCCTCTTGCACCCCGGCTCCTCCATGCCCATTGTCTGTGTCCTCTTGCACCCTGGCTCCTCCGTGCAAACATGTCTGTGTCCTCTTGCACCCCGGCTGTCACCCTTGCTGTTCTTTGCTGCTCTCATTGCTGGCCTGTGTTAATGTCAGGTCTAACAGATGACTGTTTGAGTGTGAGAAGGTCACTGCTACTGGAGACACTTATGAGTTTGAACCTTAGGTAGGGATTGATTCTTTTGATGATTGGTCATCACTGATTAATTCCACATGGTACAACGTTTTAATTGCCTATGCTGAGAAATCATGCGTTTGTTATGAACTTATGTTGAATACAAAATTTCACTATATAGGATTCATTTGTAGTGTTATCTGCTCTGTACTTTTAAAAATTATTGAAAATATTTTTCGTACAGTGTGTTACTCATTAAACACATTATGTTTGTAGATACAAAACCCGTAAAAACAATATCAGAACTCATAATAGAGACTGAGGAAAGGTGAGGTAAAAAAATGCCCAGAGAAAGCATTGCGAGACAAAAACCAAACGAAACCAAAGAAACACCTCCCCCAACCCCCCCACCCCAACCCCAAATCTATTACAATACCAATGAATTTGTTTAGTGTTGGCCTTCTACTGCTTGGATATGGGGCCTGCTCTTAAGTGTGGTTTGTATGACCAGTGAGACTCCACTGGAAAAAACTTCTGGGTTATGGATGGGAGCTTGTATCTACTTCTCTCAGCCCTCGGACCCCATCTGGCTTTGACATGTGCAGGTCTTGTGGCTGCAACCATGGTCTCTGTGAGGTCATCTGTGCTTCAGACCTGTTGTATCTGGAAAGCACTTCCTCCTTGGTGGCCCTGTCCCCACTGGCTCGCACAGTCTCTGCCTCCTCTTCTGCCAATGCTCTGATGCCTGTGGAGAGGGCCTAATGGAGAGGTTCCATTTAGGACTGAGGGTTCAAGGCCTGTCTTTGTCTTTCTGTGCTTCTTCTAGTTGTGGGTCTCTCTTAGTTCCTACATAATGAAGAAGGAGGTTTCTCTGATGATGGCTTTGGATTGGTGGGGAGGGAAGAGTTGGACTTAGTGATAGGACCTGTGTGGTCATATGCAAGTTGTTTTCCTTGTCTGTGAAGTGCAGATAATGGGTGAAGGCTAGACCACAGGGCTACTGCAGTGTTTGTCACATGCTGGTATAGGCTAAGCACTTGAAACAGAACAGTCACCTCCCAGAACTGGCTTAGGTCACACCTCTGGTTTGCATGTGTTTCACAAGTGGAAGCCAGGAGTGCCCACAGAGAACCCTTTACAGATTGCACTAGGTGCTACACAGGCCACTTGGCTGTGCTTATGGGGCTCATTCTTGTCCTGACTACTGGAGATAGGGGATGGAGAAGAAGAAGGCCAGTGCAGAAGCCACCATGTTCGCTTCTACCATTGCCAGTTTCCACTTGAACTCTTAGTCCTTGCCCTTTTATTTTAGATTTGTTAAAAGAGGTTAAACAACATTGGTCTCCATCCACTATTCAGGAAACTGGAAGGTCTCAGATTTTATTATACCGAAGTATTATAAAATATTTCCGCATGACTCATCACATGGGATTAGAGGTTAGGAGATGAGTGCCACCTCTGTCCCTTGCTCCACTCCAGTGTAGGAGGAGAGACCCAACCTGCTTTTCAGGGTTATCTGACTAATGAGAATACTTTCACTAGGCACCTCCTGAGCCTCTCCAGTGGTGGTTTTTATAAAGGCTTCTATTATGACTACAAGCTCGGTCTGTTAATGTAAGGATTATCTAACCAAGTCCGTGAGTAGAGTCTGCCTAGTTCCAGTGATTGTTTCGGGGAAATCTGTTTCCACATTGCTTTTCACATTTGAATGTTAGCTTGGCCATTCCATGCTAACAGTGAATGTCTTGAGAGGTCAGGAAAACAAACCCATGGCTTATTTAAAATTTTTTTTTTTCTACATGTAACTGAAGCAAGAAAGGAAGTAAGTAATAATCTAAAAACCAGTTTTAGATGACAAAGGGGAGGAAACCATTGGTGGTTTTAGAAGGAGCTGTCACATAAATGGCTGGCATTATTTAATTTGACTGGAATAATATGGGAAGAGACTTAATATAGAAAATCTGTAATTCTCTTTGGAAGGTAATTATTTTTCAGTTCATATTTAGAGTACATTTGATGTTTTATGAATGCTTATCAACATTAGCTATTTTTTTTCTTTTTGTAAGGAAATATAAAATGTATTAATATAATTAACCACAGTAATGATTTTATTTTAGAGCATCTTTGCCCAAAACATATTCTGATGAGGTATAATTTTATCTTGCTGTAGGATAGAAGAATACGTAATGTGAATAAAATCTCTTCTCATGTACAAGTCTAGGTAAGCCCCATGGCTAAGTGTACTGATTTGAGCAAGTGGGCTACTGTTCTTGTAGTCAGTGAAAGCAGCTGATGGAGCGGTGGCGTGCTTTACTTTCAGTTTGTATTTAAAACACTTAGCAGTGTTCTTCTGCCTACCAAGAGGAATGCTCTTCTGAGTACTATCACCAGGCCAGGTGCAGAGCATCAGTCACCGCATCAGAGCTAGAGAGTGCTCACTAACACTAGAGCTCGTGCCCAGGGAGGGCATTTCACACCAGTGCTCAGTTCTTCAAGACGGCCTTTTGGGCTGTTAGTATCTAGATTCACACATTATTCAGTTATTATCATCATCGTTGTTGTTGTTGTTGTTGTTATTGAGACATGGTATTAGTACGTAGCCTTGGCTGGCCTGGAATTCAATATGAAGAGAAAGTGGGTTTTGAATTTACAATGATCCTCCTGCCTCTTCCTCCTGAGTGTAGGGATTAAGGCATGAATCACCATGCCTAGCATATTACATTGATTTCTATTATTTTCATTGTAAAATTTTAACCAAACTTTGAGTTGGTTCTGTGATGCATTCCATTCTAGTGAGTAGTGTACTCATGTTGTTATACAGAGGTATTCAAAGGTAGAAAGCCCTCACAGTGTGGTTGGATACAATTAGAGTAATTAATTTAGGAGTCCCTAGGTATGAATGGAAGCACGGTAGTCCTGAGATGTGAGTACCTATCCGATTGATAGAAAGCCTGTTTTGTCGGGTGCTAAATGATGGATATACGTCTAATGGATTTGTCTTTGGGAAGCACACTTCCATCTTCTTGTCTTACAACATTGAGGCTTGTCATGAAGAAAACCGTAAGACCAGGCATAATTGCTTAGATACCTACAATATTCAAGTACAAGTAGGCTAGACATATAGGTAGGGCAGTGCGTTATGCTACCCTGGAATCGGGAAGGTAGTTTTCCAGTCTCAGATCCTCAAAGTGGGCAGGACCTTGACTTGTTTTGCTCCATGCAGCCTTTCTCAACAGATGAACAGAGAGACGGAGAAAGGATTCCACTTTGCGCTGCCTACTGGCTTCCTGTATCTGATGTTTGTGGAGTGTTCTTTTCCAGTATTTTGGTTTATTTTTGTTTGCGTTGAGAAGGGATGCTGCCATTCTGCCCATGGTGACCTCAAGCCATGGACTCTGGCTTGAGTCACGAATTCAAACCAGGTGCCTTGGCTCCAGTTGTTTTTAAATGATATAGCTTCCCGTACTTGTGGCTGTCATGGGCTGATGACAAGGCAGGTGCTGTTCAGATGGTGTTGTGGTGTTCGTTAGCTACCTTTTCCACAGGTCCTTGTCCAGAGCTGTATGCCAAGGGTTATTTTTTTTTTTTTCATGTGTACTTATTTCAACCACATGAAGTAGGTGTATTATCACCACTTTATAGCTGAGGAAAGTGAGGGACAGAGAAGTCATCACTGGCTCAGAGTGTCACCATAGCCACCTGCTTGGCTTCCAGCATGCACAGTCATGCTCACACTGGCTGATGTAGGCACCACCCAGCTCCTTCCTGATGGATGAGTTTGTGAGTGCTCTGGAGCCACAGAGTGGAGCTTGTCAAGAGAAGCATACAAAGCGAGGGTAGGGAGGGAAGGGATAACGGGAGCATAAACTTTTCCCTTTTAAGTCTTTTCTCACTGAGAATCCATTTCAGAGTTGTTTGTATATATGGCTGCAAGTTCAAGTCGCCATCACAGTCCTGGGAATTTCTATCTCCTCCTAAGAATAGCCAATCCATAAAGATGTTTGTGTATATAGCTTGCTGAGTTATGCATAGTTGGAAGTAAGAAAGGCAATATTTTACTGTCTTGCATTTCAGAGATGAACCTATTAAATATTAAAGCAAAGTATTAACTGACATTCAAAGCTTTTCCTTGTATGCTATGCGTTGTAGAAATTTGGACAAGCAGACTGTTTCCATTGTTGGGGGTCTCTCACATTGCACCTGTAGGTAAAGGGGGGCACCAAGCACTGTTTGGGGATCAGAGTCAGGAGGTTATATTAGTTTTCTGTTTCACTTCTTAGTACAGTGAGATAAAACCTAGTTCCTGCTTTCTTACTTTTCAACATAGCATGTCTCCCCAGTCCTAGAGGAGGTGTAGTGATACACACACATACAGCAGCAACTGGACACGGCACATGCAGTGGGGACTCCAGCAGAGCAAGGCAGGAATGATGGCAGTGCTGGAGCAGGTGGCATCCTTCTCGGATGTGAGCACTTCAGGATTGTTCTGGCGGGAACTCGATTGATATATAAAATTTACTTATAGAAAGGAACAACAGAGCAGCAGAGAAAATAATTTGTTTAGCTTTTCTAGAAGGAGGAGCTGGATAGTGGGACCAGTGTGGGGTCCTGAGAGTGTTGGTTTGTTTACTTAGAGTGAGTTACTCAATAAAGTTGAATTCCAAGGACCTAACAGGCAAAGACTTCTTAGTCTTCTTATTTGATGTGTGTAGTTTCTATTTTTTGGTAATGATAAATTTATTAAGTTAATATTTTTATGCTACCAGGGTAGGTTTATTTGAATTTTTAGAAGAAGTTAGAGGCAAGGTGTTGTCATGTACTGTGAAGTTAAAACAAAAACAAAGAGACTCCCAACTTCCATGAAGGACCAGTATGGTTTGTGGCTACCCAGGGAAGAAGATGGAAGATTAATAGAATGAGGTAATCTCTAAAGACCTTAGCAAACCGTCCTGCAGATAAACAAGACAGCAGAAGTATATTACCTTGCTCTCCTGTTTGTGAGCAAGGGATGAAATGGCCAGGCCTGAGAACGGAGAAAGCAGATAGATCTCTGGTTCACCACCCAGTATTTGTCATTTTGGAGCAGTGGTCAGAAACCATTGGCTAAATCTAGACTCTTGTCTGTTTCGGAAGTTGATGTTTTATTCAAACATGCTTGTGTCTGCTGGTTCTGTCTAGGGCCATTTTCATTGGGTAGTGGCACCTCTGTGTGGCTTAGCTGAAGCACCTGCTTCTAAATAGAGCCAGTATTAATACAGTTGCTGATCACTTGTGAGTGTGTGTGCACTTGCACACATGCATGCCATGGTGCCTGTACCTGCGTGCAAATCAGTAACTGCTAACACTGCACTTTCTTCTCTGATAGCAAGAGCACACTCTCAACTATGGTGGTGGCAAACAGCCACATTGACTTCTGTCGCTCAGAAGGCCCTGTGTGGCCTTGCTGTGATGTGCTGGCATGATGTGGCCTTTACTAGCTCCGTCCTGCATTTTTTTATAGCTCATGATGTACAGACTGTGGTGCTCGCCGGTATGAGTGTCTGGTCACCTTGTGTGAGGGGATGGCGGACGGCGCAGGAAGGTTTGGGTGCCATGGCTCTCCTCGATGCTGATGTCTCAGTTGGCCTTCTATGCTCTGATAGGATAGTGTCCAGTGTGTGCTGAGTTCCAGTGCGGCTCACACAGCTGATGTCTCAGTTGGCCTTCTGTGCTCTGATAGGATAGTGTCCAGTGTGTGCTGAGTTCCAGTGCGGCTCACACAGCGTCTTGGAGGAGCTTGATTCCCACTAAGTGTGGACTTGATGATAAGCTATTTCACAGCAAAGTCACCTCTTCCAGTCTCCAGGCAGTAAAGCCACACCACTGTGGAGTGTGGGTAGTGTATAGTCAGTAAACTCCAATCTATGTGTCCAATTCAGCTAACCTACGAAGTATATAGAATGGTCAGCCTTTTGCACAATCTAGTTTTATGTCGTGTGTGTGCTGCCCTCTTCCCCACAACCCTGTGACCTTCAGCCATTGGCAATTGGACCTCATCCCCAGCTCCAGCCTAGATAACTGCTGCCCTGCTTTCCTGTTCTACCTGGCCTTCTCTGGAAATCAGATGGAGGGAATCATAAGATAAACTGTCTTCCTAATATATATGTAACATATTTGGCATAATGTTTGAGATTCTTCCTCCATATTTTTATCACCTTTTGTTGTGAAGTAGTATTTTTTTTTTTTTTTTTTTTTTTTTTACACAGCCTGTCTGTGCATTTGTGGTGGTCATGTGGGCTTACCTGGTGTGGTTAACATTGCTGCTGGCAGTCTCGATCCACAGTGTAGTGGGGTTTAACCTCCTCTTTCCTTGGTATTATTGCACCTCATTCTTCGGGACATGTTTTCCTATTCTTTAGCTGTTTGCTTACACAAACCTGAAGTAAGTCCTGGTATTTGCGGCTGCTTCAGCATACACCCTGATGGTGGCTCTTCAGCCTCACGCTCCCCAGTTGTCGCCTTTGTGCTGGCTATCTTGCTGTTTCATTCCTCTTTACTTTGTGCATTTATCCCTTCATATTTATTATCTGCTTGTGCTTGTCTTGATTTCCGTCTTTATGCTTTCAGAGATGATTCTAGAGAGCATCTTCATGCATCATTGTCTGGAAGCAGTGCAGAGCAAACTTGGGTAGAATACAGAAACTGTGCCTGGTCTCCCTTCTCTCTCTGTGCTGCCCTTATTGTCAGTGTTTGACCGGTGTGGTCTGACACCAGCTGTCCAGGGTGAAAAGACAGCTTTCTGCAACCTGATTTTAAAAACAGCTTCAAGAAGAAATGGAAAGAAGTACTAGTCTGTGCCTGTCTTCACAGTGGCCATTCTTGGCCCGGTGCTGTAGACTCAGGCCATTGTTTTATGTCTCTTCAACCTAGAGCAGGTCTTCCTGCAGTGAGGGCTCTCCCCACACATTCTCTGAATGTCTTTATCTCCCCTTCACCTCAGGAGAACTGGGTTCATGGGTTGGGCTGTCTGGTCTGTGCTCCGGCTTCTCTTTGTCTGCAGTGAGAAGGCAGCTGTTTGTGTTGTCATTTCTGTTTTGCTTAGTCTCTGTGTGATGAGTTGGGCTTTCCATACATACTTAGACTCAGCGCCTGTCAGCAGCTGAGTGTCATGTGTTCAGATGCAGAGCTCACTGTGCCGTTCTTACATATTTAGGTGATTACATTTTTAATGAAGTTTGATAATTTTGTTTTATTTATTTCTTTATTTCGCGTGTGTATGTGTTAATGCATGCACATGCCAGTCCTCCCCACTCCCTCCTCCTGACCCCACAAACACACACAGAGAACACACATACAGAGGTCAACTTTTGGGAGTCAGTTCTCCTCTCCTATTACGCGGGATTCTGGGAGTGAACTCAGGCTGTTAGGTTCAGTGACAGGTGTGTCATCTCACTGCCCCCTTTATTTTAATTTAATTTAGGTAACTCTAAAATTAGCATACAAGGTATTATATGTTAAGTATTTTCAAACAAAGTACTTTCGTTGATTTTCCTCCTTGCCTCTCTCCTTACCCCTCCCCCACTACTCCCAACCCCCCAACCCCTCACCTCTGTCATCTTTTCCTCATTAATATCCTGTGATCTCTGGCCACCTCCAACCTTCCTAACCCTTCCCTCTCCAGCCCTCCCATTTTCTCTTACTGGTCATCTAGTAGTCCCTTGGTATATGAGGAAGACTGTTTCAGGACTGCCCACAGGTGCTCAAGGCCATTAGAGGAAGTGGCATGCCTGCACGTGTCTTCCTGTCTCCTTCATTATCTCCAGATCCCTTTAGTGCCCAGCGCAATCTCGGTGCTCTGCAAATAATCGGTGCAAATTATACTGCACCGTTGTGTGTTCCCATAGTTCCCATCCTGTACTGCTGCTGGTCACTTGTGAGTGGGTGTGCACTTGCACACATGCATGCCGTGGGACTCATGGGGGTCAGAGGGCAGCATTGTGTTGGCCCTTGCCTTTCACCTTGTTTGAGGCAGGGTCTCTTTTGCTGTTTGCCACCTCAGAGCCTCTGGGGGGCCAGAGTTTACCCGGCGCACAGTGGTTACCTCCCCTCGCTGAGCTTCCTGGGAGTTCTCTGGAATCTTGTTCACAGCTGGACAGGACCTCCCCTTAGACACAGAGAGCCCCTGCCTACCAAGTCCATTCGATTATGGGATCGCCACTGTCCTGACCGCGTGCCCTGCCTAATAGGGTTGGCAGTGGCAGTGGACTTGCTGATTCGCAGCCTACCTTGGGTTGAACTGTGGCCCTGACTGAGCTAATGTTACGGGGTCAGGAACAGCCTCAGGGAAGAATGCTTCAGGCCTCTGCTGTGCTGATCTTACCCTCTTGGTAAGTCTGCAGTGGCCATGAGCATGTGGGCATCCGAGTCTGCAGATGACTGTGGTAGATTTCCAGAGTTCAGGAAATGCTTGTGATGCCTGGTTGTGTTTCAGGGAGAGGATCGGTGCCC
Source organism: Mus musculus (assembly GCF_000001635.26). NCBI lineage: Eukaryota > Metazoa > Chordata > Mammalia > Rodentia > Muridae > Mus > Mus musculus. The sequence continues at coordinate 42,071,912 of NC_000079.6, forward strand.
TTACTATACCTGTGCTGTTAGCTGTGTGTACAGACAATCCTCTGGCAGGCAGCATCCTGAACCTTAAGGGTATAGAGTTGTGCACAGTGTGTGCTAATAAGCTTCTTGATAAAGGCTCCTTGCAGAACCCCATTAAGTCAGCAGAGATCTACTTGCTGTTTGAAAGACTTAAATTACAGGGTGAATGTGCTTTAAGACACTTGTAGGCTCTACTGACTTTTACAGTCCACACTCTTGATCCCAGTATTAGCTCACTGCAAACCTTAAATGTGACCTTTTGCTACTGAAAGAGTGGCTGAGTTGGAGAAGAAAAAGGAAGGGCTTGGAGTGTGGGTTGTGGGTTTGGAAGTGAATGCTAGTTCTTCAGTTTGTAAGCTCTGTGGACAGCACAGTGCTTTCTCTCCCTGAGCCTTAAGCTGAGGGAGTAAAGCCAGCCTTATAACTTATTTTGGAGGCTACCATCCAGCACACAGTAGGGTCAGTCATTCCTTGCAATCCTCAGGAGATTGATCAGAGTTTGAATGCTTCAATTCCTTACATAAAATGTATGTTTATACAACCCCATTTAACTTCATATAAACTTGAAGTCATCTGTTGATGGACTCTACCCCACATAATGCAAATATAACTGACTGTAATGCTGTATTCTTCTAGAAATAGTGAGGGCCAAGAAGGGCCATGACTGTCCAGTAGTTTGAGGTGTTTTTTTTCCAACTATCTTATGGTCTGCTTATGTTTGATACTGTAGATTCAGAAACTATGGGCAGAGAGGGCCATGAAACCAGCTTACGGGTGGATGAGTAATTTTGGAAAAGTTGCCCTGCCAGATTTACCTCCTTTTTGTTTTTAAACCAGGCTTTGCTCTTTTGGTTCTCTCCCTGTCTCCCTTTATTTTATTTTTTAAATTTTAACTTTTTATTTAATTATTTCTCTCTCTCTCTCTCTCCCTCTCTCCCTCCCTGTTTGTATATGTGTTTGTAAGAGAGTGTGTGAATGTGTATGTGTGTATGTGTGAATGTGTATGTGAGTGTGTGAGAGTGTGTTTGAGAGTGTGTGTATATGTGTGAGAGTGTGTGTGTGAGAGTGTTTGTGTGTGTATGAGTGTATGTGTGAGAGTGTGTGTGAGAGAAAGTGTGTATATGTCAGAGAGAGTGCATGTGTGTGTGTGTGTGAGTGTATGTGTGTGTGTTGATCAGGAGTTGTCACTTACCTCTACCCTGGGATCCTGGGAATTGAACTCAAGTAATCAGGTTTGGCAGCAAAGGTCATTACCTACTGAGGCATCTTACTGTCCCACACTCTCCCACCCCAAAGCAATATTCCTGCCTTTCATACAGTGCATGGAGTGCACAGTTTTGTTAGCACACAGATTATACTGTAGTGCTCTTTGTACACACTGAGGTATTCCCAGTGTTCATGGTGAGTTGCTCTGACATCTCTATGTCATGGCCATACGAGTGCCCACCAACACTTTTACTTGAGAGAAGTCTTGGTGATGACGAGTCAGCCCATGTCACATGATCATCCAGGGAAGGGAGGTCTGTACTGGGGAAGTGGACTTTATATTTGGGCATTCTCAGGCTGGCTGTGGGAGGAAGCAGACAAAGGGTTGCCAAGAGTTCATGCTCTGTCGTATGACACCTCAGTTACTGGAGGGGAAGGGTAATTGGGTGGCGGTGGCTCCTATGTCAGTTGTGCTTATGGAGGACAGGATGGGCCTCGGCACATCCAGATCTTTCCCTTAGCACTCGATTCTTAGAACTGCAGTAAGTAGTTCCTCTTAGTGTTGGGAAAACTCTGCCAGGTTATTCTGTGTTCCAGGCTATTTTATAATGGGTTTTAAAACACTTTCCCCATAAAGTTTCTAGATACTACCTCTTGTTGGAAGCCTTCAGTTTATCCCGAATGTGTGTTTTGCATGGTGTGTGTGTGTGTCAAGGTTGTTCTTGGTTGTTGTGTGTTCAAGGTTGTTCTAGCACTTGGGCAGGTACACATTTTATAGTACAGACATTCAGAGGATGTCTGACTCTGAGAACTGGGTTCAGAGCTCTGTCATCAAGTAAAGCCAGGAAGCCCTGGCTGCAGGAGGAGGGTAGTATTAGTCACACTTGGACTTGACTTGGGTGCTGTCTAGCTTCGTCAGCTTAACAGTGAGCATCTGGCTGTCAGTTGTGTTCTGTGGTGAGGTGCAGTAGTCAGGTATGAGTCTCAGAGGTGCTAAATGGTCTTTTGGGATCTGTACTTGGTGTAGCAGTGAAATTTGGAGTTGTAGTGTGTTGGTCTGGATCCCCTCAGACGGTGATATCAGTGTGCCATTTGGGATGGTGTTAGAGCAATAATTAACTTTTCCCCTAAAGGCTTTAAAACCCATTTTTCTGGTGATTTCATCTATGAAGAAAAGTTTTTAAAAGACTTTATGATATGAAGTAGAAGTGTCAACTTTGTATTCACGGTGATTGGGGATTTTTCTTGTTTGCCCATAGTGTTGCATGAATAGCCCCTAGGACCCTGTGCCTGCCAAGAGCTATGGAGGGAGGGCATCAGAGTGTCTCTGACAAGAATTAGGGCTACAGTGAGTGTGTAGTTCAGTAAGAGGAGTAAGACAAACTCTAAATTATACCAGTTGAACTGATGACTAACTACTACACAGGAGAGACAAGGCTGCTAGCAAAGACAGTGACAGGCCATGAGCTTGCACAAGGAAGCTACTTCCCAATACCAAGAACTCTTTAGTTTTAGGTCGGTATTAAACCAGTTCTTCAGGTCTCACTTTCATAAAGCTATAGTGCATGCACGTATAATTTCCCTTCATTTGCAGATGCTGCTAGAAGCAGGGAAGCAGAGTGGAGGGAGTGAGGTGCTTGATGGGAGAGTAGCTTGCTGGATGACTCCTGGATGTAGACCAGGCTAGACCAGGCTACAGATGCTGTGTGAGGCATTCTGACCTTCTGTGCTGCTAGAATAGCCTAGAAGTACAGAGCATGTGTGAAAAGACCATGGGAATGGTAACTTGGGTAGGTTGGAGCTGTGAATGTGTTACACATGCAAGAAGTACCATCTGAGAGAATCATGCACTTAGCAAATGTATGAGAGGCTGCTGACACTCATGGTGTGGATATCGTTACTCTTAGTACAGGAAATAAGTATGTAGTATGTATGCATGCATGTATGTATGCTGGGGCTTGTACATGGTCAACAGTCATTTGAGCTCAGTCTGTAGAAATGAGAGCTGTTCATTATCTTATTGTTGTTGCTGTCTTGGAAGCAGAGCCTCACCGTGCAGCACTGGCTGATCTTGAACTCACAGAGATCTGCCCACTTCTGCCTCTGCCTCCCTGGTGCTAGGATTGAAGGTGTCTGCCACCATGCCTGGCTTGCTTATTCTGAAATTATTTGAAAATAAAGTTGGAGTATACTTTTCAGTAAAATAACAGGCTAATTGATATAAAAATGTCCTAGTTTAGGCTATTATTTTACCCTGCCAGAGGTGCTTCTGTGAGTGAAAACCAGGAGACATTTAAGTAGTGCCTTTCTTCTTAGATTTCTGGGGGGACTGGCAGTATTTTTAATAAAAATAGTATCCTACTTTTAATGAGGCACAGAGAAGAGGTGAGAGTGGCCAGGTCTCATTAGCAAATCCAGGCCCATGGGCCCCTTTGCTTGGCGTGAGTCCTTAGACCTGTGCAAATATAGCTGGAGAGCGGTTTCCAAAATCTTGTAAAGTTACTCTTCTTTTTAACATTTGCAATTTCATAATGAGTCTTAATCCTACATAAATACCACACTCAGGGCAGGAGCTTTTTTTGTAAGTCATGTTGAACTTTAACTGAGGGGTTGTTTAGGAGAGGAAGTGAGGAAACTCACCTCCTGCTGTAGGGCTGGACCTACAGAGACAAGACCGCAAGTTGGGAAGCGGAGAACGTCTTGTACCTGTACAGAGCATGTCCTCAGGCTTGGAGAAGCAGAACTTGGCAGATACAAAAACAGAAGATCCTTTTTTTTAGTTGATAAAGTTAGTACTAAATGTATGTAGTTTATTTTATTGCATAAGTTAATTGCAAACTGGCCTGGAGAGATGGCTCAGTGGGTAAGAGCACTGACTGCTCTTCCGAAGGTCATGAGTTCAAATCCCAGCAACCATATGGTGGCTCACAACCATCCGTAACAAGATCTGATGCCCTTTTCTCGGGTGTCTGAAGACAGCTACAGTGTACTTACATATAATAAATAAATAAATCTTTTTTTTAAAGTTAATTGCAAACTAACCATAAAGTAACACAAATAAGAAAATTACTCTCTTACTTAAAATGTAGAAATCAGAATAGTGTGAAAATAATTTTTATTTCCCAAAATAAAAATTCCTATTTTTTAAAGATTATTTATAATTTATGTGTGTTGCCTGGTTGACTGTATGTGTACCCTGAGTGCCCCTAGGGGCAGAAGAGGGTTTGGTACTCCTGGAACTGGAGTCTACCAGTGTTGTGTGACGCCGTGTGGGTGCTAGGAACTGAGTCTGGATCCTCCGTAAGAACTGCAGGTAGTCTTTCATAACCACTGGGCTTCAGCTGGAGCTTGTGATATTTTAAAGAATTAAAGTCTGCAGCTGCTGAGGTTGTGTGGAGCAGGGGTGTTTCCTTGTGCTGTTGGTGGTGTTCCTTTAAAGGATTTATATACAGGTTCCATTTCTGGAAATTTATCCCTAAGAAATAACGTAACTGAAGCTAAAGCACTATTGATTTCCACTTCAATGTTATCAGTAAGTGTGAGTACTGGGGCTGCCTTACGTACCCGTAATGGAGAGAAGCACACGGGTCTGTGTGCTAGCTGACACGCACATGAGAACTTTGAAAAGAATGTCTTCCAGGCTCCTACGAGGATGCCCCTTAAGCTCCACTTACAAGCGTCGACTGCTTTCCTAGTGTCCAGCATCCCACAGCCTTCCACAGTCCACCTAAGACAGTGTGCTCAGGTCTGCTAGAGTCTGGAATCCCACAGCCTTCCACAGTCCACCTAAGACAGCGTGCTCAGGTCTGGCACAGCGACAGCCCAGTCCATGCTGCCAACTTATGCCTTAGTTACATTTCTGTTGCTGTGATAAAACACCACAACCAAGGAACCTTCCAGAAAGGAGGTTTACTGTGGACTTATGGTTCCAGAGGGGTGAGAGCCTGTCATCCTTGTGGCAGGGAAGGGTAGCAGCTGGCACCAGGGACAACAAGAGGAACAGCTGAGAGCTCACATCTTGAAATGCAGATGGGAAATATTGAAACTAAATGTGAAAATGGTCCAGGTCATTAACCTTTAAAACCTACCCCCACTGACATACTTCCTCCAGCAGGGCCACACCTTCTAAGCTGCCCCAGTAGGGCCACCAGCTGGGAACCAAGTATTCAAATACCAGAGCTTGGGAGACATCCCACTCAAACCACTGCATTTGCCATATGTAAAAACAGCTAGTAGATTACACACTTGTATGATTTTCATGGAAATTCTTCTGCTAGGGTAGCAACAGTATGAAGCTTTTAGCTTATTTCAGATGCATGTTGAACATTTGCCATGAGACAAATGTTCATTGGGTTTCTTCTCTGCCATATGCAGAGCTTGGTAGGTAACCTCCTGAGGGCATGTGGACGAGCACACTCGCACACACGCGCACTCGCACACACGCGCGCGCGCGCACACACACACACACACACACACACACGCCTGCGCGCGCACACACACACACACACACACACACACAGCTGTATAGCTTGATGGAACATGTTTCTCCAGCAGACTGCCTGGGACCTGGGACTTGAAGAGCGACTCTGAGCATCTGTAGATGGAACAGTGCAGACAGATGGCAGTGTGTGAGTCATGGGACAGGGGCCACAGGGCTGCTGAGGTACATATCGTGGGGATGGGAGTTTCAGAGACTTGGGGTGCAACTAGTGCAAGAGCAGTGGCAGACACACAATGGGTGAGTGGGTTATGCAGTGGATAAAAGGAAGAGCCTCTTTCACAGGAAGCTCTTTCATCTTTTAGGGTGTTACCTGCATCGTTTATCTCCTCAGAAATGCCCTATTTTCCTGGTTGCTGGGCATCTCCTGTTGTCTGCTAGTTAACAACCAAGTAAGAGATACAGTATCTGTTTGTATCCACTTCTTCCTGCTCTCACTGTTGTGGTCACCCCTATTGATCAATACTGTTTTTGTCTGTACAGTGAATTAATGTCAAAAATTAAAATTCCCTAACTCTTGGTCCATGGACCCATGCTCCTTTGTATAATTTATTGCTGTGGAAGGTTATGCTCCTTATAAACCCACTTGAACAAAACACAGTCATATGGTTGGTGAGCAAGTTTGACTGTTGGAGACTTTGCAGTCTGAACTAACTGCAGGAAGTGCTTTACTCTTTTGTTATTAAGTACTCTTGATGCCAGGAATGAAATCTGCATGATAAATTCTGCTTATTACGTTTCTCCTGAAAAGCATCCTGGGTAAGAGGCTATGGAACATGGCAGTGTGGGGCAGATAATTCCTACCTGAAGACTCAGTGTCTGTAACGTGCTGGTCTGTGATAGCTCCCTTGTGAAGGCAGAAGCTACTGGCTGTTCAGCTTCATAAGGAAACAGCATGTAGGACCATTTCTCACATGCACATTTTAATATCTGAGAACTATATTTTGGCACAGTTGCTCTCCTTTTTTATCCTGTGTGTTTATGCATTTACAGACAGTCTGGAAAGGGCCATGGATTTTACAACAAGCAAAACCAGTGAAGCTTCCCCTCATGGTTCCCAGTGCCAGCAAGGACAAAGATGAACTGTGGGCACTGGCAAGTAGCTTGCCTCTCCCCCTTTGCCTCTGTTGGATTCTGTGGAGGTGACATTTCTGCTCTGAGTATCATTGTTGATATTTTCAAATAGTTGTTGATGCATATGCCTCAGAGCCATGGTGAAGACTGAGCTGTGAAGTCCCCAGCAGGCCTCTGTCAGGAGCGAGCTCACCTGACTGTGCCCCTTCGTCCTAATGTCCATCCGAAGCTGGCTTTAACTGTGGGAGACTTGCTGTTTCTCATGCATTCCTCCATTGCTATTTGTCTCTTCTGATTTCAGCTAAAAATGAAATCAGCTATAATTTCAAAATTCTCAGAATATAGGACTGCACCTCTGTAGCTGGAAGGCTTGCTAGGCTAGGCTGCAGGAAGGAGGGGGGCTTTTGTGTGTCCTCTTCTAGCACCCCTAAGGTGGTAGGAGGCACAGACGCTCATTTGGTAAAGACGTGTGCGCAGGGGAGTAGCCCTCATCCAAAATGCTTGGGACTAGCAGTGTTTCCCGTCTCTGATTTCCCTGCACTGTGGAATATGTGACCAGCTAGTTGTACATCCCTAACTCAGTGCCAGTCTAACTGGCATTGCCTTTTTGTTCTGGACCACCTGTTTTTCCTTTACCAGTTTTCTCATTAAATATTTGCTAGTCACCTTTGGTAGAAATTTTGCCTTTTATAAACCAAAGGTCATGACCTAAAGTGAAAAAAACCAATTTATCTTATTGTCTTGAATTCCCACCAGAGCCGTGGGGAAACTGGCTTTGCAAGTAACTCTGCTTTGGGGTTAGGTGGTGGGAGTCCTGCTCCTACAGGATCCATAGCTCCTACAGGTTTTTTTTTTTTTTTTTTTTTTTCAATAAAAGTGACATTCTTTTCTTTTGCCAGTCATTCTCCTCTGGTATTCTAAATGTTCTGTCCCATCTTAATCCTCAGGCCAGCTTGGCTGGATGACAGGGAGGGCTGGACAGGGAGGGCTGGACAGGGTGGCGCTGGCACAGATTTACACTAATGAAGCCGGATGAGTTGGGGCTCTTGCTTATTTATTTACTACATTTATTTTTATGTGTATAGGTGTCTTGTGTGCACATGTGTCTGTGTGTTCCTGGTGCATGCTTTTACAGCTCCCCTAGGCTTGGAGTCAGATAGAGATGGTTGTGAGGTGCCATGTGGGTGCTGGGAATCTAACCCAGTCATCTGGAAGAGTAGCCACTATTCTTAACCAGTGCGCTTCCCTACCAAGCTGAGCCGAGCTGGCTCTTCAGTTTCTTAACCAGTACGCTTCCCTACTGAGCCGTCTCTTCAGTTTCTGGCTCAGGATTCTCGATTGCAAACTCTCTGGACCTTTAAACTCAGGGACAGAATTTGTGGAAAAATACCAATTTCTGCCGCAGTGTCCCCCTTACAAGTGGGTCTCTGTGTTTAAAGATAGTAACAAGAAGCTTTGCAGCTGATACAAGCGAGATCATTGCTAAGATTCGTTACTAAGGAGTAGCGAGGGTACTGGGCAGAGAGTACTTAGGGAGGGAGCACCAGAGCACTAAGCCTGGCATGTGCCTGGCCTGGCTCTGCTGCTTGGAGATGAGGGGAGACAGCTTGGCTTGACTGACTGTGCGTCTTGTCTAGCAGTGGAGTCTCTGTCTGTGAGGAGAGAATCCTGTTGTGGTTAGATTTTTGGCTGCACCACTTACACACCCGCCCAGGAGCTATCTCGGATCCGTGAATGGAGAACACACACACACACACACACACACACACACACACACACACACACACACAGAGTTAATTTTAAAATGCCTTGGCTACCTCATAAGCTGGGTACTCCTAAACCTTCCCATGCTATCCCAGGCTCAGTCAGGGAAGTGGCCAGTGGCCACTTATCTGAAAAGCTTACCCTCAAAACTCTAAGTGTCTTGCTCTGTGCTCAGCCATTGGCCTCTGGCCTCTTTATTGATAGATCAAAAGCCAATTCAAGGCCCTTCAGCGTCAGTCCACACAGACTCTGCATTAACTCAAAGCATCAGCACCACTGCTCTCCACAACCCTACTGCTAGGCAGCCACAGGGACAGAGAGAGCCCCAGGCCGGCTGGGCCTTGGGGACTTGAGATGTGCTGTTGGTATGTGAGGATGTGCCTGCCTTTGGACGGGAAGAGGTCTTTTCATCAGAGTCCTAATGGGGCTTTGATCAGAAGGAACTCGACACCTCTACGAATGAAGAGAGCTCCCAGGATTTGGGGCATTGCATTTCTATCAGAAAGTGCAGATCTGTTGGTGTTCACTGAAGGAAAGCTTTCTGGGAAGATGAGAAAAAATTAAATTTATTCATGTTGTGTTTAAGACAGTTCAGCCACAAAAATGTGAAGAATTGTTGATCTGATTCCTGATTTTGTTCTGATTTTAATAAAATAAGGCATAGATTATATGTATTTAAAATACATTTAACTAAATATACCTAAATAATTTGCTGGTTTTGGGGCTTTTGAGACTGTCCGTTTCTTTGTAGGAATCCCTGAGGAGAGCAGAGTCGACACGCTGCTGCTGCTTCTTTCTTCATGCCATGTTACTGGACTGACAGCGTGTCGAGTCTGGAAACCCAAGTGCTCGCCAGCAGGAGAATGGCTCAGGAAATTGATAGTAATGTTTACATACTGTGTGATCATACTAAGGGTTGTCTTAGAAAAAAGGCAAAGCTCTGCTATACAAAACAGCTTGGATATATTGTGAGGGAATTCCCGTGTCCAGACAGAGCCTGATGCAAAGTAGTATGTGCTGAGGAAATTTGATATACGATGTGGAAGAACAGGAAAAACTAAGCATTTCTGACAGCACCTTGGTAGAACCTGCTGAAGCTAAGTATCCTCACAGGAGAATATGACTGCCACGCCCACGATGCACTTGTCAAAGACATAACTGAGGATGCTTGATGTTCCCTCAGGTTGAGATCAACTCAGTCCTACAGCGGAGGGAAGATAAAATTACATTTGGTATCTATACAGATGACTGAGGCAATAAATGAATAGCAAGTGATCGCTTTGTGCAACACAGTGGATATCCCCCACCAACATGACTGACAGGGAGGTTGCACACTCACACACACACACACACACACACACATGAATGAGAATGGATCTAAAGCAATCATGATGCTTAGGACTGGACACTTGCACGAAAGTGGCCATCTGGGGGTGTGTATGGCAGTGACCACAACAGGCATAAGATGATCTTGGGGGTGCCAGCATAAATCTAGGGGTCACACAGATGGCTTGGTATAAGTTGCAGAGTTCTGTGTTTTTATGTGTGTAGTTATTTCACATCAGAAGACTTACTATATCACTGAGGATAAAGCCTTTGCAAAGATAGCCGGCTGGGGCGCTGGCGGTCTGGGAGTCCTCGGGACTCTGGCTGTCTAGGAGTCCTCAGAAAGCACTTGGAGTCTCCAGCACACGTTGATTTGTAAATGTGGGAGGAAGCATACTCCTGCTGTGGAGTCTACATTACTGTTGTTCATACACATTTAAAAGGTTGTTATTCTTTCCTAGCTCATACTTGTGTTACTCATACTTATATAATGTGTTACTCTGATCACCCCTACAACGCTCAGTGGTCTCTGCTGTCCCTCCCAGGCCTTATTCTCTACTGTGCCTTCCTTGTGCAGATTCATGACTTTTGTTTTTAATTTTTAAAATTACTTTTTCATTTTTCGTATTACTTTTTCTTGTCCTTGAGAATTCAATACCTTATGTAGAATGAAGCATCATCCCATCATTTCGCCCTCCCCCCTCTCCCAGTCCCTCCCAACACTGCCCCTCCCCATTCTCCTTTGTGACAATCCACTAAGTACAATTAGTGCTGTCCATATGTGTGTCCCTATGGGGTGGGGGCATCCACTGGAGCATGGCAATCCACCAGTGGACACAGAAAACCGATGAACCTCCATTCCCCAGCAGCTACCTGCTGCCCGTAGCTCTGCAGTAAGAAATGGGGCCTGCCTGGGGCAACACTTCTCAGTCTGTGCAGGAATTTTAGATGGCCTCAGCCAGGTCTTATGTAGGTACTTAGGCAGGTGCTGTGAGTTGCGACCCGTTTAGTTTAACTGGCTCCATATGTATGGCCGAATTGGGAATATCCATGGAAAGTGGTGCAGTCAGGGTGGATACATGACTGATGACGGTGACTTCTTTTTTTCCTGAATCTGTCAGTCAAGATGAAATATTTCATCAGTGAGGAATGGGGCCTCCTGAGCCCTGGCCTGTACCCAGCTTCTTTGCAAATTGGGGATCAAATCCCGGGCCTCACATGTTCTAGGCATGCATTATACAATCGAGCTAATTAACCCCAGCCCCCTTGCCTGGTTTTGAGTTCCTGTTTTCCTGCAGTCACCTGCAGCTGTTTTGACATCATGATGGCAGACCTTTTTTTTTTTTTTACCTGTTTGTCATAATTGTCCCTTGTGGAGGAAATTTAATTATTCAAATTAAGATTCTGGCTAAGGAGAGAAGTTAAATACTAAAGAATCCCCCATTTTGGGTAGGGTTATCATTGACTACAAACCACAGAAATAGGTAAATTGTGTTTCACCCTTGAAGAGGTAGTATTTTGTAGGATGGTATTTCCCCTGTGGAAGAAACATGATAGATGCTCTTCTGGGCTCCGGCACTATCTCCATGGGCTGCTGGGCTGGACAAAAGTCAATGGCTGTGCCCTACTATCAGAGCATGGTGATCACCGAGAGGTGCTGCTTGTCAATAACGCTTGGCTTGTGTTGAACAAAATCATGTAAATGGTGGATGGCAAGATTGTGCTTTTTTTTTTTTTTTTTTTTTTTGGCAGGTTTTTTTTTAAAGGTATGTTTTCTAATATTTATTTATTTGTTTATTATATGTAAGCACACTGTAGCTGTCTTCAGACACTCCAGAAGAGGGCATCAGATCTCATTACAGATGGTTGTGAGCCACCATGTGGTTGCTGGGATTTGAACTCAGGACCTTTGGAAGAGCAGTCGGCGCTCCTAACTGCTGAGCCATCTCGCCAGCCCCTTTTTTTTGCAGTTTTATGAAAACAGCAGAGTATAATATTCAAAGTGGCTATCTACTCAGTTTCTTCACTTTATAGTTAAGCAACTTAAACTCAGATCCTGGTGCTCTGAGGGGGAGATCGATTTGAGGGGTAGCCCTCCAAAGAGGAAGAAAGGGGTTCCTATTTCATTGACCTGGAAAGGGCCATGGATCTGGGGTCAGTTGGTCTCTATGTGCTCTCTGAGCTGCACATAGCAGCTTCATCTTCTGCATCTTTGGTTTTAGAACTGTAAATATCCAGAGAGAATGCAGATTGCTAATTATTCGTTATATAAGGATGGGCTGCCAGATACATTACTGTTTTCTTTGTCTCATGCCAGAGCTTGGTGTGGACTTGCTAAAGGTCATTACACATAGATTGTAGGTATACATATTTATATTGCAAATAGTTCTAGTATTTGTTCCTTGGTAGAACAAAATAATTGTTTGTCTTTAAAAATTACTTCCATAATTTGGGTATGTTATTTTACTTGGTATATTATTTTATTTATTGATTTTTTTATGTGTGCATGTATATAGTGTGCATGTGTGAATATGTGCATGTATGGGGAGGCTGAAGGCAACCTCCTTAGTGCCCCAGTGCTGACTGCCCTCCTCCTCAGTGCCCCAGTGCTGGCTGCCCTCCTCCTCAGTGCCTCAGTGCTGGCTGCCCCCCTCCTCCTCAGTGCCTCAGTGGTCTGACTGCCCTCCTCCTCAGTGCCTCAGTGGTCTGACTGCCCTCCTCCTCAGTGCCTCAGTGGTCTGACTGCCCTCCTTCTCAGTGCCTCAGTGGTCTGACTGCCCTCCTCCTCAGTGCCTCAGTGCTGGCTGCCCTCCTCCTTAGTGCTCCAGTCGTCTGACTGCCCTCCTTCTCTGTGCTCCAGTGGTCTGGCTACCCACCTCCTCAGTGCCCCAGTGCTGGCTGCCCTCCTCCTCAGTGCCTCAGTGCTGGCTGCCCCCCTCCTCCTCAGTGCCCCAGTGCTGGCTGCCCTCCTCCTCAGTGCCTCAGTGCTGGCTGCCCTCCTCCTCAGTGCTCCAGTGCTGACTGCCCACCTCCTCAGTGCCCCAGTGCTGGCTGCCCTCCTCCTCAGTGCCTCAGTGCTGGCTGCCCTCCTCCTCAGTGCTCCAGTGCTGACTGCCCACCTCCTCAGTGCTCCAGTGCTGGCTGCCCTCCTCCTCAGTGCTCCAGTGCTGGCTGCCCTCCTCCTCAGTGCCCCAGTGCTGGCTGCCCTCCTCCTCAGTGCTCCAGTGCTGGCTGCCCTCCTCCTCAGTGCTCCAGTGCTGGCTGCCCTCCTCCTCAGTGCTCCAGTGCTGGCTGCCCTCCTCCTCAGTGCTCCAGTGCTGACTGCCCTCCTCCTCAGTGCTCCAGTGCTGGCTGCCCTCCTCCTTAGTGCTCCAGGGCTGACTGCCCTCCTCCTCAGTGCTCCAGTGCTGGCTGCCCTCCTCCTCAGTGCTCCAGTGCTGGCTGCCCTCCTCCTCCTCAGTGCTCCAGTACTGGCTGCCCACCTCCTCAGTGCTCCAGTGCTGGCTGCCCTCCTCCTCAGTGCCCCAGTGGTCTGACTGCCCTCCTCCTCTGTGCTCCAGTGGTCTGACTGCCCTCCTCCTCTGTGCTCCAGTGGTCTGACTGCCCTCCTCCTCAGTGCCTCAGTGTTGACTGCCCTCCTCCTCAGTGCCCCAGTGGTCTGACTGCCCTCCTCCTCAGTGCCCCAGTGGTCTGACTGCCCTCCTCCTCTGTGCTCCAGTGGTCTGACTGCCCTCCTCCTCTGTGCTCCAGTGGTCTGACTGCCCTCCTCCTCTGTGCTCCAGTGGTCTGACTGCCCTCCTCCTCAGTGCCTCAGTGTTGACTGCCCTCCTCCTCAGTGCCCCAGTGCTGGCTGCCCTCCTCCTCAGTGCCTCAGTGCTGGCTGCCCTCCTCCTCAGTGCTCCAGTGCTGACTGCCCACCTCCTCAGTGCTCCAGTGCTGGCTGCCCTCCTCCTCAGTGCTCCAGTGCTGGCTGCCCTCCTCCTCAGTGCCCCAGTGCTGGCTGCCCTCCTCCTCAGTGCTCCAGTGCTGGCTGCCCTCCTCCTCAGTGCCCCAGTGCTGGCTGCCCTCCTCCTCAGTGCCTCAGTGCTGGCTGCCCCCCTCCTCCTCAGTGCCCCAGTGCTGGCTGCCCTCCTCCTCAGTGCCTCAGTGCTGGCTGCCCTCCTCCTCAGTGCTCCAGTGCTGACTGCCCACCTCCTCAGTGCTCCAGTGCTGGCTGCCCTCCTCCTCAGTGCTCCAGTGCTGGCTGCCCTCCTCCTCAGTGCCCCAGTGCTGGCTGCCCTCCTCCTCAGTGCTCCAGTGCTGACTGCCCACCTCCTCAGTGCTCCAGTGCTGGCTGCCCTCCTCCTCAGTGCTCCAGTGCTGGCTGCCCTCCTCCTCAGTGCCCCAGTGCTGGCTGCCCTCCTCCTCAGTGCTCCAGTGCTGGCTGCCCTCCTCCTCAGTGCCCCAGTGCTGGCTGCCCTCCTCCTCAGTGCCCCAGTGCTGGCTGCCCTCCTCCTCAGTGCTCCAGTGCTGGCTGCCCTCCTCCTCAGTGCTCCAGTGCTGGCTGCCCTCCTCCTCAGTGCTCCAGTGCTGACTGCCCTCCTCCTCAGTGCTCCAGTGCTGACTGCCCTCCTCCTCAGTGCTCCAGTGCTGGCTGCCCTCCTCCTCAGTGCTCCAGTGCTGGCTGCCCTCCTCCTCCTCAGTGCTCCAGTGCTGGCTGCCCACCTCCTCAGTGCTCCAGTGCTGGCTGCCCTCCTCCTCAGTGCCCCAGTGGTCTGACTGCCCTCCTCCTCTGTGCTCCAGTGGTCTGACTGCCCTCCTCCTCTGTGCTCCAGTGGTCTGACTGCCCTCCTCCTCAGTGCCTCAGTGTTGACTGCCCTCCTCCTCAGTGCCCCAGTGGTCTGACTGCCCTCCTCCTCAGTGCCCCAGTGGTCTGACTGCCCTCCTCCTCTGTGCTCCAGTGGTCTGACTGCCCTCCTCCTCTGTGCTCCAGTGGTCTGACTGCCCTCCTCCTCTGTGCTCCAGTGGTCTGACTGCCCTCCTCCTCAGTGCCTCAGTGTTGACTGCCCTCCTCCTCAGTGCCCCAGTGCTGGCTGCCCTCCTCCTCAGTGCTCCAGTGCTGGCTGCCCTCCTCCTCAGTGCCCCAGTGGTCTGACTGCCCTCCTTCTCTGTGCTCCAGTGGTCTGGCTACCCACCTCCTCAGTGCTCCAGTGCTGATTGCCCGCCTCCTCAGTGCTGGGGTTGCAAGCCTGTGCCTCTGTATCTGGGTTTGTTATGTGCATTCTAGGACTAGAACCCACTCCCCATGCTTGTAAGGCAAGGCCACTGACTTATCTCTCCATCTCTTTATTACTACTTTGATGCCTTTCTTTTGCAGGACAGGGTCTTCACATTGTACTTACTGAGGCACAGCATGCCCACACTCTTAGTTTTAGGAAACACAACTCTTTCCTCCCTCTCATCCTCCCTCCTTCCCTCCCTGTTTTCCTGTGTGTGAATGCAGACATGTCATGACATGTATGTTGAGGTCACAGAACTCTGGGTGTCATTGTCATGTCACCTACCTTGCTTGACACAGAGCCACTTTGATACTCAATGTATGCCAGGCTAGCTTGGCCTGCAAACTTTCAGGGACTCTTCCTCCCACCTCAGTATAGGAGCACTGCCATCTAAGTGCATGTTAGCATCCCTGGCTTTCAGTGGGCCCTGGGGATTTGTGCTCACGTCTCCACACACGAGTGGGAAACACTTTATTCTCGGAGCCACTTCCCAGTCCACAGCTAGTGTCCTTGCTTCTTTTCTCCCATTTTTTATTCTTTGAGAACTTTGTACGATGTGTTTTGATCATGGTTACCTCCCTCCATCCTCCCAACTCCTCTGGACCCACCACCTTCCCTACCCACTCGCACCCAGTCCTGTAGTCCGTGAGATGAGCCGCTGTTAGTGGCAGCTCTTTCTCTTTACCTGAGCCTTACAGTTTTATGTTGTGTGAGGTAAAAGACGGTGTCTCGCTCGTATTTGCCTTTAGCTGGGAATGACCTGTGCCCGCCAGCTGCTTCCCCATGAAGGGGGTTCCCATGGTTGGGCTTTATACATTTTCCGCCATATTCACCCGGTGCCTCACCCAGGCTGCACTCAGATTGCGTTCATGGAGCGTTTTTATTATACAGAAGGTATACCTATATCACCTGTGTGTCTGTATCCGTATATGGGGGGGGGGGGTATTTTCTTGTCCTAATCATGCAACTACCTACGTACTCTTAAAGCTTCTAATTTGTTCCTTTTAGTTTTTCTCTTATTACATATTTTAAAACATCTAGTTCACTCCGCATGAGGTCCTGTTGGTGCATTGTTGGGCCAGGGTTACCACAGGAGTCTCTTAGTGAGCATTAAATTCCAAAAGGGATAGATGTGGCTTATCTACTTACACATCTCTTAATCTTTCCTTTAAATCTGCTTTTTGATTCCCAAGGTTCTAGTTTTGCCGACTGTCTTTACAGCTGATCACCTGGGCAGATGCATGTGGGATGCTCCTGTGTGTGCCCAAGTGTTCGCGTGTGACCGTGCTTCCCACTCGTGTGTGTGCACAAGTGTGCTCGTGTGACAGTGCTTCTCATTTCCTGGTGGGTCTCAGTTCCATGAATGGCTTCTCACTGAACCGTGCTGCTTACTGGGCCATGAATTGCACTCTGGATGTGTTTTTGAGAGAGTGTCCTAGGCTTCCTGGAATTTCTGGTGACTCTGTATTTGTTCCTGAATGCCAGTGCCAATGTAGTGTTTATTTTAACCAGAAATTCCCAGAGCATTGCTTGTCACAGTAACCTGTGGGGCAGGCAGGTCCCAGGGCTGCCAGAAGGGGAGCAAGGATGAGAACACAGGGCAGGGCAGGTGTATTCAGGGACACTGGAGTATCCAACAGCTTTAAGCAGTTATTTCCTGTGTTCCACGGGAGTCAGTGAGTACTGTGTCTGATGCACATGCTGTGTGTCACCTTAAAGTGGCACCATTAAAAGCCCCTGTGAAGGCACCATTGAAGTGAGTGGTAGCCAGGGAAAGCGGGACTTTAGCTTTATGAATGAGAATACTTTATAATGAGTATTATCTTGAGCAAATTTATGTGCTTAATAAGCTGACCAATTGTATGATTTTTTTTAAAGAAAAATTTTCTAATTTGTAAATAAAAACGTTAGCTGAATTTTACAAGAGTAGCATTGTGATTAGGGATGTGGAGAGCACAGAGGTGTCACATCCCTGGGGAGCTTTGCCATTGTCCCCATCCTGGAAGTCTGCAGTCAGGACCGAGGACGTCCTCTGCTTGCTACTAGTGTCACTTTGGAACTCGCCTGCTTCCTTTACCTCTGAGCCTTCCCAGAAGCCATGTCTACTCTGCTGCCTTAGAGGCTTCTGTTTATTTCCTGATTCACAGGCTTCTGAGGCTACTGTGGTGAGCTGCTGAGAGCAACAGACTAACGGGGTCAGCCGAGTGGTGAGGGGCGGTGTGGAGCTTGGCTCTGCCCCTAGCTCTGGTCTTAGGCAGTTTATTTGCACACTACTTGATGAGAAAACTGTTTGTCCTAGTGAGTATGTGGACCCGAGTAGATCCATAATCATGGAAGCAGCACGTGGCACCTGCATCTTGGAAGGACCAAGAGATTGCTGATAGTGTGGAGAGCCAGGATACTGTGTTCCACCCAAAGTGATTGGTAGCTTTGGAAATATCCGGTTAAGCAGAGAGAATATGGAAATTTGAGTTTTCTGTTGACATGTCAGAGCAAATGGTTGTGTTCGTATGTTCTATTTAACAGTTCATGGGCTGAGTGTGTTCTTATGGGTGCTGACAGGGTGGAGGGCTGGCCAAGAGCTACTCGGACCCCAGTGGAGCACAATAAGGATGGTGGTACCTGAAACTGAGCAGCACGCTCCGCCTGGAGCAGGCCATTGATTTCTACAGTAAATTTATGTTGTGTAAAGCCATGGTAATGAAGGGTACCCATCTGTGGTAAGGGAATCTTGGCTAGCAGTGATTAGCGAGGAGAGATTGTTAGCTTGGCCATAGCACATAAACACCTTTTTATAACACATCTCAAACCTGATTTATTAACAATTAAAACCATGTTATAACTTCAACACTTTATGCCTGTTAAAATGCTCTCTACCACAATTGTGCTGGTGCCAACATGCCTAGTAAAAGTGTGTTCGTATTTCCAAATGCTGGTCGTTGCCTTCCACATTTATCTATTTGAAACTGAGCATGTAATTTGTTTTTTTTTTTTGTTGTTGTTGTTGTTGTTTTGGATTTTTTTTTTGTCCTTAAAGTTTCTTTTTATGAAGAAATATGACTTTTGGCTGGATATTGTGCATCTTTTATGTAGCATCCCTCCCTAGCAGTTACCAGAGGGAGCATTTCAGAGATCTCAATTATTCTGGAGGCTCATCCTCCCCTCCCATTTAAGCCTTCTGTCCGCATCCTGTGGCGTGTTGGTCCCTACTGTAAGGTAGGTGTTGGAAGCTTTAGGCCTCAGTCAGTGGCTGACAGAACACTGGAAGAGTAGTGTTCTTGCTGTTGGGTCTCCAGAGCCTACACTTGTTTCTGCTGCACTGAGCAAGCTGGGGACACAACATGTAGACCTTGGCCATACTTTATAAATCAGTAAGATGACATCGTTTGGGAGGCCTACAAGGTGTAGGTAATACAATTTTTTTAGTCTAGGTGCTGAAGTGTAGCCCTTACAGCTGCAGGCCAGCACACAGATACGTTGCCAGGTTGTGGCAGAGCAATCAGAGGTTACGTGCTTTCCCAGCAGGTGCAATGGTGGCTTTGGAAGGCATCCTTGAGTACATGGAAGAAACTGATGTAGCTGAATGCTTAACTTTATGACAAACTCCATGCTGGGTGTGTCTCAGGTGCTGCTACCTGGCAGTCCTTAGCGTGCTGGGAGGTCAGAGTGGCCCTTGGTAGCCTGTCAACTTGTTCCAGCTTCCATGGCCACAGTGCTTACTCAGGAGCATGGCTTGTGACACACGCACCTCATGGCACTCACTTAGGCCACCTTCATTGGGTGTGGTGGCTGAGGGAAGGGTGCTTCCCTTTGTTTATACCTTGAAGTGCTGGAGGCCCCATTGCCAAGGCCTGGGTTGCTGCAGATGGCCAGATGGGAATGTCCTCTGCATCCTTGGTTCTTAGCAGTCCAGAAGAGCTTCTCTACCAGTCTGGAAAGAACATCAGTGTGGTGTGGTGCTCCTGGCAAATGTCCATCTAGAGCAGCGGCCTCTTCCTTTTACAAGGAAGCAGCACCTACTACTGAGCCAGCCTGGAGACCCGAGTTGTTACGTGACCCGTGTGCTTGACTCACTGATGTATATAGCAGTTGGGCTGCTGCTCCACAGTTTAAAATAACCGCTCTGACATTTTTGCCCTTAGACATCTTTAAGCTTTCCTTTAGTTAGGCATCTCCATTTTGTTCAATTCTTGAACCTCCTTCGAAAGGTCCTGGGGACTTTATGGTAGAACAAATAGGCCTTACCGGGTTTGAGGCTGATGGTGACAGGGTCTCTTGGTGCTGTTCATGAATACAGCATGTTCCAGAGGTCTCCTGAGCTGCATTTTAGATAAAGAAAGAAAACTGCTTGAATAAAGGCCCGTGCCTCCTGGGCATCAAAGGCTCATTTAGGATGGAGAGCAGATGCTTACCTCTTCAGTAGTCCAGTTGTCTCCAAACCCATGGGCTCTGCAGTCCCTCACATGCCAGCAGCTTCCATCAGAGCTTACTTTTTTTTTTTTTATTGTTATCAGGATGTTCTTGTGATTCCTAGGATATTTATATACATGCAAAGACAACCTGTTGCTAATGGTGCCTATTTGGAAATTCGATTAAGTTCTAAGTTGCAATGTTTGCTTTTTAAATATGTCTGTGTAGGCTGGATATGGTAAGCCACACATTGTAGGTAAGACTGCCTGTAATGCCATTATTTGGCAGTCTGAGACAAGTTTAAGGGGAGCCTGGGCTATGTAGTAAGTCTCTGTCTCACTAAACCAAATAAAACTAAACTTAAAAAAAAAAAGAGTATTGTTCCGGTTCATCTGAATAGCTTTAGGGACTGCAACCAGGTATTTTTCTTTTAACATTATTTAGGAAAAGTAGTCCTCTGTGTTTGAGGAGTGACATTCACTTGCCTTGTGAGATCTTTAGCCAGCTCATTAGCGATGCTGTTCCTTGTGCATGTGTGTGCATGTGTGCGCGTGTGTGTTGTGTACATGTATGCATGTGTGTGTTTGTGAGCATGCATGCATGTGTGTGTGCATGTAATGTTGATTGTGTAGTGAGCATTCCAGCTGCTCAGTACAGTTTATCCTGTGTTAGTAATGTAAAATATAGAAAGTGTTCAGTGTGATGAGGGGCTTTAGACTGCAGAGTCTAACCAGCCCTAGGTATCCAGAGGAACAGAGCATCTGTGATGAAGGTCTATGTGTGGAAGGGGCACAGTTTATTCTCCCAGCCTAGTTAGAGTCATAGCGTGTATTTGAGCTGCAGGATATTCAGTGACATAGGCACTACTGAGTATGGTGTTGACCTGTAGGCATCTTAGGAGAATGTGGCAATGTAAGATTAATGGATTTACCTTAGGGAGCCCTGGCTTCTTTGGAATGCTTCTTTTGGGACATTTTGCTTTCTTTAGATGTCACTTATGGAGTTGGAATTTGATCTGGTTTATAGCACTGACTGAGGGTAGAAAGCCAGGAAGTTTTCAGCAGAAGCGTGCTTGGCCCTCGATGCTGCTGAACTTGTTCCCTGCTGTGCGGTAGGCTGGGCCAGGAGGCTTGGAGCCATCTGTGTTCCACCAGACCACACTACCTACCCCAAGCTCAGGGTTACTTCATCCAGCACCCTAGCAGGAGAAAACCATGGTGAGACTTCAAATTCCAGCTCTGCCTACCCTGTCAGTGTGCTACAGTGTTAAGAATTGCTACCCTCACGTGTGAATGAGGAGAGCATTGCCGTCTGCCACTTGTGGGCACTAGAAAGATTAAAGCTGTCTGTGGGGCTGGCAGGTAAAGCCTGGCACTGGTTGCCTTTGTTTCTGGGCTTATTCGGTTCTTGCTCTTCACCTGTCCCCCACCCCATAACTTCTGGTCTTACTCTCGGATTTCCATTTGCTCTGAAGAACAGTTTGTTCCTCGTGAGGCCTGGAGGGATGGGCTGACTCATTCAGTAATATATTTGAATATTTGGCCCTTACTTGTTCATCTGTGTGTTTATGTCACAACTTAATACAATTTTCAGGTTTTTTTTTTTTTAGAAATAATTAAATATTTTTATTTTATAATTCTTTAAGATATTTCTGGAGTAGAATCTAGAAAGAAAAATACTGCTAAGGAAACTAGCTTTTATATTGGGTTTCTCCCCACCAATAAGTATCCACTTAAAATTTATGGCTTATGCTGCTTTTTAGAAGTAAATTAAGTACTAACATTTAAGACAGGCTTCACTATGTAGTCTAGACTATCCTGGGACTGACTGACACTTGTGACCTGCCTGCCTCACCTGTGTAAGTCCACATCTGGCTTATTTTTAATTTTGTATTTTCTTTGTGTATGCATATATATGTATATACAAACATATAGGCTATGTTTATAGGTAAAATGTAACTGCAGTGTATGGTATCTCTCTGTGTCTCTCTCTCTCTCTCTCTCTCTCTCTCTCTCTCTCTCTCTCTCTCTGTCTCTCTCTCTCTCTCTCTGTGTTTTATATTCCATGAGGAGAAAACCTATCCAATTGCACTTATGTGCTAGGGTGCACACTCGAGCCACTGTTTCTCTCAGGCAGAGCAGAACTATGGGAAAGGGTGGAACATGATTGGATATCACTACGATTGCTAAGAGATGGAAGCCTTTGTTGTTAGAGTTTAACGTTTGTAAACTCTTGGTTAGCAGTGGCCCCCACCCCAGCCCCCCATCACACTCGCCGCAGCTGCTCTGCAGCAGTCCTAGGAGAGAGCCCCTCCCTGCGGCTTCCTGCAACCGTCCTTTCCTATAAGCTGGCCCTGACTGATAGGAGAAAGGCAGCCTCTGTTTCACAATGAGTTCAAGCCCTGTGTGGGGACTTTCCAAAAGAGAGTGGGTTACCCAGAGAGAGCTCAGCATTTGGTCCGTCTATCGCAGGCAGGCCTCTAGGCTGAGAACAGAGTTTGGAAACTCCTGGCGCTGGTTTGTGCCTAGCTTGGGATTAAAAACCAATGTCGTTCAGGTGGAACAGGAGCGAGGCTTATCCATGACAGAGTAAACTCACCTAGTTTATATTGATTACTGAAGACGTGCCTAAGAAGCGCAGGAAGTCTCTGAAAGGGCTTCAGATGGCTTTTGTAGCACATGCATTGCCACCGTTGAAGGTTCTAATCTATAAAATATGAGATCTTTTTATAAAATGCCCATTGTATATGAAGTAAGTACAGTTATCTGATGTCTGTGCACAGGGCATTATTTGATGAGGCTTTTTTTTTTTTTTTTTTTGAGACAGGGTTTCTCTGTATAGCCCTGGCTGTCCTGGAACCAGGCTGGCCTCGAACTCAGAAATCCGCCTGCCTCTGCCTCCCAAGTGCTGGAATTAAAGGTGTGTGCCACCACGCCTGGCTATTTGATGAGTTTTAAAAAGTTAGCATTTCTGAAGGTGGTGGCAGGTGCTAATACTAATTGTGTGTCTCCTGTAGTCCATCCATGGTCTCAGACATCAGAACTGCCTTTTGAGATGAACCTAAGATGTCTTTCTTTGTCAAGAACCAGAAATGAGCCTCAGATCGTCCTTGTCACACTCACTGTATTATGTCGTCTCAGCTTGCTCCCTCCTCTTGTTCTTTAGCTCAACACAAGGGATTCCTCCCCGGTGGGTCACTTGGTGGCCCTCTAGGCCCCAGTGCTGTGATGTAGCCAGTGCTGTGATGTAGCCGGTGCTGTGATGCAGCCGGTGCTGTGATGCAGCCGGTGCTGTGATGCAGCCGGTGCTGTGATGCAGCCGGTGCTGTGATGCAGCCGGTGCTGTGATGCAGCCGGTGCTGTGATGCAGCCGGTGCTGTGATGCAGCCGGTGCTGTGATGCAGCCGGTGCTGTGATGCAGCCGGTGCTGTGATGCAGCCGGTGCTGTGATGCAGCCGGTGCTGTGATGCAGCCGGTGCTGTGATGCAGCCGGTGCTGTGATGCAGCCGGTGCTGTGATGCAGCCGGTGCTGTGATGCAGCCGGTGCTGTGATGCAGCCGGTGCTGTGATGCAGCCGGTGCTGTGATGCAGCCGGTGCTGTGATGCAGCCGGTGCTGTGATGCAGCCGGTGCTGTGATGCAGCCGGTGCTGTGATGCAGCCGGTGCTGTGATGCAGCCGGTGCTGTGATGCAGCCGGTGCTGTGATGCAGCCGGTGCTGTGATGCAGCCGGTGCTGTGATGCAGCCGGTGCTGTGATGCAGCCGGTGCTGTGATGCAGCCGGTGCTGTGATGCAGCCGGTGCTGTGATGCAGCCGGTGCTGTGATGCAGCCGGTGCTGTGATGCAGCCGGTGCTGTGATGCAGCCGGTGCTGTGATGTAGCCGGTGCTGTGATGTAGCCGGTGCTGTGATGTAGCCGGTGCTGTGATGTAGCCGGTGCTGTGATGTAGCCGGTGCTGTGATGTAGCCGGTGCTGTGATGTAGCCAGTGCTGTGATGTAGCCAGTGCTGTGATGTAGCCAGTGCTGTGATGTAGCCAGTGCTGTGATGTGCCATTGGTGTTGAAGTGGCTGGGAGTGTTGCCCTAAGACCTGGGCTTAGAACTTGACCTCGAGGGGTGAAGTAAAGATCTCGTTACCACATCTTTGAAAAAAATTGTGGTTTTCATTATTAGAAAAACTGCATTTCCTGTAGCTGGATTAAATGCCTTTATATTTTGCAGCTTTAAGGATTTCATTTTAAACTACATGTGTATTTACATGCCGGTTTGTGGATATGTGTATAGGTGTGCAGATGCCCAAGTGGGTAAGAGCCGTCAGATGCCCTCGAACTGGATTTACAGATGACGGTGAGCCTCCTGACATGAGTGCTAGGAACCAACCTCAGGTCTTCTGCAAGTGTTCTGTGCTCTCAACCACTGAGCCCGCCCACCCGACTCCAGCACCCGCCCCGCAGACCAGGAGACTTTCCGTGCAGCTGCTTTAGTCCACATGTCCTCAGAGGTGGCAAGGGAGGCAGTCTCTGCAGTGACCTATTTCCCTTGGTGTTTCAGAACGGAGTGTGAGAGACAAGGGGCATGGCTTGTTACTGATCTCTACTGTGGTGTGTGGACAGGACTGTTTGGTGCTCTGTCTAGTCAAATTGTACTGAGTCTTAAAAAAAATTGTATTCTTACTGACAGTTTCTGGTTCACTGGAAAGTTGTGTTTCCTGTTGTAAGGTTTGTGGAAGGTCAGAGCAGCAGCAGCAGTAGACAGAGGTGAACAGTGAGGAGAAGAGGCCCATGGGAAGGGGAAGCACCAAGTTCAGTGAGTTCGCCATGCTGCGTGCTGACAGAGCATACAGTGCCTGCCTGTCTCCTGTGGAGAGACCAGCAGAGGAGTCCCAAGCCCTCCCTCACTAGGCACTGGCTCACAGTGAAGAGGCTCTCAGGGGCTTAGAAAAGGGAGAACCTTGCCTTGACTACAGCCAGGGAGGCAGCAGGGTGCTGCAGCTGAAGGTTATGTGTGTATGTATGGAGAGAGAAGAACAACGACTTTCCTTTTGCGGCCCTATCAACTCCCCTGCGATGAGGAAGGCATGGGAGTGTAGGAGAGAAGCCGCTGTGCTGGCCCGTGGCTTTCAGCCTCAGCACAGATGCAGGGGGTGAGCATCTTGATACCAGCACACTACTTGTTGGCTATTTAAGGGCAACATTATTTTTTTCTCTGATCAAGCTTCTCACTAGAACAGTAACATTTAAGGGGCGTACATTTTCATTAACCTCACGCAGAAATGTGAGCCCCCAATGGTTAGTACCAGGAAAATGGGTCATCTTGCCTTTTCCTGTCCAAGGAGAGAGAACTGCACTTGAAAGCTAATGACTTTTGTGTTCTCATAGCTCTCAGCTCTCAGCAGTGCATAAAAAGTGCCTGTTTGGCATTCATTTACTTATCTGTCAATGTTGGTGGCAGTCTGAAGTGTTCTATAGTGTTATACTTGGTTCAGTCATTTGCCTGAGGAGCCCCTAAAAACTAGCTTGATCCGAGGGTTTGTGCTTTAGGAAGAACAGTATGATGTCCCTTGCTCCCTTCATGGCAGAAGAAATGACACTGTGTTCATCTATATTCATTGAAGAAGAATTGGAAGGTCATATACTCACAAGAATCGGTCATTCATAATAGTTCATGTATATATGTATATGTGTATATATATATATGAAGCTACATGTGCATCTATACATAAACATTTACACATATTTGTATAAATATGTACATATGTGTGTAAATGTGTAAAGTGTGCAGCACAGCTGACATGGTGTGGTATGGCACACTTTTCTGGTTTCCCACACTGTTCCTGATGACTGCTGTTTCCAGTGCTACTACAGTGGCCACATGGTGCTGTCACATGACCATAGTAACTGGCTGTAGCTAGGTGATTTCATTGTATCTGATTGACACTGTGGAACCTTTGCTATTTCCCCTCCTTTTATAGTTAACATACATGATTTACTGAGGTGCATTTTTTTTATTAAAAAAAAAATCACTTTTCTTTTCTTCTTCATTAGAATTTGAGCATTTGGGGCTGGCAGACGTTTTTGTTGTTGCTTTTAATAATATCTGTCTTGCAATAACTTCAAGGAAAAATTACCATCTTAAATACTAGATTTAGGACTGTGTTTATTTTGCCTTGGCAGAGCTGTGGGTAGAAGCGAGGCTCTCTGCACTATCAGCAGGTGAGGTAGTGCTGGCTGCATCTCCAGTTGAACACCACTCTTATTGGCCTCCGTCTTCATGCTTAATTCACGTTTTCATGATCTGGTCTCTCTGCTGGGGATACTATGTAGGGCGGGATGTGAATTTCTGCAGTGCTGCTGCCACCTAGGAGGGTGTGATATTTGATAATTATATATATCATTATAAAATCATATTTACAATGAACATTGATAACCAAAGTTA
The DNA here is from genome assembly GCF_000001635.26 of Mus musculus. Classification (NCBI taxonomy): domain Eukaryota; kingdom Metazoa; phylum Chordata; class Mammalia; order Rodentia; family Muridae; genus Mus; species Mus musculus. The sequence continues at coordinate 42,097,898 of NC_000079.6, forward strand.
CAGTATAGTATGGGATATATATTTAATAAATTGGAAAAGAAAGAACTACAACTAGAACCCTTGGTTTTTATGCTAGAGAAGTGGCTGAGTTGGTAAAGTACCTGTCAGTCAGGCACGAGACCCTAGTGCCCAGGCAGAAGAGCTAGGAATGGTAGGCAGGCAGTCAAGCCGATCCTTGGAGCTCATTGGCCCATTGGCCTAAGCGGTGGGAGCTACTGGTTCAGTGAAAGACCTTGCCTCAGAAGATACGACAAAGAGCTATTGAGGAGAAAGCATTGTCTCTGGCCTCCACATGGACAGGCATACAATGTACACAGACACACACAGACACACACACACACACACACACACACAGACACACAGACACACAGACACCCTAAAATTCTTTGCTAGTAAAATCTATTGTTTATTCATTTACTTATTTACAAATAACATTGTCTCTTTATATAACCAAGTAGGTCTCAACCTCACTGTCCTTCTAGCTTAGCCTTAGAAGTGCTGGGATTATTGTTCTAATTAAAGTAGAAGTCTGAGTGTTGTTACCTGAGGAGTTGCCACAAATCAGAAGACACAGCATGAAATTTTATTCTTTCAATCTGTCTGTCTGTCTGTCTGTCTGTCTGTCTGTCTGCCTGCCTGCCTGCCTGCCTGCCTGCTTGCCTGCCTGTCTGTCTAAAAACATGTAATGAGTAGGGCTGGAGAGATGGCTCAGAGGTTAAGAGCACTGACTGCTCTTCTGGAGGACCTGGGTTCTATTCCCAGCATCCACATGGTGGCTCACAGCCATCTGTAATTTCAGACCTATGGAATCTGATGCCCTCTTCTGGTCTCCACAGGTACTACATTCACAGGGCGCAAAGACTTGTATACAGCCAAAGCACCCATACACATAAAGTGAAAAACAAATTAAATATGTAGTATGCAGGACAAACAATCTCTAATTCTTTGGCTTGAATATTTGGTTTCTGGACTGGACTTACTTTTTGTCAAAGCTATTAAATCTCAAGAGTATAAATTGAGTTGTTTCTGTCAGCATCCTAGATTTGAGGAAAGAGATTTTACTGCAATAATTACAAGGCTTTTCTGTGCTTACAAAACAAGTTAGCCAAAATTAGAAACATGGCTGAAGTCAATGTATCAAGCTCATAAAGCCCAGAAAAAGACAAGCATCCTCTGAGACACTACTGTTCATCAGCTGGCACGGAGAGGGAACGGATGGGGTAGTGCCCCCTGGTCGGGCGCTGTGGAGCAGTTGTGCAGAGGGAGCCTTGTCACTGGCACCTTTTGTTACACACCCGACTGCTGAAGTCTCATGTGGGTTAAGAAGACTGGGCAGTAGTTCTGGGAGGTTAGATTAAACTTGGAGCAGTTTCAGGAAGATGTTACCCCTGCTACAGTATGGGTAGATGGTCCATGTGCCTGCAGACAATTTGACTCCATATTTTATTATGTACAAAAGCAAGGATGGGTGTGTACACACACATACACACACACACACACACACACACACACACACTCAACACACTCACACACATACTTTTTAAAGAGGATGTGAAGGGAGGAAGGGAGGAACATGGGACATGGAGGGGTGACAGTGAAGTAGGAATTTGATCAAAATAAAATGTGTTCTTATTTGCAAGGGAGACAAATTGAAGGTTGACTGCATGTGACTGAGTGGAGTAAGCCAGGGTGAAATGGCTTCATAGTGTGTGAATCCAGCTGTGTGGCACTTAGGAACTGGTAACCTATGGAGACAGTAACCCGGCAGGCTGTGGAGAAGGAGAGAGACATGGCAGCGCACAGAGGATGTTAGAGAGGGGAAGCTGTTCTGTACGGTGGGCACCAATGCTGCTGAAGTGCAGTCCACGGATCACATCAGGGGTTCTGGGTGTGGTGATGGTGACACTCAGTTTAGGCTCTTTGAGTGGCAGATGATCCACTGTGGGGCTGATGTCTAGATTCTGACAGTGGGGGGAAGTGCTTGTGGTATGGGGGTGTATAACAACTCTACTTTCTAAACAAATTTTGCTGTCAATCTGAGACTGCTCTAAAAAACAGTTATTATAAGGGATTAATATTTTGATAACTTTGATTTCTGGATCTGGGACACTCAGTGCCTAGTAATGTACAAACACGACTTTAATGGGATGGCCCACAGTAGTCCACAGTTACACAGTGGGCACAGCTGATATTCTGGGCATATTCTTTCTGTAGTTCTGGAAATGATTTGTGCTGACCTACTATTTGCCCCGACCTACTAGGTGTTTTACATGGAGCAAGTTGGGATTTCTTACCATTGTCTTGCTTTGCTCTGTCTGTGCAGTGAGTATATATTGTGGGTATATATTTATCTAACGTCAAGCCATCCTTAGATGCAAGTGATATTTTCACCACTATATATATTTTAAGTCTATGAATGTAGTTGTTTTTATAATAAAACATTCATAGTTTTAAAATATTAATTTTATGTAATTTTATTGTTGATATGTCTCCCAAACTAGCGGAGTTACTGTCCCTTGGAGGACAAGGATTTATTGCTAAAGAGAGAACTTCATGCTTGAACTGCTTGGCAGTTCTCCTGTCTTTAACAAACAAGCTTCCCTCTTGTCCTCTACCACGTCGTCTGTGCTCTAGGAGATGGGTGTGTTGCTCATCTGTGTGTTTCACAATCCAACGTGAAAGAACGGGAGGTTATCTCAACTTTTCTTCTCTTTCTGTCATCCAAGGCTTGCAGGAAGCAGGTCCCAGAACAGCTAGTCTGCTGCTTAGCTGTCGGAGGTGGGCTTCCTGCCCTGGATAGTCTGATTGGTAGCAGGTTGTTCAGGGTGCTCCTCTGCTGAGTATTTGGTAAGACAGCTCCTTCTGAGTTGATGAGAATGACGGATAGAAATGTTAATCTGGGGCAGGGAGGAGGAGTGGGAGGAGTAACTCTTTCCTCGGGATGCTTCTCAGTAATCAGTAGGAAAATGTGGTAAATATGGAATCGAAAGCTTCTAAGTCCCTGAAGTCAGCGTGGTGAGTTGTCCCTTCTCTTTCCCATGTGTGAGCTGGGAGAAATCTGGAAATCGGACAATTCCCATCTGGTTCAAACTTTGCCTTTGTACCTTCAAGGGTCATATGCATAGATTCAGTAATGTAGCTGCAGTAATGTTAGGGCTCTAGCCTGATGGCATAGGCCAGTGCTATACTGCCAGAGACTTGGGAAATATGTGTAGCTTATCTATGTTAGCATATGAATACAATATTTCGTGGGAATACTGAAAATGTAGTTTTCTTTAAATAGCATTCACTCAGTCAGTCGTGTGCTTAGAAAAACGGAAAAACTCCAGAGCACGTTTGCAAAGCATATATGATGGTGTCAGTCCCACAGCAGGCCACCCCTGAGTTGCCTGTCTCTTTTGAACTTGACACACAAATAAAATTCTAGAATTATTGATCTTGTAGTTGAAAGGAAGGCTGTAAGACATTCAGTTAATATTTTTTGCCATTTCTCATGGTAGAGTTATAAAAGTGAATAAGATCTAGTCCTTGCCCTTATAATCTAGCATGGAAGACAGTATCTGAACGAGTACCTTGTTTCTGAGGATTAAGTTCTGGAAATCGAGCCCTTGGGTAGGAGTTGGACAGTCTGTGTGCACAACAGGCTGGGCATGCTGGGCAGTTCCCTTCAGCTCCATGAGGTGGCCGCTGCTGCGATAGTGAATGACAGGCCACACTGCGGTCGTTGCGTGGCTGACAGGGAAGAGCTTCCGGTATGCTTGTGCTATGTGTGTACTACACAGCTCACTGTATGCAGCTGGCAGCTGTGTGTAATATGTTCTGGCTCTCAGCCTCAGCATTTGGGGGCATGCGGTAGGAGCTGGGGTATTGGAAACAGAGTAGTCAGTAATTTAAGTAATTTGATCCGAGTATGTTACTGTGTTATCTGAACTAAGGTGTGCCTGCTCTAGACTCAGGGTGAGAGTCTGGCTCCTTTCATCATGCTACACCAGTCTCCTTCACTTCTCTCAGATGCTCTGCTTGGACCGTGAACCTTAGAAACACCCGCTTCCTTCCCTTTGTTTCCCTGCAGCCTGGTCTGGTTCCAGGGTTGCTCACATGTTGCTTTTGTCTCTTGATTCTGCTCTGGTCTGATTGTCCTGGTATCCTGCTGAGGGTTAGTAGGCCAGGCTGGCCTTGGCTACTTGAGATGCATCTTCATGGCCCCGAGTGACCCTCCTACCTGTCCCCAGGTGTCACAGTGCCCAGCACATTGATAGGACTTCATAAATGCTTATGGAATAAGTAAATGACAATTTTGGTTTTATTTTATTTTTATAACTTATGTGCATGCATGTGTGTGTAAACGAACTATTCTGTTATTGATTTACATGGATGTGTTCCAACTTGTGCTCTCCTTAAAATATCTTTTTAGAGGTTATTAAAACCACTATTTAAGTTTGCCTCATGCTTTTTCAATTACAATCCTTACTTTGATACGACCAGATATTTAATAACAATGTACAGAAATTTATATTTTTTGTTGTAATATGTAGATCAAAACATATTCCAATGTGCCCCCTAGCTGCTCATCAGTTATTAATGTGATGTGTATTTGGGAACCCTGCCACTGTGATTCTTCTGTAGCCATACAAAGTAGACACCAGTGTTATGTCTTTAAATACATATCCAAGACATGAACTTAAACAGTTTAAATACAAAGTGTTAAAGGGGTTTTTGATTATTTGAGATCTCTATGTGATTCTTACTAGATAATGGACTAGTTGTTCAAAGAGCAATTACAAATAACTTGACTTTTCTAAATGCCAGCCTCCAAAGGAGGCAGTATATATTGGATACGGTTGGCTTGGGATCATTCTAACGGATGGTCAAGGTCCATCTATTGTTTCCTTCTCTAGAGCCAAATTGCAGCCTAGCTAAATCTTAAAGGACTCTTATCTAGGAAACCAGATATACATAGGGTCTTGCAGAGAGACGGAATTGGGAGTCAGGACTCAGTGGAACACAGTCATCTCTGGATCTTCTATCAGCTTATGTAAAAGGTCAGACAAATTCATTTTTAATTCTGATTTTCCAAAGTTCAGAAAGGTGTTCGAAAACAGAGACCAAGGAATGCGTAGCTGTTACTTTAAGAAGGAAATTAAGTCTGGAGGGAAGGCTGTTATGACTGCTGACATCTGTGGCCTCCTTTCATTTGCGTAAGAGGTGGACTGGCTTCTCTGTGGCTGCGGTTGCCATGGAGAGGTAGTGGGGGAGGACTCCCAGGACTGCAGCCTGCCAGCCAGTGAGCCACAGAGCTGCTTCTCAGAGTGACTGAAGGGGCTGGGAGCTCAGGTGTGCCAGCACACAGATAATGAGGATGGCTGACCTGCCACGGCTGGTAACGTGACTGTGTACATACCCTGGGTGTGACGTGTGTGCAACTGCCTGAGGTTCGCTATGTGAATGGAGAAGCCTGTGTTGTTGTGTGTTCCCACCCTTTCATGTGATTTCTCTCCACTCGATTCTAGTTGATAAAGAGTTTAAACAGTTAAACCAAATGTGAACCCTGATTATACTAAGAAACTGAACTTCACCTGGCTTGTTTGCATCTAGATAACAGCATCTTGTAGCAAGGCAAATAAATAATACATACACTCAGAAAAATCTAATATGGTAGGTTGAACAGCGACTGAAAGAAATGAGTTAGTAGCAGGAGATATTAACACATGGGTGTTAGAGCAGTGCGGCTCCCTAATGCAAGAGTGAACAGTGGAGCGGGAAGATGGCTTTCTCTGCAGAGCCTGAAGAAGCAAAGACGCAGGGTGCTCTGGAGAGGAGTGTGCTGCATCTCGAGATGAATTGCATCATGGCTAGTAATATTTTTTAGGGGAATACTTTGTCATCAAATAGAAAATCATTACCGTTATGAGTTTGTAGTAGGTACTCGTTATGGCTTGCTTCCCTTGTCTTGCTATAAGAGCCTGCTAGACAGGAAGCTTCATTAGTTTTGGTTTCTGTTTTCTTGTGGATTGGTAATTTCTTAAAGATTATACTTTAATTTTACTCGGGTGCCGTGTCTATGTGTCTGTGTCTGTGGAGGTGTGTGCATGGGTTTGCAGGTGTCCAGGGAGGCTAGGGGTGTCAGAGCTCATGGAGCTGGGTTTAAAGGAGATGGTGGGTATCGTGTGTGTGTGTGTGTGTGTGTGTGTGTGTGTGTGTGTATGTGTGTGTGTGTTAGGAACTGCGGTGGGCCTCTGTAAGAGCAGCATTGCTCCTAACTGCTCAATCATCTTTCCAGTTCCATGACTGGAAATTTTGGTTTTGATGCAAACTCTGAACTACCACTTTAGAAAATATTTCTAAGTAAATTTAGGACTTTTTGGATTTTTTTTTTTTTTGAGAGAACACATGTATTAAGTTTATCACAAAAGTGAAGTTCATTTGGCTTCCTTTTCTGAAGAAATCTAAATGGGGGCTAAATATTAATTCTGCTTTATAGTAAAAAGTTGAAAGCGTTACAGGTAAGAAAATAAGCTGACTTCTTAACACATATTACAATTTAGTTTAAGAGGATAGTTTATTCTGCCAAAAATAGGAAGGAAGGGAGGGGGAAGAACAGATAGGAAAAAGGAGAGCTGGGGAGCGTGCCTACAGCCTCAGTCAGGTGTAGTAGGAGACCCATGAACTGAAGGCTAGCCAGCCAGTTGTTTCGTTACAGTTGATTTCATACTGTGTCTTAAACCCAGGAGCTGGAGAAGTAACTTTGTAATGGAGTACTTGCCAAGCACTGCCAGGCTCTGGTTTGATGCCCATTCTCACCCAAAAAGATAGACTGTATGAAGTCTGGGCAATAATAAATATAAGTTTGTAGAACTGAAACATTTATTCTATCATTTACTTGGAAAGTATCATTTTAACGTAAAGTATCTCAGAAGCTGTCAGTAAATATTGAAGACTTTATATATGCAAAATTCTTCTTCAGATGACAGCCTTCCTTGGCATCTTTGAAAGTTCTGTTTCTTTTGTGCTAAATATTATATCTTTAAAAAACAATATTTATTTATTTTTTTTAATTTACTTACTTTACATCCCACTCACTACCCCCTCCTGGTCACCTGGTCACCCCCTCCCACAATTTCTCTCCCATTCCACCCTCCCCTTCTCCTCAGAGCAGGTGGGGGCCCCCCTTTATAACTCCCTACCCTGGCACATCAGGTCTCTGCAAGGCTAGGTGCTTCCTCTCACACTGAGACGAGACAAGGCAGCCCAACTAGCTGCACATCTGATGCATATGTGTGGGGAGGCCTAGGTCCAGCCTGTGTATGTTGTTGTTTAGTTGGTGGTTCAGTCTCTGAGAGCCTCAAGGGTCCAGGTTAGTTGATTCTGTTGGCTTCCTGTGGAGTTCTTATCCCTTTCAGGGCCCGCAATTCTTCCTCCTATTCTTCCATAAGAGTCCCCATGCTCCATCCACTGCTTTTCTGTGGGTCTCTGCATCTCTCTGAGTCAGCTGCTAGGTGGAGCCTCTTAGGACAGCCATGCTAGATTCCTGTCTGCAAGCATAAGAGATTATCATTGATAATGTCAGGGACTGGTGCTTGCCCATGGGATGGGTCTCAAGTTGGGCCTTTTATTGGTTGGCCATTCTCTCAGTCTCTGTTCCATTTCCCATCCCTGCATTTCTTGTAGACAGGATAAATTTGGGGTTGTAAGTTTTGTGGGAGGGTTTTTGTCCCTATTGCTCCATTGGGGTTCCTGCCTGACTACAGGAAGTGGCCTCTTGAGGCTTCATATCCCCCATGCTGTGAGTAACAGCTAAGGACCCCCATAGATTCTTGACTGTTAGACACCAACAACCCAAATAACCCAATTGAAAATGGGGGTACAGAGATAAACAGAAAATTCTCAACAGAGGAAGCTCAAATGTACAAGAGGCACTTAAAGAAAATTTCAAAGTTCTTAGTCATCAGGGAAATGCAAATCAAAACAAGTCTGAGATTCTGTTTTACATCCATCAGAATGGCTAAGATCAAAAACTCAAGAGAAAGCATATGCTGGTGAGGATGTGGAGCAAGGGGAACACTCCTCCATTGCTGGTGGGAGTGCAAACTTGTACAACCACTTTGAAAACCAATTTGGTGGTTTCTCAGAACAGGGAATAGTTCTACCTCAAGAGCCAGCTATACCACTCCTGGGTATATACCCAGAAGATGCTCCACCATCCCACAAGGACACTTGCTCAACTATGTTTATAGCAGCTTTATTCATAATAGTCAGAAACTGTAAACAACCTAGATGCCCCTCGACTGAGGAGTGGATAAAGAAAATGTGGTACATCTACACAATAAAATACTGTTTAGGTATTAAAACAAAGACATTATGAATTTTGCAGGCCAGTGGATGGATCTTCTTGAGATACCCAGTCTCAAAAGGACATGCATGGTATGTACTCACTTATAAGTGGGTATTAGCCAGAAAATACAGGATGCCCATGCTGCACTCCACAGACCCAAAGAAGCAAAACAAGAAGGAAGGCCCAAGAGAGGATGCTTGATCTCACTTAGAAAGGGAATAAAATAGTCATAAGAGTAGATGGAGAGAGTAAACGGGTGGGAGAGGAGATGGGGATGAGAATGGGGGGGTAGTGTTCAGAATCAGGTGTGGGGAGGAACAGGAGGATGGCCACATGGCCATGAGAATGAATGGAAATCTGCAACTGATGGGGTGTGGTGGTGGTGGTGGTGGTGGTGGTGGTGGTGGTGGTGGTGGTGGTGGTGGTAAGGGTAAGGGTATCCATCTCCAGGATAAGACAGAGCTGGGATAAAAGAGTCTCCCATGAATACTGCATCTTAAAGCCTTTTCTTGCTTTTAAAATATGCTGTCTAAACTAAGCGTTTGTAAATTATTATATACAGATATTGAAGTTGATTTTAATTTTCTTAATTTTATGATACATCTTTGAAATTAAGGGAAATAAAATTAATTTTTTCAATTGAGAAGTATGAGAAATTATATATAAGAGTTTTTATGTAGGTCCTCATTGATGGCACCCAACTGCTTGCTGCATACTATTCTAAATGTACTTATACTTTGGAGTCTCACACAATGTTGTGAGGTAGATTTTTTTTTTCCTGTTTTACTGATGAGGAATCTGGAGTTTATTTCAGTGTCAGAGATGAAGAAAGGTAGATGAGAATTCGCAGCTGGAAAGTCCTTATTGTTGTAGTGGGGAAAGTTGTCTCCTTCGATGGCCATTCTATTAAGGTGCTTGTCTCTCTTGAGTGAGGAAGGAGTTTTCATGGTTGACTTTCCTCAGACCTGTGCAGTGAACACACGTGAGCACTTTAGTGTTGAACTAACGACCTCCTCTAAGGCTTAAGTGTTGCTAGCATGGATTGTTTCAAATGATAATTTTTAAAAAAGATTTATTTATTTATTATATGTAAGTACACTGTAGCTGTCTTCAGACACCCCAGAAGAGGGCATCAGATCTCATTACGGATGGTTGTGAGCCATCATGTGGTTGCAGGGATTTGAACTCACGACCTTCAGAAGAGCAGTCGGTGCTCTTAACCACTGAACCGTCTCTCCAGTCCTCAAATGATACAAATTTAAGAGAATAATCCCATTAATTTTTACTGCTTTATTTAAGAACAATGAAATCAAAAGAGGAATAAAGAGAGTATGGTAATGTCACACTGAAACCTTTTTTGCTGTCATCCATTTATTGGTTTTCAACAGGGTTTCTGTCGTTTGCAGTCAGTTATTTGAGCTGGCTAGTCTCTTTTCTGGAAGCTGTCCTGTATATGGTAGGTTACTGAGCAGTGCCACTGACCTGTTCTAGTCAGATCCTAGTCTAGTTAGTTACAGCCTCTGTCCCTCAGTTATAACAAATAGGAATGTCTCCAGACATTGCCGAATGCCCTTTAGGGGACAAACTCATTCCTGAATCAGCCACAGGTGATGTGAGCAGTACAGATTGATAGCATCACAGGGCAATCACTTGGAATGAGGACATTGATAAAGATGGGAAGATGAAACTTTCAATGCAAGAGAAAGGAGGCTAGCTTTGACTGGCTGGTGTGGCTAAATGCAATGTGGAAAACAGGGCAGGGCAGTACATGACTATAGCAGAGAGACTCAGAGAAGGTCTACTTGGTAGGGTGATGTGGAGTAGGGTACTGAAGTTGTCTGACTTGGAGAGGTATTTTGGTGGTAGAATCAGGAAACTTGGGGTTTTCCATAATGTTGTCCCCCTGACCAGGGATAGAGGATGTCAAACAGTCTATAGGACTGGAGGGAAGACTGCTGGCAACCTCTGCCTGGGGCTCACAAGTATTTTGTTGGAATATCATGGAGTTGAGGACTTCACTGGGTGGTAGAACACCTACAGCTGGTGTGACTGATGCTTCAGATTACAGTGGACCCAGGGCAGGTCAGAACACAGCTTCAGAGGCAAGAGATGTTAAATGTGGCACCTGGAAGATAATTAACTGCCAAGTTATACAGGGAGCCTTCTGGTGTCCAGGAAGAATACAGAACATTCATGTGTGTAGCATGGTTAACACTGAGAGTTACTGTGCCTGGTTATCCTGGCACTTCCCAGGTTAGTGCTGTGCCATGCCACAGTATGTTCCTTTAGAAAGATCAAGGCCACACAGCCTTCCTCTGGGCTCTTAACCTCTCTCCTCTTCTGCCTCCCCCAATTCCTCCCATTATCCTCGCCCTTCCCTCTCATTGTTGTCGTCCACCTCCTTCCCCTGGTCTTGCATCATCCTTATCCTTTCCTGTACCCTGGTGCTGGGATACACGAGTGCTTTATCACTGAGTCATGCCTCCAGTCCCTAAGAAGAAATACTCTTTGTGGTTGGAAACAGCATGTGCTGCCTCCATTCCTCGATCTGTTTAAGAGCAGTTCCTGTACATTGATTTCGTTTTGCTGGGTTATTTATAGCTCAGGGACTTAGGAAAGAGTGAACCTTATCATCTATTCAAAGTAATAACGTCGTAGCTGTCCTTCCGACATTACAGTTCCATGGCTTCCCACGACTGGGCATTTGCTAATGCATTTTCCTCATGACTTGCTTAACATGGCTTCTGTGATGCACTTAGACTTCCAAACCAGTGAGAACGCCTGAAAAATGGCTGGAAAGCCGTTTTGGGTTTGGCTAGTTGAGATGGGCCTGTGCATGTGAAGTTACAATTCTAATTCCTGTGACATGTGGCATTGAGTTGGCCAAGTATGTCTGTGTCCTTTATGAGCCTCATGACTTTTTTTTGTAGCTGTGATGACTCTCAAGGCACATGCATCCTCAGAGTTGCTTGGCTTAGGGACATTAGGTTGAAATTCCATGCACTGCAAATTTTATCATAAATATTTGTTTAGAGGTGCTTGTATGCACTAAGAACTTTTAGTACTCATACTTTTCCATGAGCTGTTATGTCAGGTTAGCAGTGGAGAGTACAGCAGACTGCACATATGACATCATGCAGTGGAGAGTACAGCAGACTGCACATATGACATCATGCAGTGGAGAGTACAGCAGACTGCACATATGACATCATGCAGTGGAGAGTACAGCAGACTGCACATATGACATCATGCAGTGGAGAGTACAGCAGACTGCACATATGACATCATGCAGTGGAGAGTACAGCAGACTGCACATATGACATCATGCAGTGGAGAGTACAGCAGACTGCACATATGACATCAGTTGGCACGATGGATTCATCTCAAACAAGGGTTTACTCATACATATGCATACAATACGCATGTACATACAAAATATATGAGCTATTACCTAATTATTTAGGCTAATGGCTTGGAAAGATTATGTTAATGGATCCAGAGCAAATTTTTCCCTTAAAATGTGACCAAGTATTTTAATAAGCATATTTGGTGATAATGTTGTCAGGGCTGGCCAGTACTGAAGAGCTGGCTTTTAGTGTATGGTTGGCTTTGAGTGTATGGCTGGCTAGTAGTATTAAGAACACATGGTTAAGACGTCTGAGTTTTTGAAGCTTTAAAAATAATTTTCTGTTTTTCATGATGTCTGTCACTTAGTAGCTGGTACTGTTTGCATTTGAAGTTATAGCAATAATAGAAAATTAGTGATCAGAAATATATTTAATCTATTTATAGTCATCACCATTAAACAATGAAACCCATGTGACCTTTCCTCTGTGCCTCCTGTGGAAGTCCAGCTGTCCTCTCATTTGTCACACTGAGAGATGGCAATGGACTATTTAAATGCTGTAGTTAATTTTAAGCTTTTTCAATTGTGTGTGTGTGTGTGTGTGTGTGTGCTCATGCACCTTCTTGTTATAAATTTTAATTCTCTCCTGCCTTGGAGGACCCATGGACTATGCAGAACAGTGACGAGTCACCGTGTTTGAATGGTGCCACTGTCTAGATTGTCGGGCATGGCAGGGGCCATGTGTCCAGTGTGGTGCTAGGGACAGTGCTGAGAAACACTGCCTGGCCTTGTCCCTTCAGGACTTTGGGTCCGGTGTGTGTCTTTGCAGTAAAGTGAAATGACCACTGTGTAAAAGAGACCCCAGGTCTCAGGCCCGTGGGGATGAACACCTGAGCACTGGTCTCAGCTTTGTCTCAGAGAGCTCTAGCACAGTGACTGCAGGTCCCCACACATCAGTCACATCAATAGTTGATGTCTGAAACTGTTGACCCACTTCGTTGTTTTCAGCCTTGGTTTCCCACTTCCACCACCTACACTCAGTGTTTCACATCCTCTCTGACTCTCAATGGTTGGAGGGGGTCATCACTGGAAAATATGCCAGCTGGGTTTTGTTAAAGTAAATGAACATAGTTCTTAATGGACTTTGGAATGTTGATTGACATTCTGACTAAATTAAAAGAATATCTTACAATATTTATAATAGTATTATGACGGCTAGCATTGTTAACTTGATGGAGTTTAGAGTCTCCATGGAAACAAACATGGGCACTTGTATATGGGATTTGCTAGATGAGGTTAATTGAGGCAGCCCTACCCACAATAAATGTGGGTGGCATCAGCCTGTGGTCTGGGCTTGAGGACTGAGGAAGGAGAAAGGGAGCTGGGCGCCAGCGTTTGTCTGTGCCACCTCCCACTCCTCCTGCCAGGCTTCCTGCCATGCTCTCATCTTGACACAGTGCACCCTTGAGCCGGGAGCCAAAATAAGCCCCTTTTCCTGTCAGCTGCTTTTCTTCACGTGTTTGCCATAGCAACAAGAAAAGTAATGAATGCAAGTACCCTTGCCATTGGAAAGGACATTACCATTAACTGGGAGGAGGAAGCCGACATCACATGTGTAGTAAGAAATGTCACTTCTCAAATACCTGCAGTTTTGAGGTTAAACTGAATGTAAAATCCATACCCAGGAAAACATAATCCTCTGACTGCTTACAAAATGATTCTCTCTATAGTGAGTGTCTGTATAAGAATGTATACAGATACATGTATGTTAGAGTCTTGCCCATCTGGTCAGTACCTTCTGAGTTTCTTGGTGATTTTCAAATTTTCTTATAAGAATTCTTAAACAACAAATAATTTATAAATATGTAAGTTTGTATAATATGAAATGTAATATGATTTCAAATATAATAGACATTTTAAATAACAAAGCTTTCAGCATCTGTAGCAACAAAATATGACAACGTACAAACCAGAATCAGTTAAAATAAATAAGAAAACTAGCTCTCAATGCCCAGTTGGGATTCAGATGTCTGGCTGTGAGCTGAATCAGTTTTCATTCTGACATCTTCCTCTGGAATACTCCTGTCTTACAGGCCGGGTGCCTTCCCATGTGTGAGTCTTGACTTTCTACCATGACAGGTCTTGGGGATTTTGTTTTTAGTCATTTTTCCAGTTGGTAGTTAACCTATTGATTCTAAATGCTTACACTTGACTACCTAACTCCTTTCCCTATTGTCCATAGTGGACAGCTTCCTAAGACACTAATTAGATGCCTAAAAGGTAAATAATTTCGAACCTTCTATACTCAATGCTGGTTCCTATACATGCAGTTACTATTGGAAGTTTTAAATTATAAATTAGGGACTCTCGAAATTGTAATTACTAAAGTAAAACAATCATAACTATATTCTGTAATAAAGTTATTTAGAACTTAGGAATGAGTTCTGGAATATTCCTTTGAATACTGGGTAACTGAAGCTAGATAAAAGAAAGCAAAACCGTAGTTAAGAGAGATCTGTGTGCGAATCGTATAAGGTGCTGAGTGCAGTGTGGAGCAGGTTAGCTGTCGGCAGAGCTCTTGTGTGCGTGCATGAGTGGAACAGTCTACCTGCCTGCAGAGCTCTTGTGTGTGCATGAGTGCTGGTGGAGAGGGTGAGGATCATTGGTCCTCAGCCTTTGGCCTGACTTCTGCATCATACAGCTCCTGCCTGCTTAGTTCCCAGGAGCCTCTCCTCATCCCTGGGCTCACAGCTTTGTGCTTTCCACATGCTGTGTCTTCTCCTGCTTTGCACTTCCTCCACTCTCCTGCAGTAGCCTCTGCACTGCCAAATGCCGTTAGTGCTTACACTTTGCCTTGTCTAGCAGGAAGAGGGAAGAAACTGGAGAGTGCTTATATCAAAGAAGATTCTTTCAGGGTTCTGGAGAACTCCGTGCATGGTAACTCACTTGCTCTTTGTAGTGTGCATTAGAAGTAGAAGCTGCCATTTCCTGTCGGGTAGCATTGGTCAGTAAAAAATTTCAGACTCATGGAAAGCAGCATGAAACAGCTCAGTGATACTAAAATTTGCAAAGTTTGATATTGATAGGACCGCCTGGGCCTGGGTGCTCTCAGAAGAACTCTGGTCCTGTCTTGGGTTTACTTATAATGCATTGTTACTTTTTGTTTGAAGCCCTGAGTTACCTCTTGAGTTGAAACAAAATATAAGGCTGGGGAGATAGTTGAGAAACGAAGGACTTGAATTTGGTCCTCTGACTACAAACAAAATACAAGCTAGGGGTGGTGATGCACATTGCAGTCCGAGCTCAGCCTGGGAGGCAGAGGCGTGCTCCTAGCTCCAGAGCACTGAAGGGCCCGCTCACAAAAGCAGGGGGATGAGGCACCTGAGGAATGACATTCCTCCTGTGGCTTTCTCCCCAAGCTGCTGTCTGGCTTACACATGTGTGCATGAACAACACACACACACACACACAGACACACAGACACACAGACACACACACACACACACACACACACACACACACACACACATACACAATGACTATATTTAGAATCCGGTTGTGAGCATCTTAGAAAGAAGCAGATGGCAAACACTCTAGCCTTTGTGAACCTCATATAATTTATGGTATCTCATATGGGTTTTCCCCTTTGCCTTTTTACATTTTAAAAGCTAATAAACAGACGGTAGTGAGCAGCCACGGCTGTCTTCTGTATTGACCTTAGTTATTGTTCTCGCCAAAAAGCCCCTCTGCCCCTCTGTGTCCCTTTCTCTCCATCCCAACCAGCTCCTTTTAGCTTTTAACTTAATGGGGATTTTTCTCAACGTTTGTTTATGTGGAGTTATTTTTTTCACTGAAAAGATATAGAATTTGACTTTTTAAAAAATACTTTATTTAAAATTCTATGTCCCCCTAGTGTGTTCTTTGAATAAAAATTCACAAGAATAAACTAACTCAGCATCACGTAGTGTTAATCAAAGACGCAGGAGCACCGTTGCTTCTGCTCCTGTAGTAGAATGCCATGAAGGGGGTGAGTCCTGAGGAAAATGGTATTGGTCTGACAGTGTGGGAGGCTGAGGACCGGGTGCTGACACCTGGGTAGGGCCACCTTACTGCACTGTAGCCTCATAGGAGGCCCTGGCTAAATCTTGGGAGAGTGGCAAAGAACAAACCTACCGCTGCAAGCCATTCTGCAGTGGCTTGCATGACACGGGTAACTTACCATTAGCCCCCACCCCCTACTCGTCATGAATTTCAGAGGGGGCAGCGATAGATACTGAAACTATAGCAGACAGCAGCCCCTCCCCGTGCTTTAGGTCATATGTGCGTTGGCTTAGTCATTTGTGGTGGTGGTTCAAAGACTAGAAGTAGTTTATACTGAGAGTATGGTCAGCTATTCCCTGGCCTGTGGAGTAAGGCCTATGACAGTCTCTGATGTGGTCATGGGAAACCCGAACTGTAAATTCCCCATAGGCAATCTGTTGGCCAGCCAAGCAGGTACACAGTACCTCCTTTTCTATATTTTTGACTAAGCAAATAGACCTTTATGTTAGTCTTTTGTCTTTGTTCTGTAACAATGTAAAAATTTTCAAGGAGGAAACACATGTATTATTTGCTGACAAGGTATGAGGCATACAACCAACCGTCCAGAAAACCAGGGCAGCATGTGGCAGCTTTATTTAGTGTTTAATGTCCATACTTCTTGAGTCTCTACTTCCTTAGGGGTGTGTGTGTGTGTGTGTGTGTGTGTGTGTGTGTGTGTGTATGTGTGTGTATGTGTGTGTATGTACATGCAGACACATGTGAGTGTGCAGGGGTTTACATACATGGTGACATATTTGTTGGAATCCATTGCTGACAAGGTTAGCAATTCATGTCCAGTGGACCCTGGCATTAGTAGTCAGAGTCAAGATGGTCTGGCTAGGGGAAGGGGATCCAATAGCAGGCAACAGAGTCAGAGACAGTCCCTGCTCCAGTTGTTAGGGGACCTGCATGAAGACCAAGCTGAGATACATTTATTCCTGCTGCAATTTGATGTTTCAAGGTGTGGGGTGTGGCACCCAAGGGGGTCTTCTCCTTCTCTGAGGAGAAGTGTGGGTAATAGGGCAAGGGACTTGTAAGGGTGGGACTAGAAGAAAAGGAGGAGGCAGGAGCTTCAATTGAGATGTAAAATGAATGAATGAATGAATGAATGAATGAATGAAAATAAAAAGGTCTGGCTTCCTTACCCTTCTACCATAGTTACCATGACTACTGCTCCCTTCATTTGCTGCATCAGAGATCCTCATTAGTGAACGAGAAATGGGTGTTGTCATACTTTGTGTCCAGTGCACAGTAGGCAAAGCACTTGTGACTATTGAGAAGATGGTGGAAAGATGTCCTGGAAAACATGCCAGTGTCAATGTCTTTATACCGTAGGTGACTGCTTAGATAGCTTTTGCATTTTCCAGACATTGTGCTTTCAGCTAGAAAGTGACTGCAGTATAGGGCTGACACTAGTGAGAATTATCAAGTCTGGTTTTGGTATAACATTGTTGAGAATGTGTAGCTTTGTGTTTCAGTTTAATTAGAGATCCTTAGCTTTTAGGTGTGTGCGGAGCTTTCTCTCCCTTCTTCCCTCCTCCTTATCCTCTTCCTCCTCCTCTTCCTCCTCCTCTTCCTCCTCCTCCTCTTCTTCATCTTCCTCCTCGTCCTCCTCGACCTCCTCATTCTCGTCCTCATCCTTGTCCTCGTTGTCCTTCTCCTCCTCCTCTCCCCTCTTCTTCCCCCCTCCCCCTCTTCTCCCTGAGCATCCCCTGGCCCCAGTGACAGCATTGATAAAGTAAATGTAGCCATCTGCACACCTGATAATACATTGCTCACAAGAATCAACTGATAAGGCTTTTTCCCTTAAAAGTTTGAAGCTCAGCCTGATAATACTTATAATTTAGAGAATATTACTTCTCAAGATTGGTTGCTTGTTGTATTCACCTGAGAAACATTTTAAAATGCCGACTTAATTGGTACAAGATGCAGTCTTGGCATCAAGATATTGTTTAGAACAGTAATACCAAGTGACTTGAATGTGCCATATTGGGACTGTTTCAGGGGCTCTGTAAAGTTATCAGGTCAGGAAGGTCAGCCCCGAGCCCAGTTGCTTTGGCAAGTTTTAGGAAGGAGTGGGTTAACAGTCCCTCCCCTGGGCTTTGGTGAATTCCAGGACAGCTGAAGATTTGGGGAAGGAGATTTGGGAAGTGGGCCTGACTTTTACCTGTTAAGAAATGTGTGCTTAATCTGAAAAACCTTCTTGTCTTCTTAGTATCCTCTAAGGGGAAAAACATACTACAGTTCTTTGCCAGTGTAACGGCACATGCCTGTTCTCAGTTCTTAGGAACCAAGGCCAGCCTGGCCTACAGAGTGAGACCTTGCCAGATAGATAGATAGATAGATAGATAGATAGATAGATAGATAGATAGATAGATAGATAGATAGAGTGAGTGAGTCTCCCCATGCCCACTGTCAATAGAAGTGTCAAAGCACAATAGGCCCCACAGTTCCTGCTGATCATCCACCAAGTGAAGAGGGTGTGTGTGGTCGCCATAGGAGTAACTAGACATTTGTCAAGGGTCAGAAACAGTAGAGCAGGCCTGCTAGAGAGTCAGCAGAATGTCCTGTGTGTCCGTGCACATTGTTACCTAAGCCTGACTGGTGCTATAAGCAAGGTGGCCAGGCTCTGCGTTAGCTTGTCCTGAGTTTGAAAGCACAGCACAGTGGAGCCTTGGCTGCTCTCGTAATTCAAGATTTCCTTACTGTGGAGACTGAGACAGACTTGGTGAAAGCTCTATAGCCAATAGACATGCGGTCTGACTTGGTGTCTGTGATTGGAAATTCCAGTGCAGTGCGCCTCACAAAGAATATTCTTGTCTGTTCTATGACTCTCTTTTTGTCTTTGTCATAGGAAAGGAACTTCTTGGTACCCAGCCAGCCCGTCTCCTCTATTCTACTTCATTCACAGCTATCATCCATGTTCCTGAAACTTAGAGACCGTCACTAGAAACTAATATCCCTTTAGACCCTGCTAGTACAATACTTGAATCTTTAATTTTTACATTTCTCAGACATTGCGTTTTCAGCTAGAAAATGAATTTAGTATAGGGCTGACACCCGCCCTAGTGTCTCTCCTTTCCTGATCTTGGCTAGTTTTTTCTAACACTGTCATTGTTAAAGGAGAGTGATGGTTTCCAAGATCTTGTGCTCTGAGTGAGTCTATTTAAGTTCCATTTCTGCATGCAGGGACTCTGTTGTGTTAACCACCATCTCTAAGAATACTCTTGAGTTTGGCTTCTCTCCATCTACTTTCTACATTTGTGTGTCCAAGCTGCTCCCCACCCTGGACTGTTTGCTTCCTGCCTCTTTGCATTTCCAAGTCCTTGATTCTCCCCAGCCTGAGTGTCCTTCCTCTGCGGATGTTGTCCCTTCCCACACGGCAGGACCTGTGTGTTTGTCTTTCAGTTATTTGCCCGCAGCACTTTTCATCCTGACACTGGTACACATGGATAGGATTAATTTCTATTGAACTTAAAAGTTGTATTTTTATACTGCTATTCATTATAGGTAATTTAGTAATTGAAGAAAATGTAAAGGGTGAAATGAAAAATACTAATATACTGGGGAGGCCTCCCTTTTCTGATCAGAAATGGAGGAGGATTGGGTGTGAGGGAAGGGGAGGGAAAACCAAGCTCAGAATGTAAAGTAATTAATTAATTAATTAACTAATAAAATATACAAATGGAAAACACAGCTACCACATCACCAAGTGCTGAGGTGGATGAGGGGAACGGGATCCTTCCACACTGGGTAGGAGTGGAGTGGAAACTTCTGTACCCACTCTGGAAATTAGTCTGGAGGTTTTTCAAAAACCAGAAATAAAACTACTCCATGACCCAGGCCAGAAAACATGTTAATGTACTACTCTCAGATGTGTGTGTCTTAGTGTTTGTGTATGGTTGGCCTGCCTGCCCATTGATACCTAAGCCCATATTCATCTTTAGAAGCTATACAATGGCGAATAGAAGGTTTCTTTAACTACTCCCCCATTGTACATGTGACTTCTTCCAGTGCCACTGGTAACACATGTGCTGTCAGAAGCATTGTAGCAGTACTTCATGTGTTACATGGCTGTGACTTCAGGTATCCTGTATTCTGCTGAGCAAATGGAATTTAGTGAGGGAAACAAGAAGGCAGGGAAGACAGCTGGATGAGGAAAGAAGAGTCGGGTGGGGTGGGAAGAGACTCTCCAGGACAGACTTCCTTAAGGGCTTTGGGAGGAGTGGACATCATAAATTTGGACTCATCTCTTTGGATACATGTGTTAATAATGCTGGTTACTCACATCAGGTACCCTTTCTATTTAGTATTCAGGCTTTTGTTGAGACAGACAGATGTGACTTAATCACGAACACTTGGATATTATGCAAGTCACTTTCTCTCCTTATCCTGTTGCTCTTACAAAATTATATACTGACTAAGCATGTCTAGTCCCCAAATTTAGGTCAGAAGGGCTAAAGAATTGGAAACGTTGCAGACATGATGATCATCATGGAGAAAATTCCATAGTTGACTACATATGGCAAATCTCATGTGACAAGCAGGTGACCTATAAGTGCTGTGTAAGAGGTGTGTGGGAAACATCAATAAATCTTGTGTTTACACATGAGTGTCACTTTAAAGATTTATCACCTATATGAAAAGAATTCTGAAATCCAAAACATGTCTGGTTTCACTCTGCTAGGTTGAGGGATGCTCAACCTGTATTATGCTGTTGATGAGCAATGAGTTTATGGTGCGTTCCTTTAGTGTGGTTATCTGTGCTGTGAATGGTCTTCTTGGCATAGATTTATATTCGTATAAAACTTGTTCAAAGTGTTGGTTTTTATATTAGCTTTGGAAAGTAAGTCAGAACACCTGTGAATGTTCTTTTTTGGAATTCTTTAGAAAGTGTTGGATCTTTTTACTTTTGAAAGAATGTGACAAACCTCTAGGCCTGGAGCTTTACTGAAAGCCAGGTAGTTTTTTTCTCCCTCCATTGCTCCAATTGTCTTCGTGTGGTCTGCAAAGTCATTCTGGTCAGGCTTTGTTCTTCCTGTGTCGATTTGATAACTGGATCATAGTCTATCTTTCTTTTTCAGTTTGTCATATTAGTTAGGTTCATTAATTCAGAGTTGGACTTGCGGGTTTTTTTTTTTTTCCTCATTTATTTCTCTGTTCTGTGATTTGAAATATCAGTAGTCTAGAATTCCATTTTTAGGTTTGCCAGAGTGGGCTGGAGATACAGAGCTTGTAAGTTAAGAGAAGTTGCTGGTAATGGCAGATGCACTAGGTCAGGGGTCAGCAAAGGCTAGGAATGTTCCTTATGTTGAAGAGTATGTGCACATGTGGCTGGATGTGGCAGAATGTTAGTGACACTGTGTCTGTGGTCAGAAAGCTGAGAGAGGGGACTCTTTCTCCTTTTATTTAGTCCATGGCTCCACCTCATGGGGTGATAACTACCTACATTCACAGTGATCCTTCCACTGCAGAAAGTCTTTTTGGAAAGGCTATCCAGACATGCACAGAGGTTTGTCTCCTTCACTGTTCTAAATGCCATGAAGCTGACTATAAAGAGGATGTTGCCATTACTAAAGATGCTTGCTCCATTTCATCATGATGTCAGGCTGCAGCTGGCAGCCACCACTGAGTCCTGAAGGAAGTGTTCTGAGGACAGGGCTTTGCATACTTAATAGTAAAGGACGCGAAGGACAGTGTATGGACACCTTTGTTGCTGAGTTAGTATTGTTTTCTCCCCCCACCCCCCAAAGATAGAAACTGTGTTTCTTGTTCTGGGTCACACTGAAAAGTATATATTCCATTAAATATTGGCAAATTATCTTATATGAACTACAAACACAGAATACATGGCCACGATCTGAAATTTCAGAGCTAGTGTTAAAAGTATATCCTGCTTGTTAGGATTGTAAAGCGCAGGTTAGGTGTGAAGAGGACACTCTGTGAAAACTGACAGAAGCAAAGCTCTCCCAGTTCCCTAATTGAAGATGTTCTTTGCCTATTGAACTGGGGCTGCAGGTGAACGTGTCCTGTGCTGAATACAGTTATTCTAAGTCAGGGCCTAAGTCTCTGTAGCATTATTGTTGAGACAAAAGGCAACTGAATTGAAAATTGAAAAATGAAGACCAGTATTTTGTGATCAGGGTCATTTTTGTAAGGAATTGTATGAAGTGCACACAGAGGTGGCCAGCATCAGTATGCTAAATATCCACACAGATGTGGCCAACCTCAGCATCCTAAATAACCATATAGAGATGACTAGCCTTGGTATTTTAAATAAGCATTTTAAAAGTCTTTGTTAAATCTTAAGTTTTTGTTGCTTAGAGCGACAGTAGAATCCACTAATAAAAAGCCGCTTTTCTTAAATGTCAAATTACATGTGCATAAACTCTAGAAACCACAGCTATTACAACTGTGAATACATATAATATATACATCATTATTTATTACTAAGGTTTAGATGAACTGCTGGCATAGTAATAATAGTTCTTTGGTAATAAACCCTTGTTTCTCAAGGGCTATGTTTTTAAGTCACATGATTTGTTTATTTATAGTTTAAATATCAACAGTGTACTTAATGCTTTGTTTAAAAAATAGCCTTTCTGCTTTGGTCACTTGTGCTGATCCTGATTCGCCCTCGCCTTCGGGTTTGTTTGTTTGAAAAAAAAAATGCTTAGTGTTGGTTCTACATTTTTACATTAGTCTTAATTTTATTTATTTTAAGTTTTAACTGTTACACAAAACCATGTAAATTATACATCTTTGTGAAGCAACATGGTATTTCTAGGTGGCCATTGTATACTGTTCAAAATCGCTAAAACATACATATTTCCCCAAATATTTATCGTTTCTTTGTGGAAAATTTCAAAGTCCTTTCTTCTTGGTTTTTCTTCTTCTTGTGCCTGGCGTATGTCTAGGGTCTTGCATGCATTAAACATGCTCCAATCCCAGGTACCATGTTATGCTTTGAGACAGACAGACAGACAGACAGACAGCAGACACACACACACACACACACAGAGGGAGGGAGGGAGGGAGGGAGAGAGAGAGAGAGAGAGAGGGAGAGAGGGAGAGAGAGAGAGAGAGAGAGAGAGAGTGTGTGTGTGTGTGTGTGTGTGAGTGTGTGTGTGTGTGTGAGTGTGTGTGTGTGTGTGTGTGTGTGTGTGTGTGTGTGAGTGTGTGTGTGTGTGTGTGTGTGTGTGTGTGTGTGTGAGTTGTGTTTTCCCAAGATTCTAGTGCTTGCCTTCTGATGATCACTAGCAGGAAGCAAACAGACAAGGTTTGGGGAGGGGGTGTGTGCCTCCATTTCTCAGGATGGAAATGCAGTGTAAGGCCTCAAAGGTTACATTAGCTTGTTCCCTGACCTTCTGTGACTCCTGCTGTGCAGGTATGAGCCCTGAGCAGTTGGAGGAAGTTTGATGAGTGAACTGAAGGTGGTTTGAGCTCTGCCTTTCTGGCAGGAGGTGGGCGGGGGGGGGAGGGGGGAGCTACAGCAGAGGTAAAGGACCCTAGTGGTCCTTTAATTTATTTAGAGTACGGTCCTGTGCCAGAGGCCATGGACTCCCTGGCTAAGAGTGATAGGTTCTGTATTGTAGACAGTCCAGTGTCATTTGGCAGAGGCCAGAGGCTATCATCCACTTGGCACAACATTGTAGAGCATTTATCTAAATTATACTTTGAGATATCTAAAACACTATGCTGTTGCTGGCACCATGCTTAATGGAGTACAGAGTAGTACCCTGGGAAGTCTGTGCCCTTTGTTATCAGTATTGGGTCTGACGTTGGTCTTGAATGATTATATCCACCATTGTCAAGTCTGTACAACCTTACAACATTCAGAAAGAGCTGACCATGGGTGTATTTATAAACCTGGTTCTGCCTAGAGCCACAGACTGACCAACAGAGCCTGTGGCCGCACTCCCATTACTCCCCTATACTGTAACACTCGCCAAGTCCATCTGTTTGTGTTTGCAGTGCTGAGGCTTGAACCCAGGGCCAACACTTTACCACTGAGATATTTCTCCAGTCCTACTTGCCTTGGTTCTTTTTACTTCCAGGTCCAGTCCTTCCTGTTCCAGGTGGTTTTGCCTCTGGGCTGCACCTGCCTTTGGAGCTTTGTACTTACTCAGTAGTTCCATGATGGTTTTCTGTGCTGTCTCTTAGACACATCCTCTAACCTTTTTTAAAGATTTATTTATTTATTTATTTATTTATTTATTTATTTATTTATTTTATGTGTATGAGTACACTGTAGCTGTACTGATGGTTGTGAGCCACCATGTGGTTACTGGGAATTTGAATTTGTTCGCTCCTGTCAGTCCCATTCACCCTGGCTGGCCCATCCTCTAACTTTTTAGATACTCTCTGGCATTGTCAAGGGGCAGGCAGTATTCTGTCACAGTACTCTTCAATTCATTGTCTCAGTTTTTCATTAGCGTTGTTTCTTGTTTTTGTCCTAGGTCCTTTTCTGTCACTGCAATGAAATGCATCAGGCTGGTTCTTCTAAGGAAGAAGGCTTATTCAGGTCAAGACTAGAAGTCTAAATAGTATAGTTGCTGGCTCTGCTAGAGCCAGTTTGGCCTCAGGCCAGTCAGCACAGTGCTGGAACACTTCATGGTAGATCACATCTTGGGGGTCTCCTCGTGGTGAATTCACATAGGAAAAGCAGAGAGGCTGGGGAGCAGCCAGGCTTGTTCTGCACAGTGTTGCTTTCAAGAACTGACTCGGGGCCCATAAAAACCACCACAGTCCCTCTGAGAGCAGTTCCCTCTGAGAGCAAAGACTGTCCCCTCCCATGCCTGCACACACTAAGTATTCCCACTTTTTAACGCTCTAGGACTTTGTAACACTGCTCCACTAAAGATGAACCCCTGGGGGACACTCAGACTGTTAGTCTGAGGCACCATCTGGCATAGTCTCACTGATACCAATCTAGTGAGCATTTGTTTTAACAGATCCTGGGTTGGGTACACATCATATTGAAGAAAATGATTATTTTTTAGACATACTTTTTAACCCACAAAAATACTTCCCAGTTATAAAATTGAGTATCTAGAATGCAGTGTGAGGCTGGGTCTATCTCAGCTGGTGGAGTTCTTGCCCATCATGTATGCATAAAACTCTGGGTTTCATCTCTACCACCAAGTAAATTGGGCGTGGAGATGAAAGCGAAAGTATCATAAATAAGGTCAAGACTATCTGCCACTGTCTGAGGCCAGCCTGGGCTATACAAGACCTTGTCTGTTGAAGTGAATGAATGAACGAACAAATAAGAATGTAGTAATTTGCATTATGGTGACAATAATTTAGAGACATTCTCCTAACTACAAATTGATCAGAGTTGCAGATTTGAAGGGAAGTATCCTTACTTTAATAGTAAAATTTTCCCAAATAAATGGTTTCAGTGTGTTACATGTCTGTTACTGCTTATGAGTAATTGCCTGCTCTAACATATTCCTTTTTTATTATGATTGACGTATGCTTCTTCTCTTCTCTTTTCCTCAGACAAAATCGAAGAAGCACAAAAAGAGCTTAATGGGGCAGAAGTTTCCAAAAAAGGTAAGTTAAAAAAAAAAAAAATCAACCTTGTGTGACGTCATTCTTTCAGAGTTGCCCGTAGGATCTCTCAGAATTATGCCTTCCCTGCCAGAAGCTGGTGCTGAAGTTCTGGACGTCCTGGGCCGTCTCAGCACCACCGTCAGTGTGTTTCTCTGGTACCCGTGTCCCACTGCTGGCAATAGAAAAGAGGGCACTGCTCCTTTGGGAGCGCTGCAGGAACCTGTCACGTAGTAGCATAGGCCGTGTGGATACCGTGATCCACATGTATGTTCTGCTGTAAGACAGGCATGCTTGGTTGAAGAAACTCATGCAGGATTTAAAAACTGTTAATTATTTCAAAGGACGGTGATGACTTTGTTAAATAAGAAAAATCTCAAATACAGCATATAAACAATTTTTTCCATGTATGTGAAAACAGGTCAGGGGTGTGGCCTCCTATATGTAGCAATAAATATGTGTAAACACACGTACGGGGTTGGGCACTGTTTGGCTCTATTTATGCAGATATGCTTTTGGAGTGGCAGGAAGGGAGAGCACTGGACTGTATTGCTCTGAACTATACAGTGGCCATAATTTGTGTTAAAAATCAAATCGATATGCAAAAATTGATCTTAAGGCAGAAAATATCTCGTCTTCCAGGTACTAAAACCTGTGAGAGGTGGGCGCTGCATGGGAGTGCCCCCACAGCAAGGTCTCTTAGCAAGAGGGTGGCGTCTCTCTGTCATTGGGGGAGAAGATCACGGTTCTCTTAGTGTTCATTTTCATGATTTAGTGTTTCCATTTCCTTATTTTTTTTCCATTTTTTATTAGGTATTTAGCTCATTTACATTTCCAATGCTATACCAAAAGTCCCCCATACCCACCCACCCCCATTCCCCTACCCACCCACTCCCCCTTTTTGGCCCTGGCGTTCCCCTGTACTGGGGCATATAAAGTTTGCAAGTCCAATGGGCCTCTCTTTGCAGTGATGGCCGAGTAGGCCATCTTTTGATACATATGCAGCTAGAGACAAGAGCTCCGGGGTACTGCTTAGTTCATATTGTTGTTCCACCTATAGGGTTGCAGTTCCCTTTAGTTCCTTGGGTGCTTTCTCTAGTTCCTCCATTGGGGGCCCAGTGGTCCATTCAATAGCTAACTGTGAGCATCCACTTCTGTGTTTGCTAGGCCCTGGCATAGTCTCACAAGAGAGAGCTATATCTGGGTCCTTTCAGCAAAATCTTGCTAGTGTATGCAATGGTGTCAGCGTTTGGAAGCTGACCATGGGATGGATCTCTGGATATGGCAATCACTGGATGGTCCATCCTTTGGTCACACTTCCAAATTTTGTCTCTGTAACTCCTTCCATGGGTGTTTTGTTTCCTATTCTAAGGGGCAGAGTGTCCACTCTTTGGTCTTCGTTCTCTTGAGTTTAATGTTTTTAGCAAATTATATCTTATATCTTGGTTATCCTAAGTTTCTGGGCTAATATCCACTTATCAGTGAGTACATATTGTGAGAGTTTCTTTGTGATTGGGTTACCTCACTCAGGATGATGCCCTCCAGGTCCATCCATTTGGCTAGGAATTTCATAAATTCATTCTTTTTAATAGCTGAGTAGTACTCCATTGTGTAAATGTACCACATTTTCTGTTGAGGGGCATCTGGGTTCTTTCCAGCTTCTGGCTATTATAAATAAGGCTGCTATGAACATAGTGGAGCATGTGTCCTTCTTACCGGTTGGGGCATCTTCTGGATATATGCCCAGAAGAGGTATTGCTGGATCTTTCGGTAGTAATATGTCCAATTTTCTAAGGAACCGCCAGACTGATTTCCAGAGTGGTTGTACAAGCTTGCAATCCCACCGACAATGGAGGAGTGTTCCTCGTTCCTCTTTCTCCACATCCTCGCCAGCATCTGCTGTCACCTGAATTTTTGATCTTAGCCATTCTGACTGGTGTGAGGTGGAATCTCAGGGTTGTTTTAATTTGCATTTCCCTGATGATTAAGGATGTTGAACATCTTTTCAGGTGCTTCTCTGCCATTCGGTATTCCTTGGGTGAGAAATCTTTGTTCAGTTCTGAGCCCCATTTTTTAATGGGGTTATTTGATTTTATGGAGTCTACCTTCTTGAGTTCTTTATATATATTGGATATTAGTCCCCTGTCCGATTTGGGATAGGTAAAGATCCTTTTCCAATCTGTTGGTGGTCTTTTTGTCTTATTGACGGTGTCTTTTGCCTTGCAGAAGCTTTGCAATTTTATGAGGTCCCATTTATCGATTCTTGATCTTACAGCACAAGCCATTGCTGTTCTATTCAGGAATTTTCCCCCTGTACCCATATCTTCAAGGCTTTTCCCTACTTTCTCCTCTATAAGTTTCAGTGTCTCTGGTTTTATGTGGAGTTCCTTAATCCACTTAGATTTGACCTTAGTACAAGGAGATAGTAATGGATCAATTCAAAATCTTCTACATGATAACAGCCAGTTGTGCCAGCACCATTTGTTGAAAATGCTGTCTTTTTTCCACTGGATGGTTTTAGCTCCCTTGTCAAAGATCAAGTGACCATAGGTGTGTGGGTTCATCTCTGGGTCTTCAATTCTGTTCCATTGGTCTACTTGTCTGTCGCTATACCAGTACCATGCAGTTTTTAATCACAGTTGCTCTGTAGTACATCTTTAGGTCGGGCATGGTGATTCCACCAGAGGTTCTTTTATCCTTGAGAAGAGTTTTTGCTATCCTAGGTTTTTTGTTATTCTAGATGAATCTGCCGATTGCCCTTTCTAATTCGTTGAAGAATTGAGTTGGAATTTTGATGGGGATTGCATTGAATCTGTAGATTGCTTTTGGCAAGATAGCCATTTTTACTATATTGATCCTGCTGATCCATGAGCATGGGAGATCTTTCCATCTTCTGAGATCTTCTTTAATTTCTTTCTTCAGAGACTTGAAGTTCTTGTCATACAGATCTTTCACTCCTTAGTTAGAGTCACGCCTAGGTATTTTATATTATTTGTGACTATTGAGAAGGGTGTTGTTTCCCTAATTTCTTTCTCAGCCTGTTTGTCCTATGTGTAGAGAAAGGCCATTGACTTGTTTGAGTTAATTTTATATCCAGCTACTTCACTGAAGCTGTTTATCAGGCTTAGGAGTTCTCTGGTGGAATTTTTAGGGTCACGTATATATACTATCATGTCATCTGCAAAAAGTGATAATTTGACTTCTTCCTTTCCAATTTGTATCCCCTTGATCTCCTTTTGTTGTCTAATTGCTCTGGCTAGGACTTCAAGTACAATGTTGAATAGGTAGGGAGAGAGTGGACAGCCTTGTCTAGTCCCTGATTTTAGTGGGATTGCTTCAAGCTTCTCACTATTTACTTTGATGCTGGCTACTGGTTTGCTGTAGATTGCTTTTATCATGTTTAGGTATGGGCCTTGAATTCCTGATCTTTCCAAGACTTTTATCATGAATGGGTGTTGGATTTTGTCAAATGCTTTCTCAGCATCTAATGAGATGATCATGTGGTTTTTGTCTTTGAGTTTGTTTATATACTGGATTACGTTGATGGATTTCCGTATATTGAACCATCCCTGCATCCCTGGGATGAAACCTACTTGGTCAGGATGGATGATTGTTTTGATGTGTTCTTGGATTCGGTTAGCAAGAACTTTATTGAGGATTTTTGCATCAATATTCATAAGGGATATTGGTCTGAAGTTCTCTATTTGTGGGGTCTTTTTGTGGTTTAGGTATCAGAGTAATTGTGGCTTCATAGAATGAGTTGGGTAGAGTACCTTCCGTTTCTATTTTGTGGAATAGTTTGTGAAGAACTGGGATTAGATCTTCTTTGAAGGTCTGATAGAACTCTGCACTAAACCCATCTGGTCCTGGGCTTTTTTTAGTTGGGAGACTATTAATGACTGCTTCTATTTCTTTGGGGGATATCGGGCTGTTTAGATCATTAACCTGATCTTGATTCAACTTTGGTACCTGGTATCTGTCTAGAAACTTCTCCATTTCATCCAGGTTCTCCAGTTTTGTTGAGTATAGCCTTTTGTAGAAGGATCTGATGGTGTTTTGGATTTCTTCGGGATCTGTTGTTATGTCTCCCTTTTCATTTCTGATTTTGTTAATTAGAATGCTTTTCCTGTGCCCTCTAGTGAGTCTGGCTAAGGGTTTGTCTATCTTGTTGATTTTCTCAAAGAACCAGCTCCTCGATTGGTTGATTCTCTGAATAGTTCTTCTTGTTTCCACTTGGTTGATTTCGCCCCTGAGTTTGATTATTTCCTGCTGTCTACTCCTCTTGGGTGAATTTGCTTCCTTTTGTTCTAGAGCTTTTAGGTGTGTTGTCAAGCTGCTAATGTATGCTCTCTCTAGTTTCTTTTTGGAGGCACTCAGAGCTATGAGTTTTCCTCTTAGAAATGCTTGCATTGTGTCCCATAAGTTTGGGTATGAAGTGGCTTCATTTTCATTGAACTCTTAAGAAGTCCTTAATTTCTTTCTTTATTCCTTCCTTGACCAAGGTATCATTGAGAAGAGTGTTGTTCAGTTTCCACGTGAATGTTGGCTTTCTATTATTTATTTTGTTATTGAAGATCAGCCTTAGTGCATGGTGATCTGATAGGATGCATGGGACAATTTCAATATTTTTGAATCTGTTGAGGCCTGTTTTGTGACCTATTATGTGGTCAATTTTGGAGAAGGTACCATGAGGTGCTGAGAAGAAGGTATATCCTTTTATTTTAGGATAAAATGTTCTGTAGATATCTGTCAGATCCATTTGTTTCATAACCTCTGTTAGTTTCACTGTGTCCCTGTTTAGTTTCTGTTTCTATGATCTGTCCATTGGTGAAAGTGGTGTGTTGAAGTCTCCCACTATTATTGTGTGAGGTGCAATGTGTGCTTTGAGCTTTACTAAAGTATCTTTAATGAATGTGGCTGCCCTTGTATTTGGAGCATAGATATTCAGAATTGATAGTTCCTCTTGGAGGATTTTACCCTTGATGAGAATGAAGTGCCCCTCCTTGTCTTTTTTGATGACTTTGGGTTGGAAGTCAATCTTATCAGATATTAGGATGGCTACTCCAGCTTGTTTCTTCATACCATTTGCTTGGAAAATTGTTTTCCAGCCTTTCATTCTGAGGTAGTGTCTATCTTTTTCTCTGAGATGAGTTTCCTGTAAGCAGCAAAATGTTGGGTCTTGTTTGTGTAGCCAGTTTGTTAGTCTATATCTTTTTATTGGGGAGTTGAGACCATTGATATTAAGAGATATTAAGGAAAAGTAATTGTTGCTTCCTGTTATTTTTGTTGTTACAGTTGGCATTCTGTTCTTGTGGCTGTCTTCTTTTAGGTTTGTTGAGGGATTACCTTCTTGTTTTTTCTAGGGCGTTGTTCCTGTTCTTGTATTGGTTTTTTTCTGTTATTATCCTTTGAAGGGCTGGATTTGTGGAGAGATAATGTGTGAATTTGGTTTTGTCGTGGAATACTTTGGTTTCTCCATCTATGGTAATTGAGAGTTTGGCTGGGTATAGTAGCCTGGGCTGGAATTTGTGTTCTCTTAGTGTCTGTATAACATCTGTCCAGGCTCTTCTGGCTTTCATAGTCTCTGGTGAAAAATCTGGTGTAATTCTGATAGGCTTGCCTTTATATGTTACTTGACCTTTTTCCCTTACTGCTTTTAGTATTCTATCTTTATTTAGTGCATTTGTTGTTCTGATTATTATGTGTCGGGAGGAATTTCTTTTCTGGTCCAGTCTATTTGGAGTTCTGTAGGCTTCTTGTATGTTCATGGACATCTCTTTCTTTAGATTTGGGAAGTTTTCTTCAATAATTTTGTTGAAGATGTTTGCTGGTCCTTTGAGTTGAAAATCTTCATTCTCATCCACTCCTATTATCCGTAGGTTTGGTCTTCTCATTGTGTCCTGGATTTCCTGGATATTTTGAGTTAGGATCTTTTTGCATTTTCCATTTTCTTTGATTGTTGTGCTGATGTTCTCTATGGAATCTTCTGCACCTGAGATTCTCTCTTCCATCTCTTGTATTCTGTTGCTGATGCTCAAATCTATGGTTCCAGATTTCTTTCCTAGGGTTTCTATCTCCAGTGTTGCCTCACTTTGAGTTTTCTTTATTGTGTCTACTTCCCTTTTTAGGTCTAGTATGGTTTTGTTCATTTCCATCACCTGTTTGTATGTTTTTTTCCTCTTTTTCTGTAAGGACTTCTACCTGTTTGATTGTGTTTTCCTGTTTTTCTTTAAGGACTTGTAACTCTTTAGCAGTGTTCTCCTGTATTTCTTTAAGTGAGTTATTAAAGTCCTTCTTGATGTCCTCTACCATCATCATGAGATATGCTTTTAAATCTGGGTCTAGGTTTTCGGGTGTGTTGGGGTGCCCTGGACTGGGCGAAGTGGGAGTGCGGGGTTCTGATAATGGTGAGTGGTCTTGGTTCCTGTTAGTAAGATTCCTACGTTTACCTTTCGCCATCTGGTAATCTCTGGAGTTAGTTGTTATAGTTGACTCTGTTTAGAGATTGTTCTTCTGGTGATTCTGTTACAGTCTATCAGCAGACCTGGGAGACAGATTCTCTCCTCTGAGTTTCAGTGCTCAGAGCACTCTCTGCTGGCAAGCTCTCTTACAGGGAAGGTGCGCAGATATCTTGTGTTTAGACCTCCTCCTGGCCGAAGAAGAAGGCCCAAAACAGGACCTTTCTCAGAAGCTGTGTTGCTTTGGCAGGTCCCAGAAGCTGTCAGCTTCTGTGGTGCAGACTCTCACCTGTGCAGACTAAATTCCTAAGTTCGGTGGAGTCCTGGAACCAAGATGGTGCCCGCTGCTCCTGAGGCTGACGCCTTTCGAGCCAGGCGGACACCTGTCCTCTGGTCCGGACGGTGGCCGGCTGTCTGCGGCCCGCAAAGGGTGCTGCCTCAGCGGCTCTGTGGCTCCGCCTGTCCCAGAAGCTGTCAGCTTCTGTGGTGCAGACTCTCACCTGTGCAGACTAAATTCCTAAGTTCGGTGGAGTCCCGGAACCAAGATGGCGCCTGCTGCTCCTGAGGCTGAGGCCTTCCGAGCCAGGTGGACACCTGTCCTCTGGTCCGGACGGTGGCCGGCTGTCTCCCATTTCCTTATTATATTCCCTAATTTGAGTGGACTAGTGACAGAATAAAAAGAGCAAACTAGAACGCCAGTGGAGGCCTCTGTCTGTCTATCCATGGCCAGCTTGCTTGCTTGCTTGCTTGCTTGCTTGCTTTCTTTCTTTTTCTTTCTTTTTTTCTTTCTTTCTTCCTTCCTTTCTTTCTTTCTTTCTTCCTTTCTTTCTCTTTCTTTCTTTCTTTCTTTCTTTCTTTCTTTCTTATTTTTTCCCCTTTTTCTCTTTTTATTCTTCTATTTAAGTCTAGACTGATAACTAACTGGGCAATTTCAGAGAAAAGACTTAATCTCCGAGTCTCCGTTCCTTGTAGCAGCTTTGGGTCTATTCGTGTGTGGCATTGTAGCAGAGTTAGTATCTTCCTTAAACCTCCCCCATCACTGCTCCCTGAGAACTCAGATAGGAATCTGGCTCTTGATGATTCTTGGAGAAAAGCCAGACAAGAAAGTTTGCACACTACTACAGTCATGCTGTCCCCTTGAAAGATACCTGGCCAACCTTGCTCCATGACCACACTGTGGTATATAGTGGACTGAGAACAGACCCCTTGCTATGACCACACTGTGGTATGTAGTGGACTTAGGACAGGCAGGCCCCTTGCTATGACCACCCTATGTTATGTAGTGGACTTAGGACAGGCCCCTTGCTATGACCACCCTATGTTATGTAGTGGACTAAGGCCCCTTCAGACATTGTTGCAGCCAGCTCTGCTCACAACCAGGAGTGGGAAGAGCTGCTCCATGCAGAACTAATGTCATACGTGTTCCCCGCTTTTCTCCTGGCCAAAAAGTTCTCACAGAGGAAAGGCCACAGAGGTCGGAGGGAAGAGGCTGAGTAGCGAACCTCCCTCCGAGTAACTGTAACTGAGCAGCTCTAGTTGGCAGGTGGCGCTGGGGCCAAACTCTGAGTGAATAACAAGTGACCGCGGTTTGCTCTCTGTAGCTGCTGCCTTTAGTTCTTTACACAGAAGTCCTGGCAGGTGAAAGCAAACAGTTCCTTTAGCATGGAAGTAAGAACAGCAGCTCCTCTCCTTGGGCACAAGGAGGAGAAGGCTTTGCCTAAGAGCAGTGCTGAAGTCTCATGGCTATTTCCTTGTTGACTTACCTATTTTACATGAAGAAAACCCACTTGTTCTGTGAAAGGAGGCCATAGGAAATGGAGTTACTTGGCTTTGAATGATGGTGTGGCATCAGGATGTCAGGATGTCTGGAAACTTCTAACATGAGCAAGGCTGTTTTTGCTTTGTTGATTTTATTTTGATTTGGCCTTTTATTTTACACTTCCTGGTAAATGGTCCTAAAATGCTGATAACTAGCAATTTTTCCTCCTGGCCATGAAAGAGCCGGATTCTCACCTGGTCCTGGGCTCTCCCCGCCTCTTCTCATACCACTCTGTTTATGGTTCCGATGAGTCACTGAAGCTCAGTGGCAGGCTGCGTAGTGAGGCTCCTTCAAAACCAAACCCGACAAAGAACTTGTCCATGCATCAAAGTACAGTTTGTTTGTTTTTTGTTTGTTTTTTTTAAAGTGTATTAAGGAAGGCAAATATGCCTAATATAGACCCTGACTTTGATAGTAATACATCACTAGGATAAAGAAACGACTTAAATGGGCTGGAGAGATGTTCAGAGGTAGAAAGCCCTGGCTGATCTTCCAGAGGACCCAGCTTCAATTCTCAGCACCCACATGGCATCTTGCAACTGTCTGTAATTCCAATTCCAAGGGATCTGGCAACCTCACACAGACCTACATGCAGGCAAAACACCAGTGAACATGAAAATAAATAAACCTTTAAAAAAAAAGCAACTTAACAAAAAAAAAGGAAGGCTAAATAATGTTCAGTTTAGACCCTAATTTGGCCAGTCACAAGCCAGTGGGATAGGGAAGGGACTTGAATTATGCTAATGCACCTATCCTACGCTTTTTATCTGCTTATAGATAAACACTAGTCAACGTTGATTTAATTTAAACAGTTCGGAGGTAGCTGTGCACCTGAGGTGGTCACACCATCCCTCAATGTCCATGTTCCCCTCCCCAGGTGTTGTCCACTTGTTCTTTTTAATCATTTGGAAGAGGGCATAATTGGCTCCTTATTTCCCACCTGACAGTGAAGCAGATTCCAGAGAGACTAAATGTATTTAATGTGTGCCTACCACAGAACAACAGTGACTGTGTGAGAAGGGAATTATTTCTAAGCATAACATTTAAGTTAGCTATAAATTATGCTTGCTCGTTCTTAACTTGTACTGTTCTTCACAGTATTTGTCAGATAGCATTTAAACAAAATGTTCTTACCAACATGGTACTGGAACTCGAGTAACAGAAGAAACAGATCAGTTCCGAGTAGGTAGCCTGTGTCTTTGTGTAAGTGTTTGTGATAGTGCTCTAGTCTCTGTGGAGATCGATTTCCATGTGGCCAGCTTGACCTGGAAGCTGGGACCCTCCTGCTGGTCTCCTAGCGGGGTTGCAGGCAGGCATCACCACAGCCTGTTCAGGTTATCTGCTGCTTCTTGAATCAGTCTAATGCTTTGTTTTAAAATAGTGGTCAATGGTATTCATCGGCAGTGTAGACATGTAATTGTTCCTTTATGAAGTTTTAGGACAGCCTGGTAACTGCAGGTGAGACATCCAGGCTGGAGGTGTTCCTTCCCAGTGCTTCTAGGCTCCCAGTGTGAGTGGATGTAAAACTGTTTCATGTTTTACTTCTTTGATGACTAAGCTTAAAACGCACACACACACACACACACACACACACACACACACACACCAGAAGACTGAACACATTCAATTTATTTGAGCAAAGACCCATTTCCAGGTTGCCCTATACCCAGAGCCCTGTGACGTGAGCGTGGGAGCTGGGAGTCTGTTCAGCTGGCTGCCAATACTGCGTTGAGGTTCAGCTGCAGCAGCAAGTTCTGTTAGGTTATAGTTAGATAGGAGCTCGGAGTCAAGGGACTCTGGCACACTGGGTGGCCCCAGAAGTCTAATTCTAGTGTTAGTTTGTCTTCCTCCTTGTGAATTTTGCCATTGCCGTGTGTACTTTCAGAGTGCCTTTGAATACACATGAATTCTTGACTTGGTTTCCCTTCCTCAGCACCCCCTCACCCCCCCACCCCCACACACCCCCGTGCTGCGACCCTCTGCCTGCAGCCATGGCCAGCTTTGTCATTTGGGGGTTTATTTCTAGTAAGACAAATATTCTCTGCCATAATCTTACAACCTTGTCCCCATTTTCTTCTAAGAGATTTCCACATTCAGATTTAAAATACTATCCAGGGTTGTGGTTTTGATTTTTGGGTGTTTGTTTGTTTTGTCTTTGCTTTTGTTTTAATACCATTAAGCAACTCTGGTGAGTTGACTGAACAGGTAAAGGAACTTTTTTGCTAAGCCTGATGACTTGAGTTCAAGTCTCACCACCCACATGGTGGAAGGAGAAAACTGATTCCCACAGGCTGACCTCAGACCCCTCCCCATCCTCCCCATGCACTGGGGAGCACACCCCCCGACACCACACACTAAATAAATGTACAAATGTTTCAAATACGTTTAATTGTTTTAATATAGTCTTCCAATTTATTTTTTGAAGTGAATAGTCATTGCCAATATTTTTTCTTTTCATTATTTTTTGAGATTTTATTTTATTTTATTTTTTCTGGTTTTAGAGCTTTATTGTAGGAAGGTAGGGAGAAAGAAGGTAGAAAGAAGGAGGCGGTCCATGGCCGCATTGGGGAGAGGAGGGGGTAGAGATGAGAGTAAGGAAGGTGAGAGCTTTAAAGAGCTTTTGAAATAAAAAAAAATGCTTGAATTAGTTTCTTAGGTAGCACATTGTTGGGGTAGCTTGTGTTTTGATAATATGTGTAAGATTTAAGTAAACTGGGCAAAGGCACATTGTTACCAGTAGCTGCCTTACTCTGTAGGCTCCCACAGCACACCTTCTGGCGCCTGTCCATTGTAGTTCACACACTGGCTGGCCCTGTCCCACCCTTCCCTTCTGTCCTTCAGTGTCTGTAACCATGCTCATGTCTCACTGGGTGGCCATGAGGTTTACTGGTCAGGTTTCACATTTGACTTGTAGGACTTTCTATCCCTGACTTATGTCACTTAGCATAATGACCCCCTATTCTGTTGAGGTTATGACAGATATGGGATTTTATTCTCTTTATGGTTGAATAGTATTCCACTCTGTGTATACTACATTTTCCTGTTCAAATTTTCTTCAGCCATTTACCAGTTGCTCAAAACTCCCACACTTCCATAGCTGTTCTGAAAGTGCAGTACGAAACCCAGAGGTGTAAATGCCTGTGTTGTAGTCTGTGAGACCATTATGGACATTTCTGTCTTTTGTGCCTCTTAAATTGTATTATATAGCTGGTTCATTAGATTTTTCTCTCCTCCTTGTCTGTATGTGTTGATACTGACATGTACATGGGCTCTGAACTGTAGTGGGACCCTCAGGTTTGGTTTTCAGTGTTTGACACTAGAAAGTTTTTTTTTCACAGCTATTTACATTTTAATATTCTGTAGGAATAAATTATTTGGTTTTTTTTTTTTTTTATTTTTTGGATTAGGAGAGGCAAATGAGCCGTATTCATAGATTAAGCTCTGCTCATACAGATGGGGATGGATTGGGGGATTTGGTTGCTGGTAATATCTTCTACTTTCTTCATAAAGATCTTAAGTGTACATGCTGGGGGCTGGGAGGGCTTTCTGTACTTAGTTTTACCCCCTTCATTGAATTTATTTTTTTATTATTTTGATACTGGGGAATGTAATCTGAGCCTCAGATATGACAGGTACGTGTCATATTACTGAGCTGTATCCCCAGCCCCCTCCCCCAAATTTTTTTAATTAATTGGGACATTTATTTAATTCTGTTTTACTAAAAAATACTTTTTAGTTCTTGTCTGAAGATAAAATGCCAGATAATTCTATAGATAGATTTTTATCTAATCATCCACCTGAATTTTTCCTTATTCTGAAAGTCTGTACATTGGTATGGTTTTGTCCTATTATTTGGGAATAATCAAGGTTCTATTTTTTGCTCTTTACATCATTGCTATGGTTTTACTTTTTCTTATTCACTTGGGTTCAATAAAATGGTGGCTGAATAGGTTGTGTGTAGGCCAGTGGGGTGGCTCAGCAGGTACACGTGGTTGCAGACCCAGGACACAAGCCTTATGACCTGAACTGAACCTGCAGCACGCACGCTCACAGAGGTGAAAGGAGAGGACAGACAGACTTCACAGATGTTCCCTGAGTGCTGCAAGTGGTCAATGTGTAGTTCCACACTTCTGCTGTGTGGCCTCACAGCGCACAGGCTCA
This sequence comes from Mus musculus, assembly GCF_000001635.26. NCBI lineage: Eukaryota > Metazoa > Chordata > Mammalia > Rodentia > Muridae > Mus > Mus musculus. The sequence goes on from NC_000079.6 coordinate 42,135,649, forward strand.
CAACAAACAAAGAAACAGAAGTTAAGCTTCAGCTTCTGACCTGAGTACAGACAAAAGTGGATTTTCTTAGGTCAGTTTGCATCTTTTCTGCATATTACTCTCTCTCAACAAATCCTGTGGGGGTTATCCTATGTCCAGTTCTTCCCAGCAGGGCTGCTTTCCTTCTGACACATTGTATTCTAGTTGCCAGAGGTTTTTGTTTTAAAAGTAACATCCATAAACCATCTTTCTGTATGTGAGCAAGAAATAAGGCTGACAGGGGTGAGCGGTTTGTGTGAGTGAACAGGACAGAGAATGGAGGGAGTAACCAAGTAGCAGACAGACTGCTCCGGGTTGGTTGACCCCAGACTACCCTCAGTTACCAGGGAGCTGGAGCCAAGGTTGTGCACCTCAGAAGGGAGCGACAGGAGGACAGCCAGGCAGGAAGCAGGCCACTAGATCCTGGATCCCAGGTGGAGTGGAAGGAAGAAAACTAGACTTTCTTACCCACACCCAAATGTTATGTTTTGTTTTAAGACATTTATAATATAAAGGAATTTCTAGGTAGTAAAAAAATTGGTGATTTGATTTTCAAATTGTTTTCTAAACTCAATTTTAAAGGTGATGGCTAATCTGGACTAGAGTGTGCTTTACTGCTTTAATTTTAAGGGCATTCTCGTAAAAATATCGTGCTGAGTATAATAATGAAGATAATTAGAGCATTATCAGCAAGAAGGACGGTCCTCATGGAGCATAGCGATTTGGGTGGCAGAATGGAAACGTTGGGCAGATATCATTAAATTAAAACGCAATGTTAATATACTTCATGGTAAGATAAAAATGCTTTTTTAAAACATTCTACAGAAAGTATATACAGTAAAAACACTTGAAAAACTCATTTGGGTTTGAAAATTTAACAGTTTAAATAGCAAATATTCATGTCCATAGAAGAAACACTAGGGTAGTGATTTAGACAAATACCTGGAATCCAAGTTCTTTAAAAGGATGGGCCTGCTTTTCAATTTCAGTATTATATGGAAACTAACACACATCTATCTGTATTCTACTGAGAAGTTGTGGTATTATTAGGAAAAATGAATTTTGGTGAACACATTTAATGAGAATTTACTTTAAGTAGAGTTTATAAATCCACTTATCTTGGCCAGTGCCGTGAGCAGACTATGGCGCAAACTCTGCCAGCCAGCCCCACAACACCAAGAGGCAGTTCCACTCCCAGGTGCTCTAACACACACAGAATCAGAGGATCAAAGGATCCCCAGGAGTTTGGTCACAACAGGATCTCAAGGTCCTAAAGGCATCTTGACTTCCAGGAGCTTGGACACACCCAGGATCTCAGGATTCTAGGATCCCAGAATCACAGGATCACAGAACAGCTTGACTCAGAGGAGTTCTGACACCACCAGGATCACAGGAAGGACAGGCTCTAGTCAGACATAGCCAGGGCAGGTAGCACTAGAGATAGTGAGATGATGGGAGGCAAATAAATGTAAGAACATAAGCAACAGAAACCAAAGTTACTTGGCATCATCAGAACCCAATTCTCCCACCATAGCAAGTCCTGGATTCCCCAACACACCAGAAAGCAAGATTCAGATCTAGAATCACGTCTCATGATGAGGATAGAGGACATTAAGAAGGATATAAATAACTCCCTTAAAGAAATACAGGAGAACACAGATAAACAGCTAGAAGCCCTTAGAGAGGAAACACAAAAATCCCTTAAAGAGTTACAACGAAACACAATCAAACAGGCGAAGGAAATGAACAAAACCATCCAGGATTTAAAAATGGAACTAGAAACAATAAAGAAATCACAAAGGGAAACAAGCCTGGAGTTAGAAAACCTAGGAAAGAGGTCAGGAGTCATAGATGCAAGCATCACCAACAATGCAAGAGATAGAAGAAAGAATCCCAGGTGTAGAAGATAACATAGAAAACATTGACATAACAGTCAAAGAAAATGCAAAATGCAAAAAGCTCCTAACCCAAAACATCCAGGAAATCCAGGACACAATGAGAAAAGGAAACCTAAGGATAATAGGTATAGAAGAGAGCGAAAATTCCCAACTTAAAGGGCCAGTAAATATCTTCAACAAAATTATAGAAGAAAACTTCCCTAAGCTAAAGAAAGAGATGCCCATGACCATACAAGAAGCCTACAGAACTCCAAATAGACTGGACCAGAAAAGAAATTCCTACTATCACATAATAATCCAAATACTAAATGCACAAAACAAAGAAAGAATTTTAAAAGCAGTAAGGGAAAAAGGTCAAGTAATATATAAAGGCAGACCTATCAGAATTACACCAGACTTCTCACCAGAGACTATAGAAGCTAGAAGATCCTGGGCAGATGTCATACAGATCCTAAGAGAACACAAGTGCCAGCCCAGGCTACTATACCCAACAAAACTCTTAATTACCATAAACAGGGAAAACAAAATATTCCATGACAAAACCAAATATACACAATATCTTTCCACAAATCCAGCCCTACAAAGGATAATAGATGGAAAACACCAACACAAAGAATGAAACTACACCCTAGAAGAAGCAAGAAAGTAATCTTTCAACAAACCCACACAAATGTAATTCCACCTCTAATAAGAAAACTAACAGGAAGTAACAATCACTTTCCTTAACATCTCTTAATATGAAAATTAATATTACCAACATATCCTAATCCATTGAAATTCAAAAATATGAGGAATTAGAAATTTGTTGGCTGTCATCCCGTCGTCTCTGTAATTTGGTAATGGAAGAAATAGGTCCAATATTGTACAATCCATATATACTTCCTGCTTGTTTGTACGTGACAGTGTCTTGTTGTGTGCCACATAATGGTCTTGAAATCATGCTTTTCCTGTCTCAGCCTCTCTATTAAAAGGATTGTTTATGTGATGTTTTTATACTATACTATGGTTTTCAGAACAGCTTACATATTTGAAAATTATTTACACAGCCAAAAGAAATGTAGACAGTTAATTTTGGAGGTGGCTTATAAGAGAATAGCAAAGAGTGAGACTGAAGGCTTTGATATTTATAATTATTGTATCAATTTTGAAGAAGAGGACTTCATAAGTTATTCCTATTCTAAGATGAATGCTTTTTTAAAATCATCACAGCCAATGAACCAGAATCTTACCCTCACCTAACGTCTGTGCCACCCTCCAAGTAGCACCATTATTCATTGAAATAGTTGATGAATGACTTCATGAATAGACAATCTTAACACACACCATTTCTTAAATGAATGTAACCTGTTCCCTGTGGGCTGAGAATGATGACAATCACTCAAGTCAAATAGCTTTGACCGTAGCAGGAAATCTATATCCAAAAATCGTGCCTACAATTCATTCCTTGGTGCAGCAGAACTGCCAACTCTTAGCTTAGCTACTATGGAGGTAAAATCCTTTGGTGATGTGAGGGACATTCAAGTACAGCCTTATTACAATGAACTCCAATGTCCAAAAACTATTCTTATTTTGAGTTTGTACCACAGTAAGAGCCAAGATTTTAAGCTCTACTAAAAACAAAACAAACAAAAAGACTTTTATCTATTTTTCATTAAAAAAACTAATAGTGATGTATTTTAAAAATATTATACAGTTAATATATTTGGAGTTATTTAAAATATATGAGGAAAACGTATGTATTTTTAGTATTGCTGTAGACGAACATCTATATAAGGCTGTTCAATTGATGTTTTATATCAAACAACTTTTATAATACTCATTTTTATTGTTATAATAGTTTAGAAATTTTAAAGAATATGATAAAAAATGAAAGGTATTGCAGGTTTTGAAGGGGGCTCTCTGGGAGGAGTTGGGGTACAAAAGGGAAAGATGAATGTGAAGTAAGACTATTTACTCAAAATATGCTACTAAATGTTAACAAATTCAGATATAAAATAAAAGAGTTTATAAATCCTACTCTCATAATGTTAAATACTACAAATCAACCATGTTTCCTTATAAAGTTGCTAGTTCCTTCATTTCAAGAAATGTTGATTTTCGTATCAGCATTCTTTGTCTATGTGTTTGGAAGCTTCAAAGAAAGGCACAAGTCTGAACTGAAGGGAGCCCTCAGGCTTATACCCAGGCCTTCCTGCATGAAGACACCGCACTGCTGAAGAGCCGTTCAGTCTGGGAGACTGCCTGACAAACTGCCCCAGGACAACAGTAGCAGGTGTCCACAGTCTTCCCATGTGCACTCTACACAGACTTCTTACATACACTGCACACAGTCTTCCCATGTGCACTGTACACAGACTTCTCACATACACTGCACACAGACTTCTCATGTGCACTGCACACAGACTTCTCATGTACACTGCACACAGTCTTCCCATGTGTACTGTACACAGACTTCTCATGTGCACTGCACACAGACTTCCCATGTGCACTGTACACAGACTTCTCATGTGCACTGCACACAGACTTCTCATGTACACTGCACACAGTCTTCCCATGTGTACTGTACACAGACTTCTCATGTACACTGCACACAGACTTCTCATGTACACTGCACACAGACTTCTCACGTACACTACACACAGACTTCTCACGTACACTGCACACAGTCTTCCCATGTGTATTGTACACAGACTTCTCATGTACACTGCACACAAACTTCTCATGTGCACTGCACACAGACTTCTCATGTACACTGCACACAGACTTCTCACGTACACTGCACACAGTCTTCCCATGTGCACTGCACACAGACTTCTCATGTGCACTGCACACAGACTTCTCATGTGCACTATCCAGATAACTTACATGTGTCCTGCAAAGATTTTCAATTGGAAAATCAGGCTCAGGACCTGTCCTCCTGTATAAAATACAATGCAGTAATCCTGGGTTACAGTAATATTACTCTTAGTTTATCTGTGCCAGATTTCTAAAAGTATCATACGTGAATTCTGTCAATAATTTTTTATTTGAAAGTGACAAGCTTCATATGACCAGTGCAGGTGAGCCGCATGGTAGAAGGGACAAAGCGTTCTTGGCACTTCAGTATAGAATAAGTGCCTTTAACTCCTCGGTCCTCGCTGTGCTGGAGTATAAAACCCTGAGCTGTGTAAAATATAGGAGGTAAAAGGCCCTTAAGTGCTTTCTTTCTTTTAATTCTTAATTTTGTGTGTGGAATATTTTGCATGCATGTGTGTGGGTGCACAACATGCTTGTAGTGCCTGCAGAAATCAGAAGAGGATATTGTATTCCCTGGAACTAGAGTTACAAACAGTTGTGAACTGCCATGTAGGTTCTAGGGATCCAACAGGTCCTCTAGGAGAGCAGCCAGTGCTCCTAACTCCATCCCCTCACCCTTTTCTAAGGGTGCCACTGACTATCTGTCACACTGGTAAGTAAATGAGAGATTTAGGCAGCTAACATGATGTTAATTTCATGACGTGTAATCCATTAAAAGATGCAGTTTGCACAGTTTGTGGTATGTCTCCTTCAGCCAACTGCTGTTGGTTATAAATTGCATAGTAACTTTGTTTAGCATGAGACAAGTCAGTACCAATTACGTTATGACATAGTGCTCTCATGTTTGCTTAGCAGATACATTCTGATTGTATAGAAATGAAAATGGTTGAAAATCCTATTTGTCTTAGCTTCTGTTATACATGTATTTATTGCTATAGCTTCATTTTTGACAAGAACAATTAAGATAAGGTTGTGTGTCCTGAGCTGCACTGACAGCATCTCTGAGGGCTACAGAGAGTAGCAGGTCTCACATTCCCACTGGGTTCCTGGACCAGTGACAGGAACTGTGCTTTGTTCTTAGTCAGTTGACTTAATGTCACTCGCTGGAGTGTTTTTTAAATACACGTTACAGAACAACTCAAAGAGATTGTGCTTCTGTTTGTCTGCTTAGCCTTTGCTCTGCCTTTGCAAAAGTAGGTACTACAAAAGCAAGCTCAGACCCTGGTGCCTTCCATAGGGACCTGCTCTTGTGTCTCCTTAAAAAATGACAACAATGGGCTGTAGAGATGGCTCAGCGGTTAAGAGCACTGACTGCTCTTCCAGAGGTCCTGAGTTCAAATCCCAGCAACCACATGGTGGCTCACAGCCATCCATAATGAGAGATCTGATGCCCTCTTCTGGGGTGTCTGAAGATAGCTACAGTGTACTTACATATAATAAATAAATCTTTGGGCAAGAGCAAGCAGTGCCAGAGAGAGAAGAAAATGTGTCTGAAGATAGCTACAGTGTACTTACATATAATAAATAAATCTTTGGGCAAGAGCAAGCAGTGCCAGAGAGAGAAGAAAATGTGTCTGAAGATAGCTACAGTGTACTTACAAATAATAAATAAATAAATCTTAAAAAAACTTATTTAAAAAAGATAACAACGACAAACAAAAACAAACAGCCCAGTGCAAATCTGTGAGGAACACAATCCCAGGGGAAGGAATTGAGAATAGAAATGAAGGGAGCGAGGGACTGGAGTCAGATGAGTAACTAGAGATGTAGAACGTAAACTTGAGAAATGCACATAGCAAGATCCTTTGGAAGTAAAGGATTTTTCCAACCACTCCAGGGTGCTCTCCCCTGTCCTGCTCTCCCGAGCATCCCACAGGTTCTACTGTGCAGAAAAAAGGTAGCATATTGGAAGGATAACATGGAATTTTTACCTGGCCACCAAGGCTCTGAAATGAAATGATTTCATTCAGGGAAAGATTGGGAAGCATCAGGTGTGGTTGGGTGGGAGACCAGAATAGGTGAGAGGGGACCTGGGGACGCAGGGAAGAAGCTAGTCTGTATTATAGCATCTAGACCGTCTAGCATGCTTGCCCCCCCTCCAGCCCCAGAACTCCTCACTGAGTCAGTCCCTTATTGCCCTGATTTTCCATGTCTTCATTAGTATAATGGTCAGTAGAAGAAATTAACATCAACCACCAACAAAATAGAGTCCTTTAACAAGGTACTGTCACAGAAGTCATTTGACACTTGCAAATTGTTTAAGTCTGTCCCCCATCCAGACTTAAGAGGGATGTGGCAGTGTCAGCTTGGGGTGCACGGCTTCTCAGGCCCCCCACCGAGCACATGCTTAGTGGAACTGCTTAACAGACCCTTCTCCAGTCATGACAGAACTCCACAAGGTGACCCTGACGTCTTTGTATCATTGTTCTGCACCCCTCTCCTTGTGGCCCCCTCCCACCCTACCCCTGCCGTGGGCATCTTCCTGTAGTCCTTCCAGCTTGACTTTGCCCATCATAGTGTCCACGGGCACCTGTGAATAGGAGTTCTTCGTCAGTGAAAGAGTCAACAAGGATGGATGGGGAGTGGGAGAAGATGAAGTCCTTTTCCTAACAGGCGGGGCTTGCAAGCAGTGCACACTATTGCTCTTAGGTCTCAGGTTGCTTATCTGAAGGAAGCTATCTCCTTTAGGGTCTTCAATTATCTGGCACAGTGATGCATACAAATCATTGCTGTTTATCCCAGTAACAAAAATCTTCATTGTGATAGAGTCTGTGGACAGCTGCAAATTGCTCTGTCCTCAAGATTTTGTTTAATCATAAAGAATGAGACTTTTCTTGTTGGATTTAATATTACAATATCAACATCTTTTTATCCTGGTGGGTGTGAAGCCCTGAAGTGAAGATTCTAGATTCTGACAGTTTAACACTGTCAGAAACAAGTCTGCAGGAATTTCCAGTTTTCCACCTTTGTAGTAGACAGTGTTATATACAGTTTATAACTTGTCACTAAGGGCCAGCATTATGCTGGTAAACCACTGAAAGTCAGGGATCAAACAATCTTTAGTATTTGTCACATTGGTAGACATATCCCCTGCCATGGTAGATGTCAGGCTACTAAGGACTCTGACTTAGAGGCTTCCAGAGTGTCACTGAGAGTGGTCCTGAGCACATACTGCTTAGAAAAATGATCATCTCATGTCAGCCATAATGTGAGAGAATCCTGGGACCGGACGAATGTAAACTTAATATGTAGACAGCTTTGGATTTTGTTAAAGACATCACTAAAGTCTTTGAATCTTTCTCCTGAAAGTAGGCCAAACAAGACAGGGTGATACAACTTTATTTGTTCAGTTTGTGTTTTAATCAAAGGTAGAGTGGGCCTCCTATATAACTGCATTTTATGAACCTGAAAAAAATACATCAGGATATTTTGGCTTAGACTTCTTACTGTTTCCTTTTAAGTCATGCTTCTGTATGCTGTGTGGGGTGGGTACTCATGGGTTTCTGAAGAAGGCATTAGATCTTCTAGAAACACAGCTGCATGTGAACCACCTGACAGATAAGCTCAGCGGAGCAAGGCATGCTCTTAACCCCGGAATCATCTCTCTAGCCCCCCCCCCCTTTCTACTTTATTTATTTATTCTTTTTTTTTTTTTTTTTTTTCTTTTGAGAAAGTCTCACTATCTAGCCCAGGCTGGCTTGGAACTTGCTATGTAGATCAGACTGGCCTCAAACTCACAGAGGTTCACCAGCCTCTGCCTCCAAAGTACTGGTGTTAAAAAGGTGTGCGCCACCAATCAGCTTTACCTGTTGCATTTCTATTTTGCATGAGTCATTATTCAAAATTAGAGCATGTTAGAAGAATAAAAGATAGAGTTACGTCATAGCACCTGGTATCAGTTGCGGTTGATCTTCTCTTACCTGCTTAGCTAGCTCTGCTGTAGCAGTCAGAGAACTTGTGTTAAGGGGCAGGGTTGTGTAACTCTCTCTCTGGTGCTTATGAAAAGGATTAGAACCAGCACTAGGTATGCCTCCTCTCCTCTGTGTAATATCTTTAAAAGGTAGCTGGAGAGAGCAGTAAGCACTGCGTTGTGAGGGTACGGCGTTTAGGGATGCGGTGAGTAACAGGAGAGTTGAGATGCTAACACAGGCACAGCTTCTGAGGCTGCCTCTCTCCTTGTCTCTGGGCGTATCCACTCACTCATTCACTTTTGACTGACCCGCTCTTGTACTGTGCATGGTTTTTTGTACTTGATTAAGTTTCATGCAGGTTGTATAAGTTACCCATAAGAGAGAATGCCATAACTAATAAACACGAAGAGAAGGAAGTTGGCTCAATGGTTCTGAGCCTTGGTGAGACACACCATGGTGGTTGTGTGGAGCAGAGGGGGCTGCTTTCTCAGGGACAGCTAAGAAGCTGAGGGCCTGCAGTCCCCACCCACCTAAGACTTAGGTCCTAAGAGTCTATACCGCCACCCAGTGCCAAGGTGGGGACAGAGCCTTCACCGGTGAGCTTTGGAGGACTTTTACATTCACTTTGTAGCATAGTTGTGGCATCTTGGCAGGTCCACCATGAGTTTTGCTTTGCTTTGCTTTGCTTTGCTTTGCTTTGCTTTGCTTTGCTTTGCTTTGCTTTGCTTTGGTTTTTTCCTGTTGGTTTTGCTTCATGTGCATTTTCTCTCTGGAACTTTGCTTTATCTTAAGGGAGAATGCTGAATTTCTCTGTTAGTGTGTGCCTAGTATATTGAATTTCTCCATTACTGTATTATCTGTTGTGTTAAATTCTTCCACTGGTGACTGTTATGTAGGGTTTCTCTGTTGATATGTGCCAGTTTGTTAAATCTCTCTATTAGTGACTGTTGTGTTGACTTTTTCTGTCCATGTCTACTGTGTTGAATTTACCTATTAGAATTTGCTGTGTTGAGTTTCTCTATTGATATGTGTTTGTTGTGACAAATTCTATAAAGTGTCATCTTTCAGGTGGTATCTACATCACTTCACCTGGAGAAAAATCTCTGGGTTGGGAAGTGGGAATCTAGCATGGGAGTTCATTTCCTCTAGGGCACTTTGTGATATCATGCATCAGAACTGTTGATCCTTTGAAAGCAATCTGAATTTTCAAAATTATCAATATGCTTTTCTCACCAAGAATTTTATCTTTGACTTTTGCAGTTTTCTATTGATGAACACAGGGGCTGAAATTCTGTATCTTTCTTGTGTTTCATCCAGTGCTTTTAAATTTGTAAGTTTATGTGTTTGGTTTCCCAGAGTTTCTTTGTCTTGTCTCACAAAGGATGCCCATTGTTCATCCCTGTACTGTCAGATCCCCAGAGAGTTTTGGGTGGTTTCTTCCTTGTTTCATAACCGCCTTAGAATCCTGATGTCCTTTATCTTCTGACATGTCCTCCAGCATGGTCTCTTTCCCAGTTCTTAAATGAGTTGAGTAGGTCTAAGCCTGCTGGGTTCTATTTGCCTTTTCTATCTACAGTGTCAATGTTAGCCCTTGTAGGTATCCTCTAGACCCTCAGTACTCCCCAGCAACATAAACCGAGTATTGACCTGGTCTGGTGCACTGGCTCACGTCACTGCAGGGCAGTGGCTCTCATGCCCAGTTCTCTTCTTAGGTAACCAGCTATCTTTGAACTGGTGCTGGATATTTTATTTGAAAACTACAGAAGTATTTTGAAGGCTTAGTTGCAATCTTCCTTCAGAGATTTTAATTTTCTTCCAGGCTTCTGGGCAAATAGCAATCTAATATGATCTTAATAGTTTCAGGTTTATGACTTTGGGAGCCGTGAAAAGTGAACTGCAGGGAACGCAGAGCTTGGTTTCCATCTAGTGCATCCTCAGTCCCAGACAGGGCCCTGAAGCTCCTACCTAGGAGAACACTGGGGTCTTTACTGTGTGTACCATGTGGAGAACACCCTAGTCTGCTGGTTCTTTCTGCTTTGTTTAGACAGCAGGGACTCCATAGCCTAAGCTCTCCTTCTGAATATGCCTGCCTGTCCTGGGGACAAGGGCACCAGTGTTTTAATCTGAGGATCTCTAATCCCTCAGGGATCTTGATTTGGTAAGTTCTTTATTACCTACAGGCTGATAGTGTGTGTTCTCAGAGCAGGTCTGGGTTAGATAATTTTCTGTTACCAGTAAGATCACATAAAAATTGTGTATACACTAGCGTATCAACCTTTCATCTGCTTTCAATTTATTTATTTATTTTTTTACTTTGTGTATATTTACATATATTTATATGCCTAGAGACTTTAGTTTTAATGTATTTAAATCACTTTTCCTTTCTTTCTTTCTTTTTTTTAATAGAAACTTATTATATTCCAGCATAAGATAAGCTAAGAACTTACCTGTGGTTTTCTAGCTGTTTCTCTGGTTTTATTTTTATATTGAACCTTTGAGCTTATTTTATACACTGTTTGCTTATAACCTACATTTATTTTATCATCTTGTATATGAGATCAGAATCTCATATTGGAAATGGTATCATCCTTTTCCTAAGGTTTTGAACTCTGGCTTTATAACATATTAAACCTTTATAAGTTTCCTTCTTACCAGTGATCTGATCTCGGGCAGGGCAGGGGCGGGAGTGGGGAGGGTGGTCCTGTTTTAGTCCCTATGTCACAGCACTGACTTTGTCCTTACGGTTCTTTGCAGAACTTTGCCTTCTAATAGAGTTTATTTTCCTGAATAAACACTATGGTTTGTCATATTTTAAAACTGAGAATTTTTTTCATTAAAATTTTGTAAAATACAGAAAATTTAAAAGAACTGAGCTGGCACCTTCCCAGCATTAACTCTTGCCAGAGGCGTGATGTGCCAACCCCCTCCTGGCTCTTTTGAGACTGCTTTGTCTGAGCTTGCGCATACCACAGCCCTCACCGCCTACCCCACTTCCCATGTTCTGGGTCCATCATTCCTCAAGTCTGTTGTATTGTCTGTATGTTTCTATTACTTGGTATAAAATTTTACTTTTATCAGAGTTTAGGTTTCTGTTGTAAATAAATTTTCCCTTATGTTTTCTACCAGCCTTGGTATAAATAGAAAGATTGCTGTTTGTGAATATGGTAAGGAGGTAGCACTCAAGACTTGTGGTCATTTCATTGCGTCTTTTTAAATGACTGTCCCCACAACATGCTGTGCATCCTTACCATCCGTGTCTGGCTTGTTGCACAAGCTGGTTGCTCTCAAGAAATGGTTAAGAACAGCAGTGGTTCTGGCAGAGGTCCTCTTGTCCTGGTCTTGCACTGCGAGGTCTCTGTGTCCTTTGCTTCTGTGTCCTGGTGAATGACATTGTGGCCATGCATGGCATTGTGTGTGGCGTGGCATTGTGGTGTACATTGGCATGAATTCATCACAGTTTCCCAGTTTTCAAGTTCTGTTTTGATTTTTCTTGTTTCCCTGGTGACTTCTTTTTCCTCTTTAGTTAGTTAGAATTGTATTGCTTAATTTCCATACAGCTGGGGATTTTCCATCTATCTCACATTATTTATTTCTAGTTGAATTTTGTTGCAGCTAGAAGACATGGTGTGCTCATTTAACTTTTTATGAGTCTAGTTTGACCTTATCGGATACAGTCTGCTTTTATTGCTCCAGATAATTCACTTTTATTTTCATTTACTAAGGTTATTATTATTAATTATATTAATGTGTATGATGCAGGGCATTGAACCCAGTGCCCTGAATTTTGAGCATTCACTCTGACATTGAGCTATACTCCTGACCATGCTCACTGCCCTGACATTCTATGAATGAGAGTGTGGGCTCCATCAAGGTGTCAGGGGCTGTTTCTTTCTAGAGGTAGTGAGAATAATGTGTTCTTGCTCACTTAGCCTATTGGCAGCATTGGGTATTGTGGCTAGACTCTCAAGGGCAGTACAACCATTGGATCAGCGTTTCTTTTCTCCAGTCATTCTCTCATTCGTATTTCTTCTTTATTTTGGTACAGCAGGTTGAACCCAACAGTTTGCATATGCTAAGCACCTGCTGTCTGAGCCAGCTTTGCTTGCTGTAACAAAATACCTGAGACTGTTGTTAAAGGAAGGAAAGGTTTTTCCAGGTTCAGTTTCTTGGTGACCCAGCTCTATGCCTTTGTACAGGAGGCAAAACAGAGAATCTTGGAGAGACTGTTCAGCTCCTGACAACCTGCCACAGAGGAACAGAAAGGCCAGGGACTTCTCTTTGTGAAGACCTGTTCCACAGTATTACAGTCTGATTATGAACCCATTAGTTGGTCAATCCCCTGAAGAAGTCTTGAGTCCTCACGATCAGTCCAGCTAACTCTCCAAAGTTCCACCTCTGAGCACAATTGCCTTGGGGTCAGGACTCTGGGCCCCTGAGTCTGAGGACACTCTGCATCTACAGTCTACCCTGGGCTCTCGCTCTCCGGCACACCCTGGCTTCTCTGTAGCTTTGTAGCCAGTAGGGGCAGGTCGAATCTTCTAGCCCAGTCTCTTACCTGACTGCTGGTTAGCCAGAGACTCTGCTGTGAAGTTTGAAAGGATCTCACTGTAATTCAGGGTAATTTCTTCATTCCAAAGTCCATGACCTCATCAGGCCAGCACAGCCTCTTTAGCACTTAAAGAAACCTGCACACTTGTTCCAGGTATCAGGGAGGTCACATTTTGCTGGCCATTGTTTTGCTTCCCACATGGCTATGCTCATGAGAGCATCTTTAAGGTGGTGGACTTCAAAGCAGAGCAGTAATGCCAGCCATCTTAGGATTCCTTTCCCGTTACACTTCCAGATCTTATATATAAGCTTAGATTCAGGTTAACGGGCTCAGCGTTTCAGTACAGGTCTCCTGACAGGGAAGTTTCGGATTAAGTCTTTGTTTTGCCTTCGTATGTATGGGAGTGCTGTAGATGCACGTATATATTCATGTGTGTGCATTGCGTGTATGTACTGGGGGCAGGCACTGACACTGGTTTCTTCCTGAGTTATTCTTGTTTTCTGAGACAGTTTTTTTTTTTTTTTTTTTTTTTCACACACCAAGCATGGAGCTCAGGATTCTGCAAGGCTAGCCAACTAGCCCAGGAGTCCTCCTGTCTCCACTTTGCCTGGTGCTAAGATCACAGACATGCACTGTCACACTGTCCCCTCCCCTCCCCTCCCCTGTGTTCCTCTTGCCTCCTCTCCTCCTCTCTTCTTTTTTCTTGAGTGTGGCTTCGGGGGATCCAGGCTGCATGTGTGCGTGCTCCGCCCCTTCCTAACAGGGCCGCATCTCTGTCCTCTGCTGTAGCTTTGTTGGTGAGCGCTGAATTGCTTCTCAATACAGCATTTTAGGCTGGCAGTTTAGTCTTCTTTAAGTGGTGTAAGAGTGAAGTAGATAAGAGGTTGGAAAGATAGGTGAGATTTAAGCAGCCGCCACCACATTACCATTACTTGATCATATATTCCTGGTTAATATTTCTTGATCATCTTCCTGGAGGGAAGGAAGAGCTTGGCAGTGAAGTGTTGTGGCTTCCTGTGCCTACTGTGTAAATCCCCACCTCTCCTGCTTTGTATTCAGGGCTGAGGATCAGCTGCTGGCAGAATACCTTTCCCACTGTGCCTTCCTCTCACTCTGCTGGTCTGTGTGCAGCCTGGTTTGCATGCTGTTCCCCATGTGTGTTTTAAACGCGTTTTTTGCACACCACGTTCATGAAACCTCCTTGACTTGAAAGTGCTTCCTTCTGCTCCCTGCCCAGGACTGAGTCAGAGATGTGCCACCTACGTGAACGTGTCTTCATTCCCGATAGTCAGTTGTCTTTGTCCTCCCTAGCTTCCTGATTATACATCCTCTTTGTTATGCATTTGATTGCCTAGTTCTCTGTCTTGTGGCTTCAGTCTCCTCCTCTGTCCTGAGGAGAGCTTCCTGTCTGCACACACACTCAGCCTCTCACCCTGAGAAATCGCCCTTCTCCCCTGTTAGTAATATCTGGGCTTTGCCCTTCCTGTCCAGCTTCCCAGGGAGAGATCCAGCTTAGCTGGGCCCTGAGCTCAGCCCCCCTCCCCACACTAGCCCCGTGGCTGAGGTGGATTTGGCCCCTGGGTCCCACTGACCATGCTTTCAGACCTGAGCCCATCCTCCCCATTCCTATGCCACAAGCCTGGTCGCTCTCCTTAATGCCATCGTGTGTGTTTAACACCCTGGGCCACAGGAGTGCCCAGGTTCTTCACTGTCATGGGTGTCGTTGCATCTTTCCAGGTCCTACCTTGTTGATTCCCACTCCTAGCTTAGCCTTAAGTCTAGCAATTACCCAGGCCTCTAATATCAGGCCTCTTTTCCTCTCCACAGCATGTTTTCTTTGGCTGGTCACTTGTTTACCTTTACAAAAAACAGCCCTCACTGTGCATTCCCAGATATCTGCCTCTTAGCCTAGACCTCTCTCTAGGGACAGAAAAGAATGTGCCTGTATACTTCATGTATCACAATTTTCAGCTTGCCGTGCCATCGTAGTAATTATTTTAAACGGTTCTGTAGTGTTACGTTAACTGCACTGCCATCATTAGCCTGGCCATCTTCCTGCTGACAATGACTGGTCCTCACTGTCCACCTGTGGTCCACAGTCCCACACACGCATGGGGAAGTGAGCGTCTGTGGTTGCCAAGTAAAGGGCCCCCCTCCCCTCTCAAACCAGCTCAGTGCTCCCATATAAAGCCAGGAAACCTTTGTAGAACTTCTGGAAAACTATTCTTAAGCCTTGTGCTTTGCCTCTGTTAAGAGTACTACCATCACTACTAGAACTGCTGACAGCTTTTCAGTCTGACACAGCCCTGGAAGAAGCTCGGAGTCCCCCTCTGCACAGCACCATCACCTGATCCCCTCCCGAGCACCTCTCATAGAGATCCAGCAGAATCAAGAAGGAATGGGTGGTGCAACTTCAAAAAGGCCTGGCGTGTGTCCTTGAGTGACTGGACTGCCCTTCCATATTCTCAGCCAGAGAAAGACAGGGAGAACATGAAAGATAGGAATCAATATGGCAGAAACTGAGTGTGACCATGAACACCAAAGTTAATGACGTCATAAATATTATTAACAAGAGCTCGAACTTAAGAGAATGAAATGAGATAAAATGGGGGTGGGCTGGCAGTGGGAGGAGATTTATGTGATACACACATCGTAGAGGGAAACAGTTCCATAAGTTGTCCTCTGAACTCTGCATGCTTCATGACATATAGACTGTCACACACCCAGATGGATATATATGCATGCATACATACATACATATATACATACATAAAATAAATACAATAAATTAAGAAAAGAGTGGTTGGGAAGATGGCTCTGTGGACACAGTGCTTGCTCTGTGAGCAGAGAACCTGATTTCAGTCCCCAGCATCCGCAGAAAAGCCAGGCCTGGTGGTACACGCCTGCAGTACCAGTTCTGGAGGGCAGCGAAAGGAGGGGCCTGGAGGTTTGTCAGCTAGCTGATATAGTGCAAAGGACAAGATCTAGCTTCAGTGAAAAACCTTGCCTTAAAAATTATACTGAAAAGCAATAGAGGAAGACACAATCTCCTCGAACTCTGGTCTTCAGATTGTACCTATGGACATACCCACACACATAGACACATAACACACAGGGGTACTATATATATATCCATATACATAGGTGTACAACACAAGTACACACACACAGGCATACAACACAGGTGCACCTCCACACATACATAGACAGATGTACTCAACACATCAGCATATTATGCAAATGTGCACACAATCATAGGCACACGACACAGGTGTCACCCACACATAGGCATATGACACAGGTGCACACACACACACTATACCGTGTACTAAAATTAAAGTTACACACCAAGAATTGACAATAGACATTTACAAATATAGCCGACATGTATGAAATGCAATGGCAAGTGACAGAAGGTCAGGTCCTATTGAAATTGGAACATGTTGCTCAAAATATTTTTCTAATCCTTAACTATAGATTTTTTTTTCAGAAATATCATAAGTAAACAGAAATATTTAGAAATTCTCTTTATTTTCTCATTCTCTTGAGGCAATCTCAGTGTGTGTTCCAAGACGGCCTCAAGCACGTAGTTCCTCCTGGGTGCTAAGGGCCCCCCTCCCCTCTCAAACCAGCTCAGTGCTCCCATATAAAGCCAGGAAACCTTTATAGAACTTCTGCACTTTACAGCCAGCTTTCCTTTTCTGTAAAAGCCAAAAGTTTTATTACTTTAATTTAAAACAACATAATTTTGAGTATTTCAGCTACAGGTTGATTCTTTGTAATGGTGGGCACCATTTAATTAAAAGAAAAATATGAAAGAGTCTATCATGGTGCTTAAATCAGTAATCCCAGCACTCAGGAGGCAGAGGCAGTAAGATCCCAAGTTCAGGACTGCCTGGCCTACACAGCAAGACCTGCTTTAAAAATATATATATAAACAATTTAAAAACAGCTTCTTCTGGAAGTTCTGTGAAATAGTAAGATTACCATGTGTACCCAGTTGGGACGAGGTCCACAGGCCACGCCCCCAGGCGGCTTCCCATCCATGCCTTAGAGTTGTTTGCTCTTTGTGACAGCTCACTGCCTGGCTTTTGGAAAGTGGGTGGGGAATCTGCCAGCTTAGGGTGACCACTGATTGATTCTCAGTTTGATACCCTGGTCTGATAGCTCAAAGAGAGCATGAGCAAGTCATGACACAGGAACAAGTTATGTGTGTCTTGAGGAGAAGCCGGTGAGGAAGATGTCACCTCATAAAAGAGTGACTAGAAGATAGAAAAGGCTTGCTCAGCACGGCTCTGTAGGAAAGAGCCGGCACCTCTGAGATGCTTGGCACCTCTGAGATGCTTCACTGCAGTGCTTGAGCCACGCCCCTGCCTTCCCATCCTGCCCTTGGAGAGGAAAGGTGTCCAGTGGAGTGAGTCAGTATCTTCTTTTTACTGAGGGAATCTATAAGAGCTCGGACGTGCGTGGCACAACAGGGATAAAACATTTTATGTACATTTCATCATCCTCAAAGCAAAGTAGTTCTTACAGTGTAATGTTTTGTTCCAGTATGAATTTCAAATATGTACATCGTAACAGCCATGGGAAAGCAATGAATTAAAATATGTGGCTTTTCTAAAATAAGGAATATATGGAGGAACGATTTCTGTTTATATGTACAAGGATCCAACAAATCAAAACCAGACAGAATAATGGCAAGTAGTCATTGCTTAAATGCATAATGGTTTAGAGAAATTGTGGCTAGTTCCTGACATTTAAACTGATTTACTTCCAGAGAAGCTAAAATCGAGGCCAGTGTTTTCTTCACTGTAGTGGTGTCTTCTCGCCTGTCTCGCCTTCTAGGTCTACTTGACTTCCTAGTCACCATTAATGCAAAGAAGCATTTGTAGTGGATATTTTTGTTCTATTACATTGGTAATTTTTATTAAACCAAGAGCTATCACACTCTTAGGACTTCTTCATGTTTTGGGCGAGAAACCAGAAATGAGTATTTCTTTATTTTTGTAACTTTCTGTTCATTGATGTAATCTCTGTGGTCACAACACTTCCTGATCCCACTGTCCAGTATATCATGACCAGGAGAAGTATATTCACTCCTATATTTATTACTACCTGGGGGTGTTTTTCCTCATACAAATAGCAGCATCCTTTGTCCAGAGGCTTGGGAGCCATCAGTAAAGGGTTATGAGTGCAGTAGTCAGTTACCCTATAGGAAGGTGGAGTTTTCTTCTTTGTTTGGGCATCCTCTCTCAGAGTGTGGTGTCAGTAGAGTCTGTGGTTGGATGAACAATGAGGGGAGGATTGCCCACTTGTGAAAGATGAAGTTCCATGACCTGGGTTCCTCCAGACAGGAACAGAGTGTTCTAGAAAAGCTCGGCGTGATATCCATATTAGTGTTTCTATGGACTTGATTGCGAGTCTTCTTAAAATGTCCATAGTGTCAAGAAACAGCTTTGTTAAAGGAGGCTTCTCACCCTTTTGATATTAATCTTAGTTTTTAAACAATCATGGCACATGGACAATTTTACCAACTGATTTTCTTTTTTGTCTTAACAGAAGTCTTAGAGGCTGGCGTTAAAGGAACTTCTGAGTCTCTTAAAGGTGTGAAACGAAAAAAGATTGTTGCTGAGAATCACCTGAAAAAAATACCAAAATCCCCCCTGAGGAATCCTCTTCAGACAAAACACAAGCAAAACACAGAAGAGCCGCCGTTCAGTGTCCTCCCGAGCGCATCAGAGTCTCATAAGAAACACAACTGTGTCCCTGCTAAACAGGGGAGGCAATTTACCAAGCAAAATGGAGAAACTCCAGGGATGACTGCTGAGTCCTCAGAATCTGGGGACTTGGTCTCCCCAAAGAAAACCTCCTCTCCTCACCAGCGGTCAGAACTGCGGAGATGGAGGTCGGAGGGTTCAGACCCAACCAGGCTCAGTGGCCTCGATGGGCAGCGGGACTCCAGCTCCTCCTCCAGTAAAGCCAGGACTGACAATAGTGAATGTAGCTCTCCTTGCTGTAGCACCACGCCCCCCTCCTATACAAGTACCGCGTTCGATGTCTTACTGAAAGCAATGGAGCCAGAACTGAGCACCTTGTCACAAAAGGGCTCATCTTGTGCAATTAAGACAGAAAAACTGAGACCAAATAAAACTGTAAGATCCCCTTCTAAATTAAAGAACAGCTCCCTGGATGCCCCAAATGCTACGTCCCCAGACCTGGTTGTCGAGTCGCCCTGTCCTCCGTGTACCTCGTACCCAGTACATGTGGCCTCCACTCAGAAGAGTGAACAAGTGGCAGCTCAGTGTGTTTCTCACCTGTACAGCTCACAGGACCACCTTGTTCCCAAACTTAGCCAACAGAATCAGCAGCTTCCGGGGCATCTGGGCTTCACAGGCTCACTGACAAACCTGCACACCCTTGAGAGCACTAAACTTGAGCCGATCTATAATACAGCAGTGACATCCACTGTAGGTCTCACTTCTCCCTCCACTAGAACTCAGGTCACTCCTCCACACCAGCAAATGGATTCTGTGTCACCTTTGTCAGTAAGCCCTGCCAGTTCCACACAGTCACCCCCAGGGCCAATTTACAGCTCAGCCCATGTTGCTTCTGTTGTCAGTCAAAGTGTAGAACAAATGTGCAGTCTCCTTCTTCGAGATCAGAAGCCAAAAAAACAAGGCAAATATATCTGTGAGTACTGCAATAGAGCATGTGCAAAGCCCAGCGTGCTTTTAAAGCATATCCGCTCCCACACTGGAGAGCGGCCTTACCCCTGTGTGACTTGTGGGTTTTCATTTAAGACTAAAAGTAACCTGTATAAGCACAAGAAGTCCCATGCACACACCATCAAACTGGGCCTTGTCTTACAACCAGAGGCTGGGGGCTTGTTCTTGTCCCAAGAGTGCCCCAAAGCACTTAGTGTCCATTCAGACATTGAAGACAGTGGGGAGAGCGATGAAGAGGGGCTTGCAGATGGGAGACAGAACAACCCATGTGTCAAGGACCTGCAACCTGTGCAAACAATGAAGACGGTATCGAATCCCGAATCTTTACCCAAATTGATACCAAGCAATTCAGATCATGTGGTCCGTGGCTTCTCTTCACAGGACAGACCTTCAGACTCACAAGCCCCGACAGAGTTACCAAAGGTTGTGGTCCACCCAGTAAGCATGCCCCCCTTGAAAACTGACTGTCTTCAGGTGGCCAATCCCAATCCTGAACTTCCTAGTCCACAGAGCCCGAGGGACCTTCATGTTGCAAGCATACTGTCACATTCAGCCAGTGTGTCATCCTTAGAGATGGATGAGTCGTGCCATCAGAAAGGGGATGTGATTCAGTCAGAAGGGAAGCCAGATTCTCACAGTGGAACAGCACATGCGCAGCTCCAGAGACAGCAGGCCACAGAGGACCCCCAGGAACAGCAGGGGAAGCTGCTGCTGAGTCCCCGGAGCTTAGGAAGTACAGACTCTGGCTACTTTTCACGGTCCGAGAGTGCTGATCAAGCCGTGAGTCCTCCAACTCCGTTTGCCAGAACTTTTCCCACCATGGACCCAGACCCAGCTAAGAACGGTGGAGCCCCAGGGCCTCGAATCAGTGCTCCAGCACCTTCTGCTTTGGCTACCGGAGAGAAGTCATCGGTCGTCACAGGCCAGATGCGCCCACCCTTGGCCACCAAAACTCTGGAGGAAAGGATTTCCAAGCTGATCTCAGACAATGAAGCCTTGGTTGATGATAAGCAACTGGATAGCGTGAAGCCCCGGAGAACCTCACTTTCTAGACGGGGAAGCATTGACTCCCCCAAATCATACATATTCAAAGATTCCTTCCAGTTTGACCTAAAACCGATGGGACGGAGAACAAGCTCCAGCTCTGATATACCAAAGTCCCCGTTCACCCCAACTGAGAAGTCAAAGCAGGTGTTCCTCCTGTCTGTCCCTTCCCTGGACTGCCTGCCTATCACCAGAAGTAACTCCATGCCAACCACGGGCTATTCAGCAATCCCTGCAAATATAATTCCTCCCCCTCCCTCTTTGAGAGGAAGCCAGTCATTTGATGATAAAATTGGCACCTTGTATGATGATGTCTTTGTGTCAGGACCCAACCCATCCATGCCCCCAAGTGGCCATCACCGTCCCCTGGTCAGACAGGCTGCAGTGGAAGACTCCACAGCCAGTGAGAGTCATGTTCCAGGCTCTGGGCAGTCTGTGGATGAGAGCTGTCAAGGGTGCCCATCCTCCAGTGAGGCTGGACCAGTACAGAGCAAAGCAGCGCAGACCCCTCACCTAGAGAAGAAGAAGTCACATCAAGGACGAGGAACCATGTTTGAGTGTGAAACCTGTCGAAATAGGTATCGGAAGCTGGAGAATTTTGAGAATCATAAGAAATTTTACTGTTCAGAGTTACATGGGCCCAAAACAAAGGCAGCTGTGAGAGAGGCAGAGCACGGCCCGGCACCCGGTGGGGCACAACCCCAGGTTCTCCACTACAGAGTTGCTGCTCCCACAGCTGTGTGGGAGCAGACACCCCAGATAAGAAAAAGGAGGAAGATGAAAAGCGTAGGCGATGAGGAGGACTTGCAGCCACATGAGAGTGGGCGGTCCCCAGAAAGCGCTGATGCCCTTCAGCTGCAGCCGGTCCCAGGGGCTGCTCCCAGTCCATCCAAACATACCTCTGCCACGGCAGCTGACCAGGCACACAGAGGCGTCCAGCTTGTGGCCCGGGGCCCTGAACGGGCCTTGCCCCTGAAGCAGTGCCCCATGGTTGAACAGCAGCTGAATGCTGCAGCTCAGGACAAGATGGAGGTGAAGAGACAAGGGGGTGGCATCTCTGTCATCCAGCACACCAACTCCCTGAGCAGGCCCAATTCATTTGACAAGCCAGAGCCCTTGGAAGGGGGCATCACCTTTTCTTTACAGGAGTTAGGCAGAACTGGGATGCCTGGGGCCCTGAAAGTGATAGGAATGGCCCCAGAGGAAGGCCACCCACCTCAGGATGCCATGCATCAGACAGCACTGTCACATAACCTTAGAGGAGAGCCACGGGAAAGTGCTAGAAAGATTCCAAGTGAGCGGTATGTGTTAGGGCAGCCCTTGAGACTTGTCCGGCAGCACAACATCCAGGTCCCAGAAATTCTGGTCACTGAAGAGCCAGACCGGGACCTGGAAGCCCAGAGTCACGATGAAGAAAAGTCAGAGAAGTTCACTTGGCCTCAGCGTAGTGAAACCTTATCAAAGCTGCCAACAGAAAAGCTGCCACCTAAAAAGAAAAGGCTTCGGCTGGCTGAGATAGAGCACTCCTCAACCGAGTCAAGCTTCGAGTCCACTCTGTCCCGGAGTCTCAGCAGAGAGAGCAGCTTATCCCATGCATCTAGCTTCTCTGCCTCCCTAGACCTAGAAGACATTTCTAAAGTAGAGCTGGCCCCCAAAATTGACTTTCCAAGCAAAGCAGAGTTTCTTTTGATTCCACTGGGTTCAAACACACTGAGTGTCCCCGGAAGTCACAGGGAAATGAGGCGGGCGGCATCAGAGCAGATCAGTTGCGTGCCTACACTGATGGAGGTCTCTGATTTCAGAAGTAAGTCATTCGACTGCGGGAGCATTGCTCCTTCCCACGTGGTGCCAGCACTTGTTGAATCACAGCCCTCCTACTCCCCATCTGCTGTTGGGGGCACTGCACACGTGCCCCTTCTAGAACGGAGGCGAGGTCCCCTGATTCGGCAAATATCTTTAAACATAGCTTCAGATAGTCACCTCTCTCCTGGCAGTGCAGCAGCTCTCCAAACCATTGTTCTTCCTAGTGTGAACACAGTGCCGTTTCAGGCTCCGAGGCTCCCCGATATGGCTTCTGCTGACTGCCCTGCACATACTGTGCACCCCCAGGCCCTGGCTAAAGATCTTCAGGCAGAAATTTCAAGTTCCAGCTCTACGGACACATTTCCTCCTCAACAACTTTTTGGTGCCCATTTATTAAACAAAACCAATACATCCCTTAGTCACCAAAACACACCACTGCCTCTGCCAGTGTCTGCACAGGGTGGCAAACCAGATGCAGCACCCACTGCATGTGTGTCTTCGACAGGGGAGGGTAGCTTTGCTCCCAAGTACCAGCTTCAGTGTCAGGCCTTCACTTCAGACCAGGGTTGCTCTGCTCCTCTGCGTTCTTCACCTAATCAAGTTCTTCCAGGTCAAGCTGGAGCAGATCCATGCCCAGCGTCAGAAGCACCGCCAGCCAAAGCAGCCGATCCCATGGCTAAACCGTGCCCTCTGCCGCCGCTGGAGCTCGGGCTCCCGAGGGATGAGGTGCTGCAGAAGCAGCTGCCCTCCTTTGTGCTGCCCGTGCCCCAAAAGAGGAACGTGACAGTGGACTGTTTCACTCCTGTCACATCTCTGCCACAGATCTTAGTGACCCAGGATCTGCCCAACATGCCAATTTGCCAAACTAATCAAAGTCTAGTGCCAGTCAGCGAAGAACAAAATTCCATGCCAAAATCACAGAACTATCTCCAAAATGCATCGCCTACACCGGAGAAGGAGCTTGCATGCAAAACTGTTCTCCCAGAGGTGGGCCAGAGTGTTCCAGTTTCAGAGTCCTCGCCGACAGTTCAGAAGGTGTCTGTTGGTAGACTCTCCCCACAACAAGAATCCTCAGCCTCCAGTAAAAGGATGCTTTCCCCAGCAAATAGTTTAGACATTGCCATGGAAAAGCATCAGAAGCGGGCTAAAGATGAGAACGGAGCTGTTTGTAGCACAAACATAAGAGCGCTGGAGCTGCCAAGCTCAAGAGCTAATGAGAGCCATAAACAAAAGAAGCCAGTCCTGGTAAGGCAGCTCTGTACCACGGAGCCCCTTGAAGGAGCGGCGCTGGAACAGGGTGCTTGCTCGGCCTCTGGAAGGAGCAGCAACAAGGCTGCTAATTTGACTCAGGTTTTACCAACTGATAGTCTGTCATCCAGACCCTCCACGTTTGCAGTCACAGACCATGTCAATGAATTGCAGGAGTTTAAAAACACCAAGGTGTCCACATCTCTGACTCCTACAGTGGGAAGTTTCCCTGCTCCATCGGAAAGTGCCTGTGTTTTGCCTTTGAAGTCTATAGACAACAACCAGGAAAAGGGGTCGCCAGGGGTTAGACATGAAGAGAACAAGGTCATCCAAGGGCAGAGGCCGCCTCTAGTGTCTGGTCTTTCATTGGTGAGCAGCTCAGACACTCAACAGCCGTCATTTCCCAGCCTCAAGACTGCAACTAGCTTTACATGGTGTTACCTGCTGAGACAGAAGGCATTGCCGTTGGCTCAGAATGACCAGAAAACTTCAGCCTATACGGGGTGGACAGTAAGCTCCAGTAACCCAAATCCACTTGGTTTGCCTACAAAAGTTGCTCTTTCTCTTCTTAATTCTAAACAGAAGACTGGAAAGTCACTGTATTGCCAAGCAATAACCACCCATTCAAAATCAGATTTAGTGGTCTATTCAAGCAAGTGGAAAAACAACTTAAGCAAGGTACTTGAGATATAATTTATCTTCAATGGTGTTTGTGCAAATTAGTTTCAACAAGTCTCAACACCTTTAAGTATCTTAAAGTATTTTAATTGTGAGTGACAGGTTGTACTATGTGATTATTAGATGGGAGGTGACACTTTCCCCAGCAGTCCCACTGGGAAGAGTCACCTACAATTCTGGCAGTGATTCTGTCTAAATATTTTGCAAGCAATGACTTCTGCGGGGCACTGATTGTTAGTTTGTTCGTGCTTTTCCCTTCAGCTGACTCTGCTCAGAGGAGGCTAGCACTTTGATTTTTCTCGTCACTGAGGAGTTATCAGTTGAGAGAAGATCATGGCTACAGTCTCTCAAGGCTCATTTGGGAAAGCCAGCATGTAGATTTCCAGAGGTGATTGTATTCTGCTGTGTACTGTACAAAGAATCAGTAATATTTGTCATGTGCCTCCTGCAGACTGGTCTGTTCTTGACATACCCATTGTAATATTCTGAGTGACCCTCTGAGAGCCACTGGCTACCATCAGAAAGATGCATGAAAGAGCTCATTCCATTAGTAGCTGATTTGGTCAAAGATTTGTGGGATAATTTAAGGTCATGACATTGTAATTTGTGGAATTCTCTTTAGATTTGTTGGCTTTATAAACTAGGGGAAATCATTTAAATCAAATAAATAAGGGCATTATTTTAGACTCTGTTCATTCAGAATTATTGATTAGCTTTTTGATGTCTGCAGGTTCACAAGCACATAGTTCTGATCCAGAGGCATTTATGGATCTAACCACATGAACTATTGTGGGGCTAGCATTACAGTGGGGGTCTGCAAGGCTCTAACATGGCTGTTCTGTGGAGTTTTGGATACGGGAAGGCACTCCACAGTGGTAGTCAGCAGAGTTAGTGGTGATAATAGCAATAACAGGTATTTTAGATAAATGAATTTTCTTTAAATTAGTAGATCTTTAATTCATGTGAAAATAAGAAAAATTGGGTTTAATTAAGAAGACTACAGGGACTCTGGCAGAGACAGAAGGTTTTGTAAGGAGTTAGAAGTTGGCAACCTGAGTGACCTGGTGGTGGAGAACCTGTGTCAGGGAAGAAAGGGGCATCCAACGACATGGGAATTTTGTTATTTCTAACTTCCCAGAACCCAGGACTCCTAAATTGGTTGGGCCATGCCTCCTCATGAGAACATAAGGAGATGTTGGTTTATATCCCTAATTTTCCTATAAACATGGGTCTCCCAGGCCTCAAATGTAATTCAGCGCTAAGCATGTGAGGGTCTTCCCTTCCATCCCCAGAACCCAAGGAGAAAGTTAAAAAGCCTTAAGTATTGAGTGCAAGTACCGGGTGCCGTGGAAGAAGCCCTGGCAGTACTGAGTACTGGTGCTGTGTACTCAGCTTCAGCAATCAGGAGAGGGCTGCAGGTGGAAGGTCTGTCCAGGGGTTTGTCAGCATGCAGGAATGACTGAGACTGCTCAGAGAGGAGAATGGAGAGAAGATGGAGGAGTCTACTTGGGAAACAGAAAGAAATTCTTCCTAGAAGGAGGAGAGCCCTAGTAGCACCATAGTAGCAAGCACAACTCAGAAGGTCGTGGCTCAAGAGTTGTTAAGATTAGTGCTGTCATATAAAAATGAGGTGAGAGTCTCTGCTCTGCTCATTTTGTCACTGGAGACTTGAATCCATGAACAAGTGGCTTAGGAGGTTGGGACACCTAGCAGACTGTTGTCTATAACCCATATGGGAATAAATCCATGGCTCAGAATGGAAAGGAGCAGGAAGACAGTCTACTGTGAAAACAAGACGCAGGCCATCTGCCCTATACAGATGATGTGGTAGAGCGGGCAAGCTCGCGGGGACTGCCCAAGTGCTCATTTGAGGCCTTTAACTCCCAAGTAGAAGCCAGATCTGATGGTAGCAAAGTGAGCGAAAGATCCAGAGAGCGAGGGCTGCGGCATGCTCTTGGATTAAGAGCTTGCTGAACATCTGTAGGTTCTAGGTTCCATCTCTTAAATGCTGCCCACACCCCCAAAAAAGGTAAAGCGAATTTGATTTTTTTGGAAAGGAGATAAGAAGGCCATTGTTAGGTAGTGAAGTCTGTGCCAGGAATGTGTGTTCTATGTGGGGAATCTGGTCGGCTTGCCTCCTAGGGACTGGGAGGGAACAGGCAGGCTGGGCAGAAATCACAATTCTCCCTTCTTTCTGTGGAACTGGCCAACAGCCTTGCTTACCACGCTGTAGCCACGACTGGGCTCCGGTCCTTTGCCAGTGGACACAGCCACTCCTTCCATGGTGCTCATTCTCTGGTCTCAGGAAGTCACTTGAGTCCAGTTGAGTCCCACTGTGGGAAAGGAGCTCTTCCTGTGCCCCATGTGGAGACCCCGGCAGGAGCCTTGGCTGTTAACACTTGGCTTTGACAAAGTGGACAGCCCTATAAAGTCTTGAATACATCTCTAAGGCAGTATTCACTCTAAGATTGCTATGTATGCTTTCTTGTTCTGCTATCTGTTACCTTTTCCCAAAGATTTTATCATTGTCAGCCCAAACTCTCAGTTTGACTTCACCTAACTTTTTATGCTAGCCAGTATTCGAGTTTTGAAAACTGTTTTAGAGAGAGAAACTATGTTCTGCTTCAGAGTAATGGGGGAGGGGCAAGCTGGGGCTTCTGCTTAACCTTGGTGACTCTCCCAAGTTGAAGGGGCTTTGGTGGTGTCTTTGAGGGACCTGAAACTGTATTGTTCTTTCTTCAAGGAAATAACTCTTTAAGAAATAGAGTTAAACTATGGCACAGTTGGCCAGTAAAACATAAAGACTGCTTAGTCTGATAAAGAAGGATTTCGGTTAAAGTTCCTGGACTCCCAGGAAAGGTGGGAGACTGGAGGAAAGAGAGCAGATGGTCTTGACCCTGCTACCTCTGTGGGCTCCATTTCATTGAGCTAAGCTCTGGTCTGTACTTTGTTATGTTAATTACTAGTGAAACATTATAGTATTTATGTGTCCAGTTTAATGAAATTAGTTTCTCTTTGTTTTTCCCTTTCAGAGAGCATTAGGTAATCAAAAGGCCACAGTAGTTGAATTCAGCAATAAAGATGACTCTGAAATTAACAGTGAGCAAGATAAAGAAAATTCCTTAATCAAAAGTGAACCAAGAAGAATTAAAATATTTGACGGAGGGCAAGTACATGCGTTATCCTTCAATGTCCATTTAACCTCACCTTTTAAGTGTGCGTTTGCCATCACGGGAATGAAGACCTGCCAGCGATGCTTTTCTTTAAAGGGTTTCGTTTTTGTTTTTTATGCTAAGAGAATCTTTCCAACAATATGTATTAGCATTGTGTTAGATAATTCTATTTTGATAGAGGAAGTGATGACCAGGAGAAACTGTGGCTCCTGCAGGTCTTTGAGACTCTCTTGAGAGTAAGCCCAGCTTCCAAGGGCACGTGCACGGGGTGTGGCTGGAAAGTTCTCTAAGTGGGGTGTGCTTAATGCCTTTTGCTGTCCTTTTGTTTTGGTACAAGAATAGTGAGCCAGTGGTGCCCAGGATTATGAAAAAAACAAGCTACAAGAGCCAAGGTCGGGCAAGGCTTGGAAGTAGCTCAAACTTGACTGTCAATGTGATCGAATTTAGCAAAGGAAAGCCTTTCCAACTGGTATCTTAAAATGGTGGAATTATTTAAGAATTAAACTTCCCATTGAATGACTCTGCGTAGAATTAGCTGTCATAGCTTTAGGCATGTTGCAGAAACTAGGAATCTTCTCTTTCTTAAATGTGCATAAAACCATTGGAGATTTGTGTATAAAGGTTGTGCTTTATTTTTTAGGTTGAATTTTAGTCAGTATTTTCTCAAAGACGTAGTGCCCAATTTCCCTGCTCTTTTTTTTTTTTTTTCTCCTTCTTTAAATTAGATACAAGTCAAATGAGGATTACGTGTATGTCCGAGGCAGGGGAAGAGGAAAGTACATTTGTGAAGAGTGTGGAATACGTTGTAAGAAGCCTAGTATGTTGAAGAAGCACATCCGAACCCACACAGATGTCCGCCCCTACCACTGCTCTTACTGTAACTTCTCCTTCAAGACGAAAGGTATGAGCTGCGCATCGCTGCGGTCCTCCTGTGTGCCTTTAAATGGGAGAGCCAGTGCTGTGTAGTCGGAGGATAAGCCGCTGCCACAGGCTAAGTTACATCTTTCAGCACTGGAGTATGCATGTATGTGTTCTTTATGTTTCTAGACCCTTTAAGGAAAGTACTTCTAATGACAGGGTTTTAGAAAATACAGAAGTAAGAGTAACATTTAAAAGGGATTAACTGTTTCTTTTTATATTTTACTTCCCAAATCATAGTTCCATAACAATAGCTAACATGTTTTCAAAATATGTACTTTGGAATTGAAGGAGAGAAAGAAATGTTTGTGATCACAAGTAAATTCATTAGAGTTCAAAAAGATTCGAGACAGATTTTAAATAATAATCAGAATGAATTTTATAGTCACTCATTTTACTATCTTATTTTAGCCACAGATAGCCATCTTTTATGATAAAGTTTAACCTAATTATATTAAATTATACTAAATTTTAAATTTAAATTCTTAAACATTTCTATTACTAAATGTTGTTAATGGGCTTTCAGAATTAGTAATATATATATTTAGCATGCTTCTGTTTTATGTTTATTTAAAGCCCAAGCCCTCATGATGAAACAATTTTACCTTTTATGGGTTTCCTGTTATGCATAATGGCTACAGTAGTATAAAGCATTTGCTTTTTGTTCACAGGTCATTATGTGACAAGTCATTAAAGATGGTGCTTTTGTATCCTATTCTTTATGAAGTAGGACTTCCTTTAGCCAAGCAATCTATTCCTGGGGATAGCTGACTTCAATGGCAGTGTCTATTTAAAAAATGGTCATTTTATGAAACTGTGCTCCTTTGAGTTCACATTTGTCTTTTTGGTAGTGCTGGTTATCTTTGTGGTTTTCTGGTAAAGACTAATCATTTCTTTAGCCAGTTTTGCTGCAGTTCTGGCTCAGATTTATTGGCATTTAAAGAAAGTTACAGCTGTCACAACTGAATGCTTTTCTGAGCGCTCAGACATCAGTAGTATCTGGGAAAGGATCACCAAAACAAAGTGTGCTTCAGAAAGCTCTGAGCTTCTAGAGAGTTCCAGGCAGGCCCTCGGGGCAGAGGAGCCTGCAGTTCTGGGCTCTCTGCTAGGTCTGTAGGCCCTTCTTCCCTTCAGGGTGGGCTAAGGGGAAAGTAGTCAGCCTGAGTCCTCAGGATTGCCTCAAAATGGAGTCTTGTAACCATGACTGCTGTGCCATTGCTGTGGCACTGTGATTTGGGAAGGATCTGTTACCTTGGGACGTGAGAACAGGACATGTTTAAAAAGCTAACGTAGGAAGAAAGCAAAGCCATGTATATCACCATCTTACAGAGGAGATTGCGGTGTGACATGGAATGAGTGTGTCCTACACATGTAGACGCATAGTTTCCTTTTAATTACTTAAGGAGTTGATTGATAGTAATAGGTTATGATGTAATATAGATATTAAAAACTTAAATTCCCAAGTTCACTCAGGCACAGTTGTAGAGTAGTTTCTTAGTACAGACCTTGCTCCGTCTAAGGAACCAAAGCTTGTGAAAGCGAACTCCTAGTGAGCCTTTAATTTACCTAAGCATGCTGGTACTTCTATGAAAGCGTATTGACTTACAAATGGAGGCCAAGGCCACTGCAAGAAGGCTTTTAACCAGCTATTTATTTATTTATTTATTTATTTATTTACATTTTAGTGTGAAAACTTTGAAGCTCTTACAGGAAGTAGAGATTTATATAACAAATTTCTGTGTGTCTTAATGACTCTTACCACTCTGCCTTAGTTTTCAGTGTGGTGTAAATGTCAGCCGCAGGCAGACCGGCTGAGGCCTGTGTTATCTGTCGGATCCACCTGGCTGCAGTCAGCAGTGATGCCTCTTAGCGAATCTGTGCTTCAGAAGCATCTTAGACTTCTTAAGCACTTGGCTTTGGGGTGCTGTGTGGTTGTTTGACAAGAATATACCGGATATTGCCAGAATTGGCATATACAGTTGTGACCAACTTCTCAAACTATGCATTTATCAAGGAATTGAAGCTGTGTGAATCCAACAGATTTGCATGGCTTTCTAGTACAAGCCCAACATTTGGAACAAAGAGTCCAACATTTTCAGCATTTCCGGTTTGTTCCTGTCCCCCAAATTGAATATTTAAATGTTGTGCTGTGTTTACTCTTGCTGACAGGGTTTTGAGGTATAGCATCATCCACTCAGGATGACTGGGGTTCTCAGGAGAGTCTGAGCAGCTCCGTGTCATCCTTGGTCACTCCAGGCAGTGTGCCCTGTGAACCTGTGATATTCACACAGGGGGCCATGCCAGCTGACATAGCAGATAGCCTACAGTTCTCCAGACACATTTGCTTAGCATGTGAAGGGAAAGTGCTGAGCTTGTCAGCTACTCTGTGCCATACACAGTGCAGTTTACAATGCTAAAAAGCAACCCAGAATAGTCATCAAACATTTAAACTTTAGAACCATAAGTGCCCAGGTGCCAGAAATGAAGGAGAAACTAAAAACTAGCAAGGTAGGGGATCATTCAAACATCATAGTGGAGCCAAGGCAATACTCATACCAATGGGTCTGGATGGCACTGCCTGCCAGGTGCTCCTGAAGTACGCCTGCCTGACCGTCCTTTCCAGTGACGTTGGGTCACATAGGAAATAAGCATTTGAAATTAATGAAATAGTTATGGTTTCAGGCAGAAAACTTATAAGAGATGCTTCTATAACTTGGAATCCTTAGAACACTTTACTGAAGATGGACTAAAAATTAAAATGAGAATATATACAGGAAAGTTATCTACTGTGAGAGCATGCCAGCAACACAACTAATGGATTGCTTACATGCCAGTAAGTGCAGGTCAGACGCACTCTGAAAGAGACACAGAGTGGGCATGTGCTTAGGAAATAAGAACTGGAGAATACGCCTCCAACGGGAAAAAGTAGCTACCATTAAAAGAGACAAGGCAGATTTGAAAACAGAATGCCAGTTAGTACAAAGGTCATTGCAAAGGTTATACCAGTGGTTTTTATATACAGTTTTAGTTGTTGAGATTGTCTAGCCATAGTCAGTGTAGCTGTTTCCTTGAAGAATAGAATTTTCCAGAGCTGATGAATGAAATAGCCGAGCACCACTCCATAAGTTTAATAGACACTCTTTCCCCTCAAGGAAACCTGACAAAACACATGAAGTCCAAGGCGCACAGTAAGAAGTGTGTGGATTTAGGCGTCTCGGTGGGCTTGATAGACGAGCAGGACACAGAAGAATCAGGTAAGCCCTGCTCCGTGCTCCCATCTGTGCCCCCAGTGCTGTTTGCTTCATACTGTTTACTTTACACACACGCTCCTCTACCCAGCCCACGTCATTCTCTCAGTTCCTCTTACAGTGTTTTGTCTTTTAAGTATATTTATCCTATAGATTCTGGATCAGTGTTTTTATCTAACTGCTTATCTTACCCTACTAGGGAAGAGTTTGGCATCCAGAACTCAAATGCTTAATTAACTTTCTCAAAGTATGTGTCTGGCCACACTGGGCTTTGGCCAACATTTTGGATTGGTTTCCATTTGCCACTATAAACTGCAAATCACCTGAGAATCCTCAAAGTACTGCCTTCTTCCTTGTTCTTCTCTTTTTCATTGCCACCCAGGCTCATACTTGTATGTCCTGAGGAGAGGACCCTGTCCCCTGTTAGCACCTTCCTCCTCCGTTCTCATCCCTACCCCATCCTGCACTGTTGATATCGCTGCTGTAAGATGTAACAGAGCCCACTGCTGTCCTGAAACTCCATCTGACCCTCTCTGACCTTCCCTTGCATGGCTCTCGCCAGAAGCATTTTCCTTCTCTGACCTCCCAGATCTTAAGGGTTCCTTCTCTCAGGAAGTCCTTGACCTGTCTTCCTTGGTGTGTGATTGGTCCATGTTTCTCACCCTGCCGAGCTGCTGCATGAGCAGAGCCCACTGCCTAGCTGTCACCTTCTCTGAGACACTTAGTGCAGCACTCCTGGTGTTGGCACGGGCTAGGACTGTGGCTCGGTGGTGGAGTGCCTGCCTGGTATGCTGTGGGGCTGGGTTCAGTCGCTAAGCCCAACGCCTCCCTAATGAAGAGAACAAGAAAGGGGTGCCATGAGCATTTGCAGATAAAATATTTTACTTGTTAAAAACACTTATTGTGTTGAAAAACATTTGTTTTCTTTTTTCCCTTAATACTATTAACAAATGTAGATAATTATTTACAACCAGTTTAAAGGAAAAGACAGTCTTTTACTGTATTATGACCAATCAGAGTGTAGACGTATATTTTTGTAGATTTTCTGTTTTTAAACTCAAGAATTTATAACTCATTTTATCCAACTTTTCAACCAGTAATCCACTCAATGAATCATCCTGAATTAATTTCTAAATGTGTATGAACAGTGACCTAGTCTCAGGTAGTAAGAGCTACTCCATTGTAAAGAGCTAGGACAAATGTGTACGGATTGGAGATGGTATGTAGTACCATTGACTGGCTAGTGCCAAGTAAAGGCTGAACAAGCCATGCTGCCACTGTGCACACAGCCATGTGCACTTGGAGGAGAGCCTTGGGAGAGTGGGCTACATGTTCAGATTACAGGGAATTCCCAGGGGAAGCCGGCACTCACATCCTGTCTGTGAGAAGCCCAGTTCTGTGGACAGCACATTACCAGGGGGACTGGCTTGCCGGCCCACGCACACATTTCTCCATTTCCTTTTATATCTTTCCTTTAATCCAAAGCTCCCCTTAGGTTCTACGTAAAAGTTTATAGCCTGGTTCCCTGTTATGGTAAAACAAGCCTCTCTTACCTGTTGGCCCTTCTCTGTATATGCTTTTAGATTGCTGTATTCATGGGAAGCGTGCTGAATTCTGTCTGCTTTCTTCAGATAGTGAAGAACAGTGTGCAGGTACTAACTCCAGAGTGTGTGTCATGTGGGAGTCCTCCAAGGCTCCATCACTGTGCCAACAAAATACAGCCTGGCCTCTTGCTTTTTTTGTTTTGTTTTTTTTGTTTTTTGTTTTTTTGAGACAGTTTCTCTGTGTAGCCCTGGCTGTCCTGGAACTCACTTTGTAGACCAGGCTGGCCTCGAACTCAGAAATCCACTTGCCTCTGCCTCCCAAGTGCTGGGATTAAAGGCGTGCGCCACCACTGCTCGGTGGCCTCTTGCTTTATTAGAGGCTTACAGTGCACGTATAAATACAGGAGGCAGTTGTAAACAGTTGGTCTTGATTTTTCTATTATTACCTTTTTTGTTGTTTAAAAAAATATTCAATAATATATGCTCATGTCTGAGAGGGCAATTAAAAATATTTTACATGCTCTGTGCTCATGGCTGAAGTGGATTGTATCTCCTCGCGGCTACCTCATCCTTTGCATACAGTCAGTGGGGCTCTGGAGAGCACTGCATTCTCCTCTGGTTCATTCCAGCCTCTCTCCACTTCCCATCACAGACAACAGGCTTCCCTTCCATTCATTTAATATGTAAGCGATACTCACGAGATGCAGTTTTCTTCATGTTGGTGTTTTTAATGTGGAGGGAAAATAGTACTTTATATGCAGATACATAGCATAGTATCTATTCTTACAATATTATTTTCCAAAAAGGACCTTCCATCCCCCTCTTTAGCATATCATTGTCTGGATTTACGTGTTGGCCCAATTGCACTGATAATAGTTGTGTGTTGTCTTTTTCTCCTCCTCTCCCCTCCCCTCTCCCCTCCTCTCCCCTCCTCTTGTCTCCTCTCTTCTTTTCTTTTTCTCTGCCACTTTCACCTCTTTCTCCTCCTCTTCTTTTTTCTCTTTTTTAAAAACAGGGTTTCTTTTTTTTGTTTGTTTGTTTTGTTTTGTTAGCCCTGGCTGTCCTGGAACTCACTCTGTATACCACGCTGGCCTTGAACTCAGAGATCTACTTGACTCTGCCGTTCAAGTACCATCACTGGCTAGCTAATTGTGTTTCTTTTTTTTTTTTTTTTTTTTTTCCATTTTTTATTAGGTATTTAGCTCATTTACATTTCCAATGCTATACCAAAAGTCCCCCTTACCCACCCACCCCGCTAATTGTGTTTCTTAATGATTGATGCTTGGTCTCATTTTCTTTCTACAGAACTTTCACTCTAATAAGATAATGATAGTGACAGGAGGGTTCTGTATTGTGTAGGTGCAGGTTAGGTGTGGTGTATGGGTGTGTGTGTGTGTGTGTGTGTGTGTGTGCTTGTGGGAGAGGAGAGGAGGAAGTAGGGTGTGCTATTCTGTCACTCCCCACCCTCTTCCCTTGGGTCGGGGTCTCACTGAACCTGGAGCTACAGCCGCACCCAACAAGCCCTATCATCTTCCTGTCTCCAGCCCGCACTCCTGGTGACATAAGGCTTACAGGTGCGTGAATGCCTGGGTGTCCTAGCTAGATTTATGTTGCTGTGATAAAACACTGACCGAAAGCAACTTGGGACAAAATAGTTTACTTCAGATTTACAGCTTCCAGTCTATCATAAAACTCAAGGCAGGAATTCAAGAGAGCAACCTGGAGGGTGGAACTGAAGCAGAGACTGTAGAGGAATGTTACTGTCTTGCTCCCCATGACTAGTTCAGCCTGTTTTCTTACACAACATTGAGCCACTTGCCCAGGGGTGGCAGCACCCACAGTGGCTAAACTCTCCCACATCAATCATTAATCAAGAAAATGCCCCAGGATTGACTATAACCTAATCTGATAGAAGTATTTTCTCAGGATTGAGGTTCCATATTCCCAGATGACCCTAGCTTGTG
Source organism: Mus musculus (assembly GCF_000001635.26). NCBI lineage: Eukaryota > Metazoa > Chordata > Mammalia > Rodentia > Muridae > Mus > Mus musculus. Next base: position 42,171,166 of record NC_000079.6, read on the forward strand.
TCAAGTTGTCAAGAAAACTAACCACACTTGGCTTTTTCTATAGGGTCTGAACATAGATCCATGTTTGTGTAGGAAGCTCTCTGCCTGCTGACTCTCTACGTTGAGATTTTGCTTATCAGGTTTCTAAATGCTTGGCAAGCAGGACTCAGAAACCTTCAATGTAGCCCTGTTTGTCTGGAGACTGTGCCAATTTCTAGCCTCCCAGTAGCCTAGAATATGCTGGATATTCTTTTCCTGCTGCCTCCACCATCTCTCTAGCCTCTGCTTGTCCCCAAGGGCAGAGGCCTCTGACCTTCCTGTCCTCTGGCATTGCTCAGTCCCCAGATGCCCTCCCCAGTCTTCTGCCCATTCTCTGCACACCTGCCTGCACACCATCTCGACGTGGGTGTCAGGGGACAGGACTCAGGCGTAGTGTACCCAAACTTCCAGGTTACCTGCACACCATCTCGATGTGGGTGTCAGGTGACAGGACTCAGGTGTAGTGCACCCACACTTCCAGGTTACCCTTCCTCCCTGTCTTCCCTCAGCTGTTCCACCACAGAGCTTGAAGTTGTCTTGATTTCCATCTTTCTGCCTATTCCACCTCTATTATAGCAATAAAACAGGGGGCGGGAGAGGTAGCTCAAAAGTTACAAGCACTTGCTACTCTTCTAGAGGACTGAAGTTTAGTTCCTAGCACCCACATTTGGTGGCTTACAACTGTCATCAACTCAAGGGAACTGACCTGGCCTGGCCTCCATGGGCATCCACACACAGGCAGTACACACAGAAATGTGTGTGGTGGGAGAGATACAAACTCCTTCAAAATTCTAGTCTTTTAATCTGCTACCTTATCAGTACCTTATCACTGCTGTCTATCAGTGCTCTGTTGGCTTCTAGTAGCTCCTGAGTGGTGTTTGGTTCAGCCTTATACCAACTGTTTTCCATAGGACAAAATGACATATTTAGTCCTCCTGCTGCTGAATGTCTGAGGCTTGTCTCCTGGCCCTCCATCCCTCACTCCCTCAGCCTCAGCCATGGGCCTGGCTGTTGACTGCACAGACCCAACAAGTTCCTGTCCCAAGGCCTCTGCACTCCTTTCCACGGTCTTCACATGGTTTTGGATACCCCTGGATGCTTAGGCTCATCACCCTGTACTTGTGGTTCTGTGTTTAGAGGGCCCTTCTCAGCAGGCACAGTTAGAAAGCAGCCAGCCCTCTCCTGGGAAGAGCGAGGGGATGCAAGGGGGTGACTGTTGGCCTGTGGTTATGGTGTCTTTCATCACTCCAATATTAGATATGGATATCAGGCCTTCACATAGGCTAGGCTAACTCTGTACTGTCAATCAACCTTCAGTCCTCAGAGGCCTCTGTCCTGCCTTAGACTGAGCCCTACTATGAGACATCAGATTAGCTCAGTGAAAACTGGAAATCAGAAGTAACCCAGTGAGCTCCTTCATCTCTTGGAGTTTTGCCTTGACACAGCTGAAGTTGGTCATTTAATCCCAGTCACAGATTTCAGCTATCCACTATGTAAATGTAGTAATTTAAGAAGTAGCCAGATTGAGTGAGCCAAGGAGCCAGTACCACGAAACACCAAGTCAGTAGCAACTGGAAAACGGTGACATCGTCATCTTGAGTATGGTGGCATACTTTAGTCCCATCCACTTGGTCTACTCCAGGGAGTCAGATCTCTTGAACCCAGAAATTTTCATGCAGCCTGGACAATAGAGATAGTCTATCTCAATAAAATAAATAAAAATTTAAAATCCCCAAACAAAAGAGTTTTTCTCTAGGTTTTACTAAGAGGAACCAACAGGCTGGTAGTTATGACAGCCATGGGGTTCTACAGTTAGTTCTTCAAGAAAGACTGGTAGGCAGCTGAGGAGTTGACTCCGTAAGTAGAGCACTTGCAGTAAAATATAAGGACCAGAGTTCAAATCCCCGGAACCCACCCAAATGGTGGTGCATGCCTGTAATCCTAGGGGCTCCTTTAGCTGTAAGACGTCCAGGAAGAAAACCAACCCTGACCCCTGGTAGGAGAGCACACTCCACACACATGTGCATACTTCATGCATACATACATACATACATACATACATACATACATACATACACACATACACACACACACACACACACACACACACACACACAATAAGAGAAGAAGGCCTGTTACATTTGGTACACATCCATGAAAGTCACAGCCTTAAACTTAGCCCTTGATTATTACAGACATGGGGAGTGGGGAGTCTTTAAAAACAAACAGCAGGACATAATTCAGGAGATTTGATTCTTCCAGAAGCCTTGGTGCTTTTCCAGTTAAAAGGCACATTTAGGGTCCTGGTTACCAAACCGTTCTTTTCTCTAGGTCATAAATAATCATTACCAAGGAATGTCTGAGCCTTTCTTCATTAAACAAGGACATGTTGAACACTCAAATGCAACTGCATGATTTCTGCTAAGCCTGGTGGGCTGCTCCTCGTTGTTTAAACACCATCACCATTTGGTAGTCTCTTGGTCAGCTGTACAGCTGTACAGCTGTACAGCTTTGTGGGGAAACTTGAAGCTTTTAAATATGTTGTCCTTTAGTTATTCCTCTATAGGAATAACTTGTCCTTGTTTTATTGTGAAGATTTCGATTGTTCTTGATTACATATGTGCATGTTTGCCTAAGTGTGGCTCTGTGCGTGTGTATGCAGTGCTTGCTGAGGCCAGAAAAAATACTGGATCCCTGGGAGTTAGAGGCGAGCTGCTTGACGTGGGTGATGCAGACTGAAGTCTGACCCTCTGCACAGCAGCACGTGCTCTCCAGCCCATTGTAGTTCTCACTGAAGGTTCTCTCTACACTTAGTCTCCTTAGCTTCACTGGCCTCAGTCTCTATGTCCCAGCTGTCAGGTGATAGTTTTCTCATGCACATTCTCCACTGACAGAATATGTTCAGTGAAGTCAGAGAGACCCGGTGAGGTGGGCTGCAGATCCTTGCGTTTCCTGATTCTCTAGCGGGCCCTTGCAGCAGTGGGCTTTGTAGGCTTCCCCTCACTCCGCTAGCACAGGAATTTATGATGTCATTTTCAGTGGCGCTGGCTCAAGGATGGAGAATCAAGTAGAGTTGAATATACATTTTTGTACACAGCCATTATAATTTGCAATTATACATTTGCAATTTAGAAGTTGTTACCACTTAGCTTTAAAATTAGCAATGTATAATGTATAATTATGGTATAAGCTCCTGAAAAGTTGGATCTTTTCAACTTCATACTGCACATTCCCATAGTCTTGCCATATAAAATTATGTGGCCTCAGGAGTCTTGCCCTTGTGTTTTGAGGGTATTAAGGAATATATCTTCGTTTGCACCTTTGTGTCAAAAATGGTGCCACCAGCAATTTGCTTTTCAGCCTTTGATCCAAAGAATGTTTTCATCAACAGAGTGCTAGACTTCAGCACAAGGAATGTTAATGTGTGTCCTCAGTGGCCAGCCCAGGGACAGCAGCCTCAAAGGGCTAGTGCAGGGAGAAGTATGCTTTGCAATGGAATTTTAAGTACTGACCTATATACATGAGATAATGGTTCAGACCACAGGCTTGCAAGCCTGGGTCATGTTTACCCTTAGAAGCACTGAGTGAATTTTATAAAAGTACTAGCAACATTTTCCTTCTAAATGAGGCCAGTAGGCTGTCAGTACCAGATTTTTCACACAAACATCTATTGTCTTTAAGTTTCTTTGTAGAATAGGAAATCATAATGGCCTTTAAGACGTATACTTAGTGCAGTGTTGATAGCAATTACTTACAAACAACAGAGCAAGGGTGGCCTTCTGGTTTATGCCTAAAGCTAACAGTCTGCAGTTCTGGCCCACTGTGTTCATGTAGGTTGCTTTCCTACTTTAAATAGAAGCATTATTCACAAGCTTTACAGAAGGGTTTCCCTGGCTGCTGTTGTTTGGCTTTCAACCTAGTACTTCCTAACTGGGAGGAAAATAAATCCAGACTAGTTATAACAAAAGAGTTGGGGAGGGGACCTTGTCTTCTGGGCTGCTGCTGTCTTTGTGGCTCCAGCTCATCCAGCAGGTGTCACTGTCTGGCAGCGGTGGGAGCAGATTATGGCTCATCCAGGCAGCCTTGGGAAGAAGGTCCTTTCCCAAAGAAATTCTCAGGGAAGCCTTTGTTATAAGCTTTTTCGAGCATTCATTTTGGAGGGGGGAAAAAAAACCCCACTGCTACATTAAAAGATTCTCTTTTCCTTCTTGGGTTAAATTGTACATGCAAAAAAGAAATAACTTTTGTAATCTAAAAATTGTGTCATGTGTTAGAAACATTTACAGTGAATGGGGATTGTGTCTGGAAGAACAAATTGCATGGAGCTTTTAAGTGCCATTTATTTACAAATTTGTTAAGCAAATGTGGATGTCTTCTCCATAGCCTCTAATGGCTACCACAGAGAAGCCAGAGCATTTATCTTCCTGGGGTATTAGCCTATGTTGTACACACTAAAAATAATAATGGCTGCAATATGATAATAAGAAGGCAGTGAGTCCTGTTGGAATGGTGAGGAGAGTCTGGGGTTCACATGCTGGTTGGATGCTGTCTTAGTCAGGATTTCTATTCCTGCACAAACATCATGACCAAGAAGCAAGTTGGGGAGGAAAGGGTTTATTCGGCTTACACTTCCATATTGCTGTCCATCACCAAGGAAGTCAGGACTGGAACTCAAGCAGGTCAGGAAGCAGGAGCTGATGCAGAGGCCATGGAGGGATGTTCTTTACTGGCTTGCCTCACCTGACTTGCTCAGCCTGCTTTCTTATAGAACCAAGACTACCAGTCCTGAGATGGTCCCACCCACAAGGGGCCTTTCCCCCTTGATCACTAATTGAGAAAATGCCTTAGAGTTGGCTCTCATGGAGGCATTTCCTCAACTGAAGCTCCTTTCCCTGTGATAACCCAGCTGTGTCAAGTTGACACAAAACTAGCCAGTACAGATGCTTTCCAGCCATCTAAGCCCCTAACTTCCTTTGTAAGGTATGTTATCTATTAACTGTCATATCATAGGGATTTTGTTTTGATTTGGTAACATGATACAAACAGCCTGGCGCCGGCAACCTTTTTCTTAAAGTGCCGGGTAGTAAGTATCTCAGGCATGCTTGGCTGTATGTTCTCTGTTGTCACTGCTAGCAAACTCCAGTTGTACTGCAGCATACAAACAAGCTTGCTGTGCCCCCACCACCACCACAAAATTTTCTTTACAAGAATAGACAGTGAGCCAAATGTGGTAGTGACTAGAGTTGCCAGGCCAGGTAACCAAGGAACTGTGAGTGCCGCCATAGTTACTATGTTAAATAGCACATCAATTTCATAAACTCATACTCGGTGAGGCTTTGGAGAAATGGCCAAGTCTGTGTCACCTCTTTGCATACTGATAAAAGCTACAAACAGGACTAGAAAGATGGCTCAGCAATTAAGAACACTTACTGCTCCCAGCACCCACATGGTGGCTCACAAACCTCTGTAAATCCAGTTTCAGGGAGATACTGAAGCCTCTTCTAGCCTCCCTTAGTGCCTGTGTACACATACTATACATACACAATGCAGGCTGAAGAGTCATGGAATAAAGATACATCTTTAAAAACATTTTTAGTTAAAAAACAAAACAACAACAAAAATAACAAAAATCAAAACAAACAAAACCAGCCAGGCATTTCCTGGGGACCAGTCCTGATTCACTGCCAGCAGGCGTCTCTGGGAGCTGGCCTCTTAACTAGCATACAGCAGTACATAACCAGTACAGCAGAACTGAACAGGCGCTTAGAGCCCTGTTGTGGAAAGAACTGTCTTCTGGGAATGACCTAGAAATTGTGTGAGAGAAGGCTCAAACGCCATGTATACAAGGCCCTTCCCCTAGGCTGAGAGGCTGACAGTTGCTGGAGTTGGGGTGATTCTTCTTAGCATTGTAGCTGCCTGTATCTGTAACCCCAATTCCAACCAAGCTGGACTTAGGTAGAATGATTGCTGTGGTGTGGCTATATAAGGTTCTTAGAGCGTTTTCATGTATCTCCAGGAAACTCTATCTTCTACTCATGGATATTACCCACCTTATCATTTTCTTTGTTCCAAAATACTGGACTGGTTTGACAAATAGATGGTAATCCACTATTCATTTGTAGATTTCCAGAACTTTTGACAGTGACCTTTCTCTTTGGGAAATTCAGACACCAATTCTCTCAGAGAAAGAAAGACCATTCTCTCCAGACCCTGGGAAGGGAGCTGAAAGAAAAGAATGGCAGTCTCTCCTTGGGTTCCCTCAGCATCAAGGCTGATGGCTCTTTCGAGGAAGGAAGTTTAGAGCTGTATGACAACTAACCCTGACAACTCACTCTTAAACTTTGTTAGGGAGATAAAACATTAAGAAATTAAGTTCAATTATTAGTTTACACTCTCCTTGGAGGCTATGCTTCATATAGTCTGCTATCCATAATCAGATAATTATATGAAGCTTTTAATGTCTCTGCCTTTAAACAAGGAACTCATGTGTATCTTTAATAAGCTAGCTTAATAACTATAATCTATTGTTGACCTTTCAGATCATCCTCTAGTCAGTTTTAAATATGGCTGAATGGAAGTGTTTAGCACAAACCGTGTGCATTGAATCTCAACTCTGTATAACACTAAAACTCATTAACTGCATTTTTCACTTACTGTAACCCTTAATTAGTGCTGGTTTTAATTATGACCAGGTGGTGTTGGCATATATATACTGCTAAGCTAAATTCTCTACTAGTATAGATGGCTGGAGCAAGAGTAGAGCCATTTTACATTCATATGTACAATTGAGTAAGAAAGGCAAGAGTAGGAAGAACACTATTGGATAGTAAAAAATAAATAAGTGTAAAGCATGCACCTAGGTTAGGGTGCGTGCCATAATTTCCAGTGCCTGTAGGTGCCAGTGCTTGTAGAAGAGATAGAATTCATTTCAAGTGTTGACTCCTATTAACAGTGGGAGATGCTTACCAGAGAAGTCTTGATGTGATGTGAATTTATAGAAAAGTGTATTGTCAAGTTTATGAGACACAAAATCAAGACTGAGAGCACTGACAGTTTTTTAAAATATATTTTCTATCATATGGAAGAAATTGTAGCATGGAGAATTCCTCAGTACTGTTTGCCCAGCTTCCCTGTGTGTGATAGCCTCACATGTTCATAGAGCACACATGGATGCTAGAGTTTACCTCAGCTCATTATTACTGACTGGAATAAAGCCTTCATTCACATTACACAGGTCCTTAGGTACATCCCTTATCTGTCCCAAGGTCCCCTATCATGTTATTCCATCACTTTCTGGGTCCTGTAATATGTCTATTGTAGTTTCTTTTTCAATCTCGATAATGAGTATTGCAGAATACTTTTCATTTTGGCTCTTATGGTGTATTTTCAAATTAGCCTGAGGTTGTACATTTGGAAGGAGGTAAGGGTGATGTTTGCAGTCAAGGGACACATGATGTCATACTGGCCTCTATCCCTGGGCTAAGGTGGTACCTATTATGACAGTGTGCTCTAAGTTTAACTGTTTTTCCCTCCACAAATATTAAATACTTTGAAACCATGCATATTCTGTTTATTTAATGCAGGGCTTATCAGTGGCATCACTATGGTGTGTTATTAACTGAACTTTTCTATGGAAATGCTTTCTTTACTCCCACTTGTATCTGTGGACTCAGAATGAACTGACTCTGAAAGACATCGCCAGGTCCTGTGGTTATCAGTGTCTCGCTTGGGTTCCAACATTGGCTATAGACAGTAAGCCCTTCAGGTCTGATCCAATCCAATCATCTTTCCTATGCAGTTCCTTTCTTTAGGATCTACCCCCAAGAAGCTCTAGCTCCAGAGTTACGCATTTCTGTAAAAGCGTCTGGTCCTTTTTGCTGGAGAATAGAACTTAAAAACCAAGACAATATGGCTGCTGGCTGGTGTGCTCATTGCTGTTGATTGCCACTTTGTGCAGCAATCAGTAGGCTGAATTAGGCATGCTGGCACCACATACCTAAAAACAGCACATATCTATGATAAATAAACATTCTATCCTTTCCTATCCCCTAGAAATCACCCTCCAATATTTTGGTGCATAGTTTCTATAAGACTTTTTTTTTCTGTAAGAATTTATTTTTATAAGAATATATTTTGCCATGTAGAAAAAATAATATTGAAATAAATGAATGCTTGGGAAGTCTGATAAAAATATCTATTGCATATTTGTTTCTATTTTCTGTTTTCAAAAAGTAGAGTGGGCTCCTTGTCCATGGCTAATATCTCCCAAGAAGCCAGTGAATACCTGAAACTTTAGCCAGTATGGCATGCTGCTTTTTATTGGACTTAGTAAAGAGTTAGCAACAATAATGCATAGACTAGAAGAGATGCAGAAATACACTGTAATAATGAAAATGATGTGTCGTATGTCTCAGGTATTTTCTGCCCTGTGGCACAGTGATGCCTGCAAAGCCCCTGGCTGAGATGAAGTGACATGAACCATGCGGGCCCTACTTCCCTAGCCTTAGACATTACAGTGACACAGCAGCTGACAGTACTTGATGCTCTGAATATCCTGTTGCCCAGACAAGCTACTGAGTTAGCAGGCAGGTCTTTGTCTTTGTTCTTCAGTGGATAAGGAGCCGATTCCATGTTCTGGGAGAGGCAGAACAGGCTGGGCAGTCTCCTCCACTGCTCAGAACTGGGCATAGGATAGAACATTACTTTTGGCATCCTCTGTTTATTTATTTATTTATTTTTGGGACCAAAATCTACTGAAACCAATATTATCATTTAATAAGAATTTGAAATGTATCACATACAACTAAGCCATATATGGTCTGATAGCCAAGTGGGTTGTTTTCAAAGAAATAATGTAGACATTTTCTTTCCCACCCCTCTTAAGTATTAGCTGTCTGCTTTGTATGATTTTAAATATAAAGTTTTTTAAACCAAGTTCCACATGAATACATGGGAATTTTGACACTGTCACTTGAATCATCTTGAATATTCTTGAAAAGTGATGTTAGTATTAATGGCTTTTAGATAATACTTTTTTTTTTTTGTAAGCAATGGATCAAGTCTTATAGAAACAAGAAGAAACATTGGTGATTTTTGAGAAAAGGAGATGATGGTGGTGGCTCAGTGTGTGAAATGTTTACTGCATAAGCATAGAGGATTGAATTAGATCCCCAGGACCATGTGCAAAGCTGAGCAGAGTAACATACGCCTCTGGCCACAGCTCTGGGATGCAGACATGGGCAGATTTCCAAAGGCTCCCTAGGAAGGCTGATCTAGATTAAACACATCTCAGGTTCAGTAAGAGATCCTGTCTCAAAAAACAACATGGAGAAATTGGTGAGGAATACACTGGGGGTTGGGGGCATAAGGCCTTAAATATCAAGTGAGCATTGTTACTGTTACATATCAATTAAAATGTTTCCAATACACTTCAAATTTACATTTTACTAACAAATCAAATACCACAAAGTGTTAATTTCATAATAAAAGGAAGATATAGGTATATAAACTAGCATGACCATTCCATGGCCATAAATGAATTATTTTTATTGTAGATAAGAAAGACTAACCAGAGGCATCTGAAGAGTCCAGAGCAGAGAAGGTGGTAGGTTGAATGTGGCCAGCAGATTGGAGCTGGGCATGAGAGGAGGAGGAGCAAAGCAGAGGGGTGTGGGGAGCATCGAGTGAGAGCAAGTATGGAGGAGAGGCAAAGAGTGGGGCCTCAAGGAAGAGAGAGTGATGAGCCTGTTGAAAATATCAGGATTGTAAAGCGATTGAGTCACTGGGGGACGGAGGCCCATGGCTAAGTTCCGGTAGGGGAAGAGGGAAGGAGAGCTAGGATAGACTTTGAAATGTACAACAGGTAGTGTGATACTCGCACCTAGGGGCCAACATTGCTATAGCATGCTAACAGATACCATGGATAGCCATTTGTCCCTCTGCCTTTTGGAATTTGGGGAGATGGAGTTTCCTTTGGGCCCGACAGTGGGAAAATAGAAAGCTTAGGAGTGGTTGGTTTTGTCATATTTAAGAGTATTTCCTGCCACCCTGATCATGGCCCTTCCCTCATGTCCTTGTCTAGGCCCCTGCCACTTGCCTGGCTGCTTTTCTGTGTCACTCTTCTGATGTATGCCCTGAGTGGCCATCTTCTGTATGCTACACAATCCTGCCAAGCTCCTAAAAAGGGAGACATTGTATGTGTGTAATTGTAGAACATTCTGTAACAGATCCTTTTGGTTGTCATATTAGATGAAAAGCAAAGATTCGGTTGCGAGCGGTCTGGATATGATCTTGAAGAGTCTGATGGCCCAGATGAGGATGATAATGACAACGAAGAGGATGATGATGACAGCCAAGCAGAGTCTGGTCTCTCAGCAGCACCCTCAGTCACAGCGAGCCCACAGCATCTCCCATCCAGAAGTGGCCTTCAGGACCCTGGGAGTGTCGAGGAGGAGCTTAGAGTTTCCAGTTGCTTCTCAGGGGTACATACAGACCCAATGGACATTCTACCTAGAGCACTGCTCACCAAGATGACTGTTCTGAGCACAGTGCAGAGTAGCCCTAACAGGACAGACTTACCAGCAAAGGCCAGGCAGAGTACTGAGAAGGATGAGCATGAGCAGGCTCCTCCCGCAGACACCCCCAGGTCCCCCGGCCATCAGCTGTCTGTGCATTCCTCTGAATCCGATGTCCTGAGAAGTCCTGCAGCTGGAAACCCTGCCGCTGGAAGCCCTGGGGCTGCAGTACAGGTAGAGGAGTGTCGGGGGGTGCGGGTAGGGGCTTCTGTGGGTTTTGTTTTCTCTTCTTATTCCATAAGGAAAACTTAATAGATTAAAGAAAGTCATTTATGACCATATGAGTGTGTACCTTCTTGTTGTTAGTTGATGACAGAATTCATTTATGTCTAGTAAAGCCTTGTGAATTATCTTGACAAAAACCCAAATAGTATATTATAACTTGTGGTGCCTTGTTAAAAAATAAACTCCTTAATTATTTGCAGGGCTTTTAAGCACACACACAAGTATGCATTTACCAGTTTTAAACCCACACCCCAAGACGGAAGGCCCCAGTGGTTTGACTCTTGCTTTTCCACTAATGTAGTTGTGATGGGTTTACAGCACATTTTCCAAATTTTGTGCTTTGCTAGTAGGCTTCATGACAAAATTAGTGGGGCACAAAAATAATTCAAGATTTCATGTTGTTTGCATGAGCACACTGCTGGGAATACTTGGGAAAGCTTTCTTCCAGAGGGGGCTCAGAGGCAGATGCCCAGCTCCAGAGAAGTGTAAGAAGCTTACTGCATGCTTTGCCCTGGCTGCCTCCTAACCAACAAAGAATTTTGTCTCTCACTGGCAATTCTTTCCCTTCTCCTATGTATTGAATAAGGCAGTAGGGTTTATTTCTTAGTGGGAAAAGATATTTCCTACTGGAAAAAAAAAGCTTAGAATTTTACATACTAAGAATTTTACATACTAATAAACCTAATTTCTCAGTTTAATATAGAAATTAAATTATAATGTGAACTAATATAGCCACGGAAATGCATATATATGCAAGAAAAAGCTAGTATGTAAATAAAATTCACGGATGAAAAGGACAGGCAAGATTCATCCTCCCCCAAACTTTTAAGATATTGTTCACCTGTCGTCTAAGCTGCTGAATCAGCATCTTAGATATGGCAGTTACGTAACCACCGATGCCTGAAAATCTAGTCTTCACAAATCTTATCAGCTTATGAATGAGTTAGCAATTAATGAACAACTATAGACCTCTGTCTTAATAACAGCTCTTCATTTCATAAAATGAATAATATTTTGGTTAATTTTTTCCCAGTGAGTTGACACAGCCAATTAAGATGGCATTTCTCAACATCTCCTAGTCTCTAAAATACAGTGGTGCAGGTGGTGCCTGAAAAATATCATCAGCGTAAACATAGTCATGCTCAGCTCAGTATAAAATGATGCCTAAGAACTGGTTTGCAAATTGCAAAATACTATACATTTTTTTTCTGGTATTGGTAGTAGGAAAGAAATTTTAAATGAAGCTATTTTTGTTTTTGAAAATTTCTAAAAGAAAAATCAAAGCAAATTTTGTAGCAAGCTGACAAATGTCAAATACAAATCTATCATGGAACACAATGAAAACAGATTGAACGCTAGTATCTTAGTGGTGATGAAGGCTATCTGGCTCATTGTCTCTTGTCTTTTAGGATTCATCTGTGGGGCTGCCCCCTGCCGTAGCCCAGCTCAACCCTCAGCCGGCTGCCAGGATTTCTTCCTCAGTCTCACCTCACCCTGACAGTCAAGACCAGAAGCAACAAATAATCTTGCAACCACCTCCCGGCTTGCCTTCCCCGCAGACACATCTGTTCAGCCATCTCCCCTTGCATTCCCAGCAGCAATCAAGGACCCCATACAACATGGTTCCCGTAGGGGGTATCCATGTGGTGACTGCCGGCCTCACCTACTCCACTTTTGTACCCATACAGGCCGGGCCAATGCAACTGACCATCCCCGCTGTGAGTGTTATTCACAGAACCGTGGGCACCTCTGGGGATACCATCACTGAAGCTTCGGGCGCTCCTAATCGCCCCACCGGAGTGGCGGAATTGAGCAGTGTTGTGCCCTGTATTCCCATAGGCCAAATCCACGTGCCAGGCCTGCAGAACTTAAGTCCCCCAGCCTTGCAGTCGCTTACGTCCCTGGGGATGGAAACAGTCAACCTGGTGGGCCTGGCAAACGCTACCGTGGGCCCGCAGGGGCACCCCCCGGGCCTGGCCCTCAACGCAGTGGGGCTCCAGGTTTTGGCCAACGCGCCCGCCCAGAGCAGTCCCGCCCCACCGGCACACATTCAGGGACTCCAAATCCTCAACATCGCCTTGCCCACCCTGATCCCCTCCGTTGGCCCGGTGGCTGTGGGCACCACGGGGACTCCAGAGACGACTGCTCCCAACAGCAAAGCAATGGAGCTGCAGATGCCCGCAGGCCAGGGACACAGTGCCGAGCCTCCACAGGGGTCACCCGAAGGCCCTCAGGAAACCCCACAAACAGTGTCCGGTCCTTCAGCGGACCACGCAAGGCCTGAAGATTCAACCAAAATGGACACCAAGAAGGGGCCCTCTGCGGGTCATGTGTTGCCCGGGCGCTCCCCTGCGCAGGCGCAGCCAGCACCCACACCGGAAGCTTTACAGAAAGTTGCAACTTCAGCTCCTCCATCACTTCCTACAGACAGAGCGGCTCCCAGGCCCCCAGTGCCCCACAGGCAGCCCATTGTACACTTCAGCGACGTGAGCAGCGATGATGACGAGGACAGGCTTGTCATAGCAACCTAATGGTTTGTTTTTTACTGATTTTTTTTTTTATAACAGGTTTTTTTGAAAAACCCTCCTTTCCTTAAAGCACATTTTTTTCTGACATAAACTCATGACTAATCTTTGTGCAATCATGAACTTTTGACCAATAATTGTTGTTTTGTGTTAGTCCCAGCCATTTTTGTATATGTTGTATAGACAATTGTGCCTTTTAGAAGTTTTATGTTTAGAATCTGTACAGATGGTTGAATATCTATATACATACAATGTTATATATGTATATGAAAACCAGGTAGTTGTGTTTAGTAGAAACTTGTCAAATAAATCAGATGACTAAATGATATGTTGCACTGTTAAATATAAATTTTTACGGCTGTGGGGCAGTTTCTGTGTATAAATTAGTATGTAAACCTCATATTTATTGTATTCATATTAGTCTTTGCAAATGGATCTGTCATTGTGTGAGACAGTAACTGTACACTTCAGACAGATTTTCTGTGTTATGAACTGTTTCAGTAAATACTGTTCACAGGCTTTACTGGTGCTTACGTCTCGTGCTGTCTTTACACCTCATTGGCAAACAAAGTTCCTAGCCAGGGCTTTCCATAGCTGCTCCTCAGTTTTGAGAAGCAAAGCTTCCATGGTCTTTCCCTGTGAAACTGTAGCTAGAGCCCAAAAATCAAGAGATAAAGACAAACTTTTCCTTAGCGTCAGATGGAGTTTTATAGCTATTTAATCCTTAGAGAATTGACTACTTAAGGACACTTTCTATAAATGTATAAGATGGACCTCCTGAACAGAGCAAAGTCCCCAAATGTGGTTCTAGACAATGTAAACTCAGTGAGAAACTAATTCTGAGCTCACGGGGCTCCCTCCCAGGCCTTGCCCTGTGTTCCTTAGCCAAGGGCCTCTAGCTTTCTCAGATACACTTTTATGTGGAGAGTTCTGTCCAGCACCAAATCCTGATGGATCCAACAAGGCTTACAAGGAGAAAAACCTAGATGTCTTGCTTAAGTGACCCTAGAAATGATTGCTTCTACCCTGACGAACCCAGCTATCCGTCAGGCTGGAAGCTGTCACGTGGTGGGCTGACACCCTTCTCACTGCGGCTGTTTGCCTTATTATCTAAGGGTTATTGCAGGTGCTGGGTTTGTGTGGAAAATATTTTTATGTTGGAATTTGAATGCTTAGCACATTAAGGCAGTGTATCATGGGTTTCCATGTTCCCTTCATGAAGACAGCAAGTACGTGAGGAAGCCAGTGAGATTATGCTATAGGGGAGTGCGAGAAGGCTTTGAAGACCCTGTTAGCCACCCTGGGAACCATTTGAGAAACCTTTGAGAAAAGGCACCTGGAACCCCACCTATCTGCCTGTTAAGACTACCAAGCTGCGCTCCAGTGGCGGCGGGCTCTGGGTCTGGAGTGCTGTGGACATGGACTATGCTTTTACTTACAGAGGTACATTTTTGCAACCTAGGTTCTGAAGTTTCTGCAGGTAGTGCAGCCTTCCTTCAAAAAAGAATCCTAGAAAACTCAACTTTAGAAATTCCACTGCTCTAACATAAGAGATGCGAACAAGCTCTACTACCCAGTTTCTCGCAGTCATTGGTTTGACTTCTTGTCATGACCCTGTATTCTATTTTTGCCAGGATTTAAAGCAATATATAAGCAACACTACCTCCAATAAGGATGCTGTAGATGAATCTATGAGTTCTCTAAGCTCAAAAGTTAGGCTCACAATTTTACCACTGAACTTTAAATAGAATATTATTAATTTGTAGGATCCCTACATTTAACCATAGTTTAAATCCTGTTTTATGTTTGATGTCCTTCTGGAAACTTAATAATGAACTAGTATAAGCTAATCTTACTCCGTTGTCTAGATGTTTCAAGGTTCATCCCATTGTGTGCGTATCAGTAAAACTAGTGACATTTTTCCCCCCCTGGGGAAAAGTTTCTTGTTTTATTGAGTTAGGAACTGAGATATTTAGAGATGAGCAGGGACCCAGACTAAGGTCTAGGAAAAATGGGTTTGCCTTTTCACCATACTATTCTGTCTGCTAAACTAGAGACTTTCTCTCTCTCTCTCTCTCTCTCTCTCTCTCTCTCTCTCTCTCTTTCTTTCAAGATTGATTTATTTATTATATGTAAGGACACTGTAACTGTCTTCAGACACTCCAGAAGAAGGAGTCAGATCTCATTACGGATGGTTGTGAGCCACCATGTGGTTGCTGGGATTTGAACTTTGGACCTTCGGAAGAGCAGTCGGGTGCTCTTACCCACTGAGCCATCTTACCAGCCCAACTAGTGACTTTCTTAATGTGGCTTTTTAAGTGCAGTTAGTCATCATCTTATTCAAATTAAGGTTTTCAAACTACAGCAAGAAAAGAAAGATTAAAAAAAGATGCAGATGCATTTTCAAAGTGCTTGGAGTTTGGGTTTTCCCTGGCTAGAGATAAGTTGAAAACTAGGCAGTGATCCTTCTTAGAGGTGGACAGCGGTCTTAGAGTATGTTCTGTTGCTGGCCCAGACTGCCAGGGTCATAGCATATGCTGTGTTGCCGGCCCAGACTGCCCAGAAGGTGGGGTGAGTGTAGTAATTACATACATTTTTCATTCAACAATGTTTCTAACTTTTGGCAGATTATCAGGATATAATTCCATCATAGTTGAGTACCATCTTTGCCAGATACAAAATATTACTAAAACTGTATTTTGAAATAATTACATGCACAAAATATGCAAGTGAATAGTTCATTTTGAGCAGTTCCTCCAGTTATCTTCCCCAAAGAAGCTCTGCTCGCTTGACATTCCCAAATATACCTGATTCACAAGCGATGCCACAGAGCTGGTGGCACTGCATTAGGCTTCTGTTCTTTTGTGTTTCCAGACAGCTAGAATGCCATGGCATAAAATCTATTAAATTACTGATAAAACTATAAATGAAAAGTTTGTGGGATTTGAGATGAGTTCAGGGCCTAGCATGTGTTAAGCCTTGGTCAGCAATTCTCAACCTCTGAGCCATGACCCCTTTGGCAAACTTCAAACTCCAAAAACTATTTGAATTACAATTCATAACAGTAGCACAATTATGAAATATCAACAAAATTAGCTTTATGGTTAGGGGGTCAGCACAACATGAGGAACTATAGTAAATGGTCGCAACGTTAGGAAGGATGAGAACCACTGCCTTGGATTCATTCCCTGGCACGGCAAAAAAGAAATTAAAAAACAATATGAATGTTAATCTCATTTTGCATGTATCTACCACCAAGCCTCTACCAGCATTATTAGGGGGAAAAATAACCTGAACTGAAGGTCATTTTTCTGGTTTTCACAAATGAATCTACCTGTTAGGAAATTTTATTATAAGTTAACATAAATTAAGGTCATTCCTGTCGCTTTGTTTTCATGCAGGAAACTTTGGCCACAGTGATAATTACTCCTTTCAGAATGATAATTAACTGACATTTAATGTAGTGATTTTTGTTTCTCATTTCATTTTTTTAAAATAACACAGCTCTGATTTTTTTTTTTTCCTTTCACAGAAGTGGTATAAATAACACTTTTCTCATTAATCTCTGCCCCGGATTTTAAATGATGGCACTTAACGAGGCTTGGAGACTGTGCTCAGTGTTTTTGTTTAAAGGTTGTCAAGTATGGTTTCTTTTTCTTTCTTTCTTTCTTTCTTTCTTTCTTTCTTTCTTTCTTTCTTTCTTTCTTTCTTTCTTTCTTTCTTTTTAACAAATGCTCAGGTCAGCAGGCTACACCATCTTCTTGGCAGTTTTCCTTTTAGCCTTGAGTTTTTCCTCTAGGTTTTAATTTTTGCCAGTATATTTACTAATTCTTTGAAAATATCATACAGTGCATTTTGGTCATCTTCCCAATCTCCTCCCCTTAACTCCTTGTTTTCCTTTTATGACCTCAGGATAAAGCAACACAAAATGGTGATCTTCATTTAATAACTATACCTAAAACTTGGGAGTAGCAAATATTAAAGCAAGAATCTGCCTTCAAAGCAACTTCCTATGATTTTTGTCTTATTTAAAAGTCAAAGGTAATTATTACAAAATTACAAAGATAATGAAACATTATTTGTAATATTTCAATGACAATAACTTTTTACTGTTGTATGTAAAAATAGAGAGAATGCATTTAAAGGAGGGATAATAGAATGCTTTCCCTCTATAAATTACATAATCTGAAAGTCCCAAGGACTTATTTCCTGTAAGCATTAGGTTCCCTAGCTTTTCATACAGAGGTTGATCTATAGCCTCACCCATTCTGTGAGAAAACACTGTGGACACATCTGCATGTATACCCACATAGATGTTTTCCTGTTTTCTGAATTAGGGTTGGACCTGAAGATTCTCAGGCTCTGAAAGCTGAGTGGTGACCTAATTACCAACCAATTCCGATACTACACACATTACATAACAACATACACCTTTCAGCCCAAAGTAGCACTTGTTTGAGTCATATAAACTAGGGACGCATAATAAGCCATATATATCATAGAGACCATAGACTATAACCATATAAAAGTTGAGACTTTTGGTTATAAAATAATAAGTGATTTATGTGTAATGGGACTGCTGTACTTTGAAGGATCTGTAGGATTTGAGACTTTAAAATAACCACGATGCCAAAAGAATAAAACAAGAATAGTCATAGAAACTAAGAAAAATGGAAGAGAGAAGAGTCACTTAGATGTTCAGTAACTATTCATCACCAGCATCATAGAAAGTAAAAGAAAGTACTTTGAGACTATGATTGTAATACAAATTAAATGACATCTACCCTTCAGGAGCTTGGGCTTTATAGGAAAGTAAGTGAGCAAAATTAATAGTATCTTTCGTGGTTTGAAGTGGCACAGGATGTAACCAAGTAGAAGTGCAAAAGAGGGAAATTCTGGCTGGACTCACTAGCAAATGCTTCAAGAAGGTGATATTAAACTTTGGCCATATGGGGACTCCATTAAGCAGAGTGCCTACTTATTAGTAGGTGGGAAGAATAGTACAGACAGGAGGGAAACCTAAGGGAACCAGACATCAGACATAACCAGACACATCCCGTTCACGATCTCATTGGTTCCTTCTGATCAGCTTGGATCTCCTTAAGACTTAAGCAAGGAAGCTGTGTCTCACAATCATGATGAAACCCTGCCTTGCCGGATTGAGCAGAATGTCAGCATTCTTTATATGTAAGCCACTTGTTTGGGATTCAGCAAAGCATCTGGCGAGGCTGTGAAGACATTCTGGACAACAAAGGCTAGATCTAAGCTTGATTAGCACTGTGGGCGCATCCACTCGGGGTGCTCAGCAGGTCATCTTAGTGGAGAAAAAGGGGGCATGGGCTGAGGAGCCTAAAGACCTTTCTCTCTTCTCCAGTGAGCTAATACTTTATGGCACTAACAAGACAGCAGAAGTTGGGAGGAGAGGGAAGTCATTCGGAGCAGAGTGGAAGGCAAATAAGTGTAGCTCAGCGAGCAAAGAGATTCCATCACCTGAAGAGATGGACTGAGTATGAGCTAGAGTTTAACAGGAAACCAGAGCGTTGGCATTTGGGTTGAAATTATACCAATTTAGGCTGGAGAGATGGCTCAGCGGTTAAGAGCACGGACTGCTCTTCCAGAGATCCTGAGTTCAAGTCCCAGCAACCACATGGTGGCTCACAACCATCTGTAATGGGATCTGATGCCCTCTTCTGGTGTGTCTGAAGGCAGCTACAGTGTACTCATATAAATAAGTCTTTAAAAAAAAAATAAATTATACCAACTTACCAGTTTAGTATCTGCCATTCTCCCTTCCCTAGCCCACCAGGAAAAGTATAATCTTGGGGGTGGGTAGTAAGAATATGCTCTTTAGAGGGGTTGGGGATATGGTTCAGTAGATAAAGCACTTCGCACACAGCATGAAGACTACAGTTTGGATCCCCAGTACCCACAGAAAAGGTAGGCTGGAAGTTGTGGATACCTATAATTTCAGGGGTAGAGACAAGGTTTGGTCCTTGATGCAAGTTGCTTAGCTGAACTAGGCATAATCAGTGGGAGCCTGGATAAGAGACCCTGCCTCGCTGGGCATGGTGGCGCACGCCTTTAATCCCAGCACTCAGGAGGCAGAGGCAGGCGGATTTCTGAGTTCGAGGCCAGCCTGGTCTACAGAGTGAGTTCCAGGACGGTCAGGGCTATACAGGAAACTCTGTCTCAAAAGAACAAAGAGAGAGAGAGAGACAGAGAGAGAGAGACCCTGCCTCAATAAATAGAGAGCAATTGAGCAAGACACCTTACATCAACCTCTGACCTCCACACACAAGCACATACCTGTGCAGGTGTACTCCAACATGTGCACCCACACACATGCACACAAACAAGTAACTGTACAACAGATACTCGAAAGAAATTACATTTCAAAAACCAAGTAGTAGTCTTACATTAGCAAAATAGCTCATACTAGATTTTTGTTTTTAGGGATTATATATAGACTGCACCAGTTGTAGACTGATACGGTACGAAACTCGCCACACACCAGGATGATTGTGATAAATACAATGTGATGTTATCCCTATTTTATGGTTGAGAAAGTTGCTCAGGGTTACAAAGCTAGCCGAATAGTGAGGCTGTCTGATATTTCCCATTGAATTCTGAGTTCCCAGTCCTTATTTACATTGGTTGAGTTATAGCATGTCCATTTTTAGTGAATGTTTTGTTAGAATTCAGAAAACATTCCATTTAAATTTCCTTCAGAAATGAATATGTCCAGTGCCATGCATATTTGTGTAGATAATAGATTTTTTAGAACCTTTTCTATGCTCTTCCTCATACTCCATATAATAGGAGCCATAAAAATATTTAGTGATGAAACATTTAATTCAAATAGCAGGAGATAAAAGGGTAATCAAAAGTGACAATTCTAATCAAGCAAGAAGACATGAAAATTCCTACATACATTAGGTTTCAATTATTAACCATTATAGAGCAAAAACGCCTCTGTTACTTATCTGACGATTATAAAACTTAGATGAAGAGGGAGAAAAATGAATGTGGATTCACACAGTTTTGGTTCTAGGTGTGGTTGAAAACCACCCTGGCTCTATTATAATAATATCCTAATTTCCCTGAGTTTTCGCCTTTCAGAAATATTTTCAAAAAGAAATGGAACAAATTTTCAGTGCTTATGACAAGCACGATTACTCAAAAACATGTGCCTATGAGACAAGGCATCAAATTGTGCCTCTCTAAATGCACTTATTTAACTACAATGCAAAGAAAGTAATCAGAAAATTTAGAGGGAATCAAAGATATTCATCACTTCTATTTATGCAAAAGAAGCAACAAGAGAGAGAGAGAGAGAGAGAGAGAGAGAGGTAGCTGGTCACAAATGCTCCTCCACGTGAGCCAGTATGGTCACCACACAGCACTTAATCTGGTTTTTTCCCCCCTCTTTTATTCTGGGTTTTTAAAATGTAGAAGTGAATACATTACCCTGTTTTAGTTAGCCATATATTTGTGGGCTAAAAACAAATACATGTTTCGTGAAGGCCAGTAGACGTTAGCTACCTACCCTTTATTCTTGCTGGAGATAAACCATCTTTCACTCATTTGTTTTAGTGACTTGAAAGACTGTATGCTTCGTTATTTACCCATGGATGTTGCCAAATGAGATCTAAGGAAGCCAGGCTGGATGGAAGACATGAGGCTTTACATTCCTGGAGGTCAGTCATGGACGGAAAAGCCAGCTTTGAGATCACTCAGTTATCCCAGCGTGCCTAGTTTTCTTTGCTAATAGCAAGGCTTATTTTTGCTCGGTGGGGTCAAATGTTAAGACTGGGTTTGATTCGCTGTTTGTATTCTTTGACAGATTTGGATTTTGTTATTTGGAGCATCTTCATCCACTAGACAGAAAGGTATGCTCAGTTGCTTTGGCATTCAGAGTCACTGGAAGAATTTTACAACTTCATGCAAAGAGTCTAGTTATTAATAGCCACTCAGGCAATCATAATTATTGATTCCAAAAAAAAACCCCTAATCTTCATTAAAAGCATATTAACTATTCTGGTGAAGTGTTAATATGACCCACATCATTTCATACTCTACAAAGGCTGGAGACATTTTGCATTCATTATGCTGATTATGAAAAACTCAAAAATATTCTGTAGTAAGTATGAGAAGAAAACCATTTTTTAAAAAAATCTACCAAAAAATAAAATAAAATTAAATTAAATTAAAAAAAAAAGGCCTGGTCACAAAGCACTAAAAAACACCTGTGTATTAAAGGCTGCAGAGTTAAATATTTAATGTAACATTTTTCTTGGCCTCGTCCTGAGTCGGAAGTAGCGTAAAACATTCAGGGTAGGGTGCAACAGCCTTCTTTGATGCTTAAGCAACCCTGAGGCCTCAGGTCAGAGCTCTGAAGTCCCTTAAACAAAGATAACCATCAGACCCGACACAGGGACCCCCGTGACCTATCCCAGAAAAAAAAAAAATGTTCTGTTTGTTTTGTTTTGTAACTAAACAAATTCCTTGAACCTTTTGTTTTCATTTTTCTAAATCCTTCAAAAAAAAAAAAAAGAAAAGACTTGGGGGCGGGGGAGGCACATTGAAAGACACAACAGGTTCAGGGGTCAAAACATGTAATGTTGCTGCTCTGGGTCCAGTTGTGTGCTCTTTAGGATCCCAGCTGAAGCTGAGACGCCCATGGCAGGCGCTCATTATTGTCTCCTGAGGCACTGAAAGCTTCCAACGCGACTGTGTCATCTTAGCTATTTAGATGCCGACCACTCCAGCATGAAGACTACCCGCCGGATGCATTTATAAATGATTTCCCATGAGGTAGAGTATTCGTGGTTTACAAATGAACAACTTACAATCTCTGCACATTTCCTCAATTCAGCCAGAGTATAGAATCTAATCAGCCTAGTTCAATGGCTGCTCAAGGCTTAAGTGGCCATAGACAATATTCTTGTTATACACCATCTCACGAATGTGTGCTTTATGAGAACACGTGAATTAAAAAAAAAACATAGCAGCAACATTGTTCATCAAACAAAAACAAGCATATGCTCTGACTTATTTAAGTATTGGATAACAAAAACCCAGTGTTGAAGAACAGACTGCCTAAATCCAGACTCCTGGTGGTTAGCCAACCAGCTAATTCCACCCAGCTAATTGTCCAAATATATATTTCCTGTGCCTCATTTTTCTCATTTATCACATTTATCAGTCTGCAAAAATAAGTCCTTACAGTCCTTACTTGAGGGGGCTTTTGGGGAAATTAAAGCATTCGTATTATATATTAAACAATTCTTAGGGCACAGTAATATGTGTATAAACGTTAGCACTGTGTTAATGCTTTATAATAGAACAGATACTAAGAAATACTCAGGAAGAGTTTATCACCAGTGAAAGGACAACCGTATCTTCATTTGAAGGTGTGTTGAGATACACACGCACACACACATACACACACGCGCACACACATAAACACACACACACACACACACACACACACACACACACACACACACACACACACACACATTTTAAGATACTGTGTCTTACTCAAAATGTCCCCCTTAGCGTTTTACAGAAAAATCAAACAATCAGATCCACGCTGGTTACTTTTCTGTTGCTGTGATAAAACACCATGCCCAGAAGCCACTTACGGAAGGGAGATAGTTTGAGGGGTGGGGTGCTTATAGTTCCAAAAGTATAAGAGCCCATTATGGGAGAGAGGCACAACAGCCATCACACGCATGGGGGAGGGGCAGCAGGTATGACACAGGAAGGGACAGTGAGAGCTCACACCCTCAAATGGAAGCAAGGAACAGAGACCAAACAGCCAGCCTCCAGTGAAGTCCTTCTCTCACCAAGGCTCCACAACTTCCCACAATGGCAGTGCCACCCACTGGGGAGTAAGTGTTTCAGTATGGGAGCCTATGGAGGGCATTTCTCAAAGAAACCACCTCATAGATATTAAATGATAAGATATGATAGTCGCCCAGAGAACTCGTGTTCCTAAAAGTTTGAAAGAATGGAGTGTTGTGATGTATCCTCAGAGAAAAGGGCTTCCTCAGGCAGAGGAGTGCGTGGGACCTGAGAGCCCGTGATGTCAGAAGGCAGGATCTGTGCTTTTCTCTGGTGGGCTTGGGTTTTGAGTGAAGCTAGCTGAGCCCTTACAGAACCCAAGACTTCCTGGAAGCAGGCACTAATGCAGATCCTAGAGAGGGGTGCTGCTCTACTTGCTTGCTCCCTAAGGCTTGCCCAGCCTGCTCTCTTACATCATCTAAGACAACCTGGTCAGGCCTGGCACCATCCACAGTAAGCTGGGCCCTCAACCATCAATTGCGAAGATAACCTACAGACATGCTTCCATGACCAGTTGGAAGAAGGCATTTTCTCCATTAAACTTCCCTCTTCCCACATGACCCTAACCTGTGTCAAGTGGATACAGAAACTATCCCACATGGCTATTATCTCTGGTGCTTACCATGGTGATAGAAAGCTAATTAGCTTGACACCATAGGACACCAAGCTTTCAGGTATAAACAGAAGTCATGAAGGCTCATGGCCTCAAGTTGGTCAACATGTAAAACTTTGGTACTATACAAAATGATTATACCATTTAGAAGATAACTTAGGTTATGAAAAGGTAGTGTCTCAGATAGCTGACAGAATTCTTATCCTAAACATATTCTATGTCAGTAAAATGCCAAATGTTCCAATAGGAAAATGTTTTTTTTAAAAAGAGAAACTAAGCCGGGCGTGGTGGTGCACACCTTTAATCCCAGCACTCGGGAGGCAGAGGCAGGTGGATTTCTGAGTTTGAGGCCAGCCTGGTCTACAGAGTGAGTTCCAGGACAGCCAGGGCTATACAGAGAAACCCATGTCTCAAAAAACCAAAAGAGAGAGAGAGAGAGAGAGAGAGAGAGGGAGAGAGAGAGAGAGAGAGAGAAAGAGAGAGAGAGAAATTATGCACGTCGTAGCAAAAAAAGACACACAATCATCAAATAGGTGATAAAACATGAATTTTAATGCAAATGAGGAGATTGGAAATTGAAATGAGATTTGTGTATCCGGTGTCATTGTGGGATGGGTGGAGGGAGCAATGTCTTCCTGTGTACTGGACAGAGGGAGGTCTTAGATGACGGAATCACTTGGAAAGATAATTTTGCACCATTCATTAAAGTAAGATTGCAAAGTGACTGTTCCTGGAACTCTGCTTCCCTGTGTTAACTCTACAGGAATGCTTGCCATAAAGACTGAAAAGCCTAGACATGACACAGACAACTCAGTTCTATGTGTGTCATGGGAGAGACACCAAGGATGACGCTGATCTAAGTCTTTTCTTACAAAGCACTTGACTCTTATGCTTGTTTCCTATCCAAGTCGCGAACAAATGAGTCGACGCACAGAGACGGAAGTATCGGCTTTGGTAAAGGCTGACATGGAGCAAGTCTCTTTGATTCATGTTCAACTGTCCTTGCTATAGTCTCTCTCCCAATACTGGCCTTCACTCTATCCTTCTTTGAAAGCCCCACCCACTGCTATTAAGCAATAAAGGAGTCTGGTTTTTATACAAGCACACAGTGATTTAAAATAAAAAATAGGGAGACAGATTCCTCAACTTTGCCTTTTCCTTCTTCTCCTTCTCCTTCTCCTTCTCCTTCTCCTTCTCCTTCTCCTTCTCCTTCTCCTTCTCCTTCTCCTTCTCCTTCTCCTTCTCCTTCTCCTTCTCCTTCTTCTTCTTCTTCTTCTTCTTCTTCTTCTTCTTCTTCTTCTTCTTCCTCCTTCTCTTCCTCCTCCTTCTTTGTTCTTCTTCTTCTCCTCCTTCTCCTCCTTCTCTCCTTCTCCTCCTCCTTCTCCTCCTGCTCCTCCCTCCTTCTCTTCTTGCTTCTCCTTCTTTTTTTAACTTTGCTTTTCCATGGCTTGGCTCCACCTTCCTTAGAATCATGGTTCAGTGGTCTTTGCTGACCATGAATAATGTATGCATCCTTCTCATCTCAGGGAGGATGGGTGATTTTGAAAACACAAACTCAAGTATACACTTGCTCTTGCTGCATTTGCTGTTAGTATTATTATTAATCCATGAACATGGTGACTGTCTTTACTCAAATGGTTTTCCTTACAATTCATATTTAAACATATCAATTTATTTTAATAATTTTAATCAGACCAAGATTTAAATAGGAATGAACAATGATGCTAGGCATTCTTTCTAACTATGGTTTCATATAAATAACAGATTATTGCTTCCAAAATGGGATATATCTTCATGTTACATCTGCATAATAAAAATGTAATATAGAAAACAACATGGGATGATAAATATTCATGATGTAAACTTCCCTTTGAAATACTATAAAATTCAATGTTAATGATTTTAAAAATCTGTCTATTGTTATCAATAGTCACTCAAAAGATGAAAGAGCATTTGTGAGATAATGGAAGCAATAAATATTAGTAAATATGTACACTTGCCTCAGGTGTGCCAAACATTCTGTCATTCTTCATTTAATCCTCTTCTTAACCCTCTTGGCACATTTTGTGCTACTGTAACAGAATATATGACACTGGGAAATTTAATAAAAAGAGAGAAGTAACTTCTCATGGTTCTGGAGAGAGAGAATTCCATGACAGAGCAGCTCATGCCCGGTGAGGGACAACTTCATGAAGTGTCACAACGGAAGCACGCTGGTCAGGAGAGAAGAAGAAGAAGAAAGAGTGAAAATTCAAAAATGCATCTGCGTTTATAACCAGTTGCAATTTATGTACGAGGGTGGAGCCTTCATTTCCTAAGAATCCCCAATCTTGTTGCCTTTGTGTCTGATACCTGCTTTGAGGGAGAATCTATTCAAACCAAAGTATTAAGACCACAGGGCTTCCACTCATTTTCTGTTAGTGGCAATGAAGTTTAGAATGCACAAACATTTGGCTGAGGTGGTCTTCTAGTGTGTATTTGTATACCCAATTCTAGCTACAAGGATCATTACTGGATGAGGTAAGTGAATGCATTGAAATTGAAATTCAGTTGTTTTCTTGGCAAGATGTGTTTGTAGTGATTCACAAACTTTAATCTGTACCCACTGGAAATTAAAAGTCCTTCATTTTATAAACTATAATTATAAACATTCAATATTTTGAAAGGGGAAGATGTGTCCATTCATACCAGGTATTTAGCAATCACTGCAGACTCCTTCTAATTGTAAGCTTCGGTAAGATTACCATTGTTTCTAAAATTCTTAACAAGCAATTATAAATAGATGTGCTAGTATGAAAAATGAAAATGGGATCCCTTGTTTCCTGTATTTATTTATTTTATGTAAATTAGTGATCTATCTGCATGTACACCTGCATACCAGAAGAGGGCATCAGATCCCAGGATAGATGGCTGTGAGCCACCATGTGGTTGCTGGGAATTGAACTCAAGACCTCCGGAAGAGCCATCTCTCTAGCCCCCTCCTGTATTTCTTAAACACCATATAATTTCCTTTTGTCCAAGTTTTTACTCAAATACTGAAATCATTTTAGATCATTCCATAGTCTTTTTTTCTATATTGTCTTAGATGTTGACCTAAAATTTTAGAAATTTACATGAGAGATGACTATTCAAATACATGAACATATCTTCACTTCCACACGCTTCAGAGTCTCCTATTGTGAATAATATTCAGTGCTGAGTAAGCTGGGAAGCTGTCCATGTGATTTGCAGATGAGTGAACAGCATGTGTTTTCACTGCGGCAGGCAGAACTATAGCACAAAGATGCAGGTTCCTGAGCCAACAAAGGTAACCCAAGGCAGCAGCTGCTGCTTTAAGTACACAGATAGCCTTATCGTTCTGATGATAAGGATGCTTAGCTTGGCTCAGGAACTTTATCCAATCTGATACAGTAGAGAAGAGCTAGGGCAATACAAAAGCCCAACCCCTGGGGACTTCTAATGGATTCTCAAGCCAGCAAAAATACATTCTCATGCCAACGTAGTGGCTCCTTCCCTTTGATTCATGAAAATGTGATTCTTATAAACGCTGGATGCTGACAGAGTCAATGTGAGTAGGAGAGGTGAGAGCTCATATTGTCACAATGAAAATTTGGCTGTCAGATTATAAAGCACAAGTATCTGATGAGCCACCATGAAGAATGTTGGCTCTCTCTCTCTCTCTCTCTCTCTCTCTCCAGTAACAATAGTGAGGCAGCTTGGAAGCTATGTTTTTATCTGCATAAGTAGACTGGGGTTATCATCAGAGCCAAGCAAGACAAACAATGGAAGCCTTTCTATTTTGTCTTTGCAGACTGGATCCCCTGGATACCCAGAGGCAATTCGACTGTAGTCAGTTCTCAGCTCCTAAAATTAAGAAGTTAGACAAACCTATACCTTGAACTCAAATTGCAAGGGACAGTGACATGATGGGAAGAAAAGACACAATTGAAGTTGCTGGTTATTGAGATACCTAGAAGTCAACTTGGGGAACTTATCATACCTAATAATAATAATAAAAGAGCAACTTCTATGCATCACTGCATTCTCAGTTGTACTGAGGTATTTTCCTTTGTGCAACAGGAAAGAAAACATACAAGCAACTTAAAAGATTATCTGAAGAACCTCACTCTGAAGTTGCTTCTTCACACCCTCCTGGAAGAATGGGAAATGAAAAGAGAATGCCCATCAGTGTCTAAATCAGAAAGCTGGCAGGGTGACTGTCAGTTTTAATGAACATCGCCCTCTTCTAACTAGTAGCAAAAATTCTAGTCATGTGACCTATTGACAAGAAATTGAATTCCATAGTGATTTCGAATAGTCTTCTTTTTAGCTTAGGAATGAAGAAAATGGCTCTCTTCGAAGAGGTAAGATGGTATGACATAGTAGTGATCAGGTCCTAGCCCAGAAGGCAGATCATGCAGGTGCTCACTGCTGAGAGAGACTGGCCATGGCCAAGAGGAGAGAAGTGGGGAAAGGAGAGAGAGAGAAGAAAGGCTAGAGTAAGAGGGAGAGAGAATAAGAGAGTGAGAGGAGAGGTCAGAGATAGAGGTGGGGCCAAGCAGCTGTTATCTTTACTGTTGCTAGGTAACTGGGAGGAGTCTAGCCTGAAGGTGAGAAGCTTGGGACATTGTCTACGTGACTGTTAGCCACACTTCTCTTGTGGGGGCTGTGGAGGCGGTAACTTCTACTGGAGCCAAGGTTCCAGGAGACATGAAAGAACGCCTACTGTCCCCATGTAGGTGAATTATCACCATTCAGGTTCTACCAGGGTTCAGACCTCAACTCGGCAGGAGACCAGGCTGTCTGTGTATAGCCCAATGTCCCACACTTTACTTTCTTCCCTTCTCCTCCATTTCTTCTTCTTCCTCTTCCTCCTGCTCTTCCTCCTCTAAAGTGGGAATTCCTGATTTTGTTGGAGATTCAGTTGTGTCATGCGGTGCTTTTCTGGAAACTGCCCTGTGAGAAGCTCGTTTCCTGAAGCAGACTCGTGACAGGATGTTTGCTGAGAACAGACGCGTGGTATTTTCCTGGAAGTTGCCTAGTGAAGTGACATGTGATGTTTTGCTGGAGCTGATGCTTGAGAGGCAATGTGATGTTTGGAAAGAGGATGAGTCTAACCCAACAGACTGTGGACAGTGTTCTTGTATTGCTTCTCTTTGGAACTCTGCGGGTCATTGTTGGGCTTCACTGGTGCTGGTCTCCCGCTGATGAAATTCTTGCATTGGTTCGCCTTGCTTTTTTAGCTGATCTTCACTTGTCATGACTTCGTAGAGAGACATGCACCAAAGAACTTCTGGTGGTATTCCAGCTGCTTCTTGCTGCTTCCACAGACTGGTTCCAATCGGCAGATCCCTGCTGCTTCTTCTGGATAAAGCCACTGCTACTGAGTCGTGTTTGGTGTTTTGCTAGTGGACTGAACTGCTGACAACGATGATTGGAATCACCCCAAAGAACAATTTCTAAACAGGTCCATAACCCCTATTTTCTAGTAACCTTTCTTTCCCCCTACTTCTGGTGGGTGGTGGGCTAGAAGAGAGGTAGACGTGTTAACCATAATTACAGTAGGTTTTGAAAAATCTAAGACTACACTCCCTCCTTCTTCTAGATGAAAAAAAAAAAAGCCAAAGACCAAACAGCAGTGTAACATAGTTTCTTGGAGACCCTCTGCCCCAGCGTGTTTGAAAGGATAATGCCTAAGGTACTAAGTGTACTCTCTGCTCGAATAGCTAAAAAGAATGATTTTCATTAAAAAATTTCCAGGAAAGCCAGGCGTGGTGGCACATGCCTTTAATCCCAGCACTAGGGAGGCAGAGGCAGGCGGATTTCTGAGTTCGAGGCCAGCCTGGTCTACAGAGTGAGTTCCAGGACAGCCAGGGCTACACAGAGAAACCCTGTCTCGAAAAAAAAAAAATTCCAGGAAAAAAGTAGTTCAAAATGAAACGAGAAACTAGAGAAGCACAGCAGTCCAATCTCCATGTCTCAAAGCCAGGAGAACTTGAGAACAAGTGACCAACAGGGCTTTGCTCTTAGCGGTCATAACCTCTCTTACAGAAGTGGAGACATTACTCAGAAGGGAAGGAGCTGAGTGGGGTAGGGAGGGATGTGGGGGTAGATAAACTTAAAGGATCCAACCCCTTTTTTCTTTTCCGTGGAGCAAACCTCCTTCAGGACCTCCTTGTGTTTGTTAAAGGTCCTGGACAAATGTCTGCACTACCAAAATGCACATGAAGTTCTGAAAAGGCGTGTTCTTTGGGAATCCATCAGGGAAAAGCCCACATCTTATAGATGAGAAAGTGAACGGAGAGCTAAGCTTTTTCTGAACCTAGACATCCTGACTCCTAGTCTGTCTGGCAACTTCCCCAACGTCTATCATTCTTGATCACTGAGTCTTGGACTCTGATTTCAACTCATTTTCAAACCCTGCCTCCCCACCACCACTCCAAAGCCTATTATAGTGGTATTTCCAGGAGATGGGAATTAAATGTCAATGTGCATCAGGAATTTTGTTATATGCCTCGATAGTAGAGAGCCAGTGATTGTCTTTATCTGTATAAAGACAGTGTTTGAAATACAGCCAATGAAATTAAAGGCTCCAGATTATTAAAGACGATGCTATTTTAAGAGAGCACGGTGTCAGGCTTCTAGACAAAAATCACATGACAAATGCAAATGCATTTGATAAACGGGAGACAGACAGACAGATAAACTTCAATCCTAAGGAAGTGGAAATTAGTTGTCAGAATTTAAAAAGAAGCTTATTACATTCTTCTGTCAGGCCATGCTACCTGGAACCACAGGTGGTAAGAGGTTACCTTTTTATATGGCCTCAGGAAACTAAAGGCAGGGTGTGTTAGGCCAAGACTATCATTCTGCACCTCTCAGGGCCTTCACATGAAGAATGTTGTTGAGGGTTGGGGATGTGGTCAGTAGGTAAAGTGTGTGTTCTACAAGCATGAGGACCTGACTTTGGATCTTCAGCATCCACGTGAAAACCAGGGCTAGCAATTGTAGCCAATCAGTGAGCTCCAGCTTCAGTGCCCAGCCTATCACAAACAGTTGCATGCATAGCAGTAGAAGCAAATGGCTAAGGGTGACCTTTGGCCTC
Organism: Mus musculus; assembly: GCF_000001635.26. Lineage (NCBI taxonomy): Eukaryota > Metazoa > Chordata > Mammalia > Rodentia > Muridae > Mus > Mus musculus. Next base: position 42,202,075 of record NC_000079.6, read on the forward strand.
TACACCCCCCACCCCCCACCCCCACACACACAAACTCATGCATCACACCCTAGACACGGAAGCAAAGAACAAATCTAACATTCTTGTCTTCACCTTGTAGACTGCCCTAGAATTTTCTAGAATGCTAGCTACTAAAAGTTTACATCTAGTGTCTTTAAGAACACTTAACAGGAATGTCAATATTTTCCTTGTCACCTACTTCAATTATACAATCAACATAGTAAACAGAGATTCAAGTAAACTTCCTGCTCTTCCAGAACTGCATACAAAAACAGTATATTTTGATCTGCATTCATTGTCATCTATTAATGTAGCATTCACAAACAATCGCATTTTGGCAGATGATATTTGCATTTTAATGTCACTATGATCGGGCTAATGAGGCTGTTGATGGCGTCTTCCATTTCCCCTTTTATTAGCCTCTTAAATTTGAACTGCAGCTCTTTTGTGTATCAATCTGTTGTCACAGATGGGAGTGTTTAGAATTCACTATCTATTCTATGAAGCAGTTAGAACAGAAAAAAAAAAACAACAACAACACTTTGTACCCATAAGCTTATAATTCCAGCCATAACATAAAAAAGTTTTATATAGCATTATTTGATTGTCCCATGCAGCAATTGGTTCGAATGGAAAGTAATATGTATTAGCATTTCATTACAACACCAGAACTCTGTCTGGGAGTCATTATCTATTTAACAACGAAAATCAATAAGAGAACCTTGAAATATTCTTCAAAGTTTCAAGCTAAAACTTAGTCATACACATATTCATTTGGCCTAGATATACATATTTAGAAGTAATATTTGTGACATAAACATTCTTAAAAATATAAGAGATTTCTGGCTATAGGCATTGCCAGATCTAGCTACTCAAGGTGATCAAGTACCACACAGGACAAAATATTTACAGGTAGAATTTTGTGCCATCTGACTGTGTACTCGGAAGTCTGCCATGCTCACAGTAGGCACAGAGAACTAACTATCTTACCTTCAGCTCAGCTCCCTGCCTGGGGCACTTTCCCACTGTACTATGAGCAAGTTAGCACAGTTTGAGAGCAACGGCCAGGATGGATAGAGGAAACAGATACAACTGGGAGCTGCTGAGGTCATTATGTGTGCAGAGGGTATCCAGATCCAGGCTCACTACCACTTTTAGCACACTCCTGAAGGGTGTGTGCATGTTTAATCAGAGTGATGGTTAGACTGGTCGTCAGTTTGACTATATCTGGAATTAACTAAGACCCATGCGGCTGGATACACCTGTGAGGGATTTTTTTTCCTTAAATCATTTGAAGTGGGAAGACCCATTTTTAATCCAGATCTTTTGAGGAGGAAAGATCTATCTTTAATCTGGATCTTTTGAAGTGGGAAGATATGCCTGTAATCTGAGCCCCCTTCCGATGGCAGCCATATAAAGGACTTAGAAGAAGAGAGAGCTTGCTCTGCCTGCTTGCTCTGGCTTGGCAAGTCCATTCTTTCACTGGCATTTGATCTGACTTCTTCAGGATTCCAGTGAATACTGAAGACCAACCAAGACATCAAGGCATGTAGACTGAACAACTGCTGGATTCCTGCACTCCCCATTGTTAGCCTAGCTGGACCACAGCCTATAAGATGCTATAATAAATCCCATATCAATTCTGTTCCTCTAGAGAACCCTGACTAGAACCATCAGGGAAAAGAAATGATAACTAAAGATCTAGAAGGGAAGAAGTGACTACTTTGATGTTTTAAATTCTACCTTTGTATTTCTAAAAATGGAAAAATAATAAATTTAATAAAACAAAAACTTAATATTAACAATCAATTATTTGTTTATGTAACAATAGGAAACATGAAGGAAATTATTCCATTGATAATAGTAATGCCAGGACAAGAAACTAATACAAGAAATGTTCTAGTTTGCTTTCAGTTTCTGTGATAAAATATTCTGAACAAAATCAATTTAGGGAAGGAATAAATATATGACAAGTACACTGTAGCTGTCTTCAGACACACCAGAAGAGGGCATCAGATCCCATTACAGATGGTTGGGAGCCACTATGTGGTTGCTGAGAATTGAACACAAGACCTTTGGAAGAAGAGTCAGTGCTCTTAACCACTGAGCCATCTCTCTAGCCCCTGGGAAGGAACAAATATATTCACTTCTTCATCACAGTCCTTCATTGAGAGAAGTCAGAAGAGGTTTGTTTTTATTATTTTGAGACTGGGTTTCTCAGTGTAACCAGCCCTGGCTGTCCTGGACTGGCTTTGTAGACCAGGCTGGCCTTGAACTCACAGAGCTCCACCTTCGTCTGCCTCCTCAGTGCTGGGATTAAAAGTGTGTGCCACTACACTGCATCCAACTTCAGGTGAGCAATTTAATGTAGGATTTTAAAGCAGAGACCACAGAGGAATGTTGTTTATGGATCTTACACGCGTATGCTTACTTACCTAGCTTTCTTAATAGCCTAGAACCGTTTCCCAAATGGTGCCACCCACACTGGGCTGGGCCCTCCTATAACAATTACCAATCAAAATGGTCTTATTTCAGGTTTCTGTGGTCGTAAAGCACAGTGAGCAAAAGCAGCCTGAAGATGGAAGGTTTTATATGGCACGTGCTTCCACAACATAGTCCACTACAGAAGGAAGTCAGTGCAGGAACGCAAGGCAGGAACTGAAGCACAGGCTACGGAGAAAGACTGCTAACTGGTGTATTCCTGCTAGCTTGCTCTGCCTGCTTTCTTATACCACCCAGGAGCACCTGCCCAGAGGTGGCACTATCCCCAGTGGGCTGGGCCCTCCCACATCAATCATCAAGTAAGAAAATGTCCTACAAGCATCCTAATGGAGGAATTCTCTCAGTTGAAGTTTTTCTTCTCAGATAACTCTAGTTTCTGTCAAGTTGACACAACAGAACCAAAACTTCACAGCCACGCCTCCAGGCTAGCCTGGTCTGTGCGATTCCTCACCAAGACTCCCTTCTCAGGTGCCTCTAGATGTGTCAAGTGGATGGTGAAGCTAACTAGGATAAGGAAGAACAAAGATCTACACGAAGACATCGTGTAAAGATCAGTAATATAAAAATAATCGTCATCTAAATAGAAAAGTATGCCCTGACCTTAAGTAGAGTCATTCAGCATTATAAATCACAATTTTCTCAGAATTCAATGAGTTTTATGTGATCCCAAATAAATATGCCAGAGAAATTTTTTTCACAGAACTATATCCATAAATCTTAAGTTCAATAGAAAAGTAAGGAATAACTAGGCCAGTTATGAAGATAGACTAGCTTGCTCACTCTCACTGGTTCATGTCTAACCAGCTTTCTTATACAGCCAAGGACCAGTTTGTTATTGTAAACAGTTTGTTATTGGAAATACACTTTTTATAAATGGACATGGTATAAAATACATACATGTGGAACCTGTATTTTGTACATAATATCTGAATTACACAAAACTAGAAAAATGATGCTTACAGAGCGAATGAGCATGAGGTAATCTCGTGGCTCGTCTGAAATAAATTAATTTGAAATCTCCACATAGTTCTTTCACCAAAATAAATTCCAGTTTGATTAGACAAAAATATTTACAGCCATAAAAATATTGAATGTATGTATGTATGTATGTATGTATACACACACACACACACACACACACACACACACACATGCTTTTTAAGGGAAGTTTTCACTCTCAAGTCTAAGCTGGCATAGGACTTATATAGCCCAGGCTGGCCTCAATCTTGTGACATTCCCCTTGCCGTGCCTTCCCAAGTGCTAAGATTAAAGGAGTGAGCCCCAGTGCCTAATTAAAATGACCAGATTTTAATAACATGGGAATTTTAAAAGAAACCCTTCCATTGCTGTTGAATTTTGCACACTGTGTAGAAAGAGTTTCGTGTTAGTACAAGATACAGCGTGCAAACGTGTTACAGGTAACAAGCAGATAAAATACTTGTGTGTCAGATAGAAAAGCCAGTCGCTCAAAGGAAAGATAAACCAAACCAAACCAAACCAAACCAAACCAAACCAAACCAAACCAAACCAAACCAAACCAAACCAAATATGAGCCAATAGTTCCTAGAAAGAGGAGAGACTCTCAGATGAAGTGTGGCTTATGAAAAGATTTCACTTGTAAGTGAAATATGAACTAAGATTACTGTATACCATCTACCTCACAAAAACAGCAGTCCAAACTCAGACAGTTTATTTGGGGACAAATGCAGAATGCTCTTACTGCATATTACTATTATTTGCAGTAAAATAACCATTCCAACCTATCTGGCAGGCTATTTGGCATGATACACCAACTTTAAAATGAGAATTTCTAGCAAATTACTCTATTAGCGGGGATTTATTTTTATTAAGGTATCATAAACAAACAAACAAAAAAATGAACAATCACATTTGGCATGCCACTTTGGAAACATGCTGAGTGTCCAAATGCAGAGCAGATTTGCAAAGTGTGGTATTTAAAAATGTATTTCTCCTACCCATTGAGTTTAACAAGAGCCACGTGTGCAGCCACACTCTGAACTTACTCGCTGAAGCTCGGTAGGCTTACAGGTGGGTAGACACCTGAAGGCAGTAACTCCCTGAGTGAGAGAATTGATCTCCAGCCAATAGTTCATCGGTGAGGAGTGGCCGACCCATTGGAAGCAACTGTGGCTAGTACTTGACTATGATTACAATCATTGTATGTTGCCCAAGTGATGGTTTCCCCAGCCTCTCTCCCTACCTTCCAGCTCCTACAGCCCTCTCCCCTTTCTCCATGGTTCCCTGAACCCTAAAAGGAATTGTATAAATTTCGTCTTGTTTAATGCTGGGCAGTCTGCTATTACTTCCTGCGTTAGTTTGCTTTGGATTGCTACAATAAAACAACAGGGAAGAAAGGATTGATTTGCGTTGTTCTTTTCCATCACAGTCCAGCCTTGGAGAATGTAAGGCAGGAACTCAGGCAGGACCCCTAGAGGCAGGAACTAAAGCAGAAGCCGTGGAAGAATGCCGCTTACTAGCTTTCTCTCTTCCTGGCTCGCTCACTTTGCTTTCTTATACACCCTGGGAATAGCTGCCTGGGGGTGCCAGCACCCACAGTGGGCTGGGCCCTTTTCTATCAATCATCAGTGAAATGCCACCCAGGCTTGCCTAGGGACAATCTGATGAGGACATGTTCTCAATTAAGGCTCCCTCTTCTCAGATGACTCCACTCGTGTCACTTTGATTAAACACTAACCAGCACACTATTAGCACCTTGAACAGCATGGAAGGCTGTGTATACTCACTGTCACTCACTACAATAAAAAAAAAAAAAGACTTCTAAGACTCAGGCTGGTTGGCATATTTGCCTCTGAGGCTATAAATGAATATTTAGTAGATAGTTGTATTCTGTATTAATTTAGCTTGTTTTATTCTATTAAGTTCTGTGAACTCTCCATCCATGGGTGTTTGGCCATATTTACCATACCATTTCACCCTTGGAAGTATGCTTAGAAACCAGCTTACTAATATAGTTCAAAGGGTTCAAATCTTGGTAAGGCCAACAATGCTACCATTCCCCTTCGCAGTACCTTCCAGCACTATAAGAACCAGGCATTAAAGAGGAAGCTTCCAGCTATGCTATGACTTGACTTCTTGATATCTTGCAATCAAAGTGTATAATGACTTCAGCAATAGCATCTTTGTTTAGTTTTTGGTAGGTAACCAAGATGGCTGACAGCAGGCTGTGTTATTTTTTTTGGGGGGTGGGGGGTGTGTCTCTGGAACGTCCCTGGCTAAGAACACCTGGTCCTGGGCTTTTAAATAAAAAGAAGACATGGATCTATAAGGACTGAAGGAATAGAGTTTTGGGGCATAGAAAGGAGGGGTGTGTGTGTGTGAGAGAGAGAGAGGGGGGGTGGTGAAGAGAGAGAGAGAGGGAATGGAGGGAGAGGGAAATCAGGATACATGATATACATACATGCATGACATTAAAGCTTAAACCTATTTTACAAAAAAATTGTGCTATCTGATAATTGAACATGCTCTCCACATAATGACAATTATGGAGATATCTTCCTTTCATTTTATAGCGATAACTTGTAAACAAATGACAATTTTTCGCATGAATCTTTCAGTTATTTAAAATATAATTCATTGGAATAACAAAATAAATGGTGAGCTGTCCCTTCAATTGAAAACAGGGCAGCGGCCACTGAAGGGAAAAGATCAGGTAGTTATGTGCATCGGTGTGGGGAAACTGCAAAAAGTCTATTGAATCAGAAGGTAAGGAAAGTCGTGCTTTGTGGTGTGACATGCCTGTCATTGGTAGGCAGAGACAGGAATATCAGGAATTCAAGGCCAACCTCAGCTGGCTGTATACAGTTAGGGCCAGCTGGAACTATATGAGACCCTGTCTCAAAATCCAAAACTCAAAAGAAAACAAAATACAGGACAAGGCATTATGCATGCCAAGTTAGCATTAGAAAAAAAAATGCATGTGCCTACTTCTCTATCCTATGCATTTTTTAACCTGGTGGAGAAAAGGAATTTGCGATAAAAAGCAGGAAGGAAAGAGAGAGACTGATTCTTCACTCTTTAACCTTTTGTTCTTACTGAATTATTTACAGTTTATGTATATTAGTCATTTTAAAGATGCAAACAATTTCAAGGATAAATAGCAGGAGCTAGGCAGTGAATATCTTAGTAACTTTCCACTGCATCCAGGATAAAAGTGACCATTTTCAGAGGCATAAGACCTCCTTGCACTGAGTCTTTCCGATTTCTTCCATCACATGTGTCCCATTGGTGTCTCCACACACCAGTTTCCAGCTCTCATAAGCTGCTCTGGGTCTCCTTAGACCAAGTCAGCTTTGTCAGCCCCAGAGTGTATGCTGATGCTATTACAGACCACCATGAACTGGGGAACCGACCAACCACAGACATCTGCTCCTCATGGTTCTAGTGTCTCCATCTACAATGCAGGGACTGACATCTGGTGAGAACCTTCTAGCTTATCATGGTTGAAGACCAGAAGGGCAAATGAAAAAAAGCTAGCGACAGAAGACTGTATTGGAAATCAGTTTTCTAGTATGTGAATTCTGGGAGACACAGTAAACTGGAGCCAGCCCCTTCAAAGTGTCTTCAAGCTTTCTCTGTCCACATGCCCCCTCTCTCCCTCCTGTGACTTTCTCCGTCCTACCTTCTTGCTGTAGATGGTCACCATAGTCAGAGACCTTGCTTAGCCATCTACTCAAAAACCAAGGGGCTTTGCCTGCCAACGATACTTAATCTCTTCTATTCTTATTCATCACATTTATTTATTATGGCTTATTTTATGTCTTTATCTACTTGCTGGTGTAGCATCTGCCCTCACTGTTTTCTGAGAGTCGTAGATGCCCCCATTCACCTAAATTCCTGCCAAGTCCCAATTGGTCCAAGTTGAAAACTAAGCTCATTAACACATGGAACTTTTGGGGCCACTGAACATCCAAGTTTTCTGTGGTTTTAAACACTAGCACATCATTCTTGTAATCTTATTGCTAAAATTTCTCATAATCACAGTAGAAATACAACTTTAAAATGTTTGTCTAATGATGCTGAGTAATTTGTTTGCCCTATTTCCCATGTTGAACATGGAGGTAGTTTTCACTTTTTGCCTTTATTAATAGTTCTGAGGTAAGCATTCCACAGGGCTGTCATGGTCCATCTCTTGTTCTCTCCGAGGGATGGATTCTCTGCAGAATGATTCTAAGATCAATCGGAATAAATCCCACTAATGTCATTGATTCCTAGCGTCAAAGCATCTTTCTCAAAGGGCGTAATGCTATCACCAACAGAGTGTGAAAAACAGCCCTGGGGACTTGATTTCTTTTGAGTATTGTCATTTACACGAAGCTTGATATCTAACAGTCTGAAATAGCACCGTTGTTCCTTCATTTTTGCATCCATTTGCTTACTAATGAGATCAAGTGTCTTGCTATGTGTTTGCTTGCTGAGTTATCTTTTAAGGCTAGATTAATTTGCCAGTGAGCTTTAATGACCAGCTCAGACACTAAAACTGAAAAGCTGTCGAGAGTGTAGGTGTCTGGCAATCCCTACTGAGGTTTTGAGCATCTCAGTGGTGTTGCTGGGCACATTAGTTAGCAACTTATGAGAAGGAAGAAGCAAAAGGCTTGAAGCATAAATGCATACCGTGGTAAATTCTGCTTAGAGCTGGCTTACTTTCAGAACCTCCAAACTTCTGTCTGTTGTCATAAATTTTACAAACCAAACACTTTGATGAGAAATCGCCAGTTTCATCCTAAACAGAGATAACAGACAGCATGAGCGCCATCTGCATGCTGCATGCTACTTGCTGGGTCTTAAGATCCGCTTGTCTGTCTGGGTGCAGTAGGTGTGTGCGTGCCGTAGAAATGAAGCTGATTGACATGGGGGGCTTTATGAATGCAGAAATACAGGCCTGATACGCAGGACTCAGGACTAAACCAGAAATGAAATGCAAAATTCATCAATAATTTATATTGATTATATATTTAAATGCTAGTGTTTATTTACTGGGTTAGATTAAAAAAAACATGCTCATTTTCTTTTCATAACAAAAATGCTACTTCTAGAAAATTACCATTGTGTATGTGGCTACAACTAGGTCAGGGCTGGCCTAGAGATAGACTTAGTGTAAGCTTATGTTTTAGGAAGGCGTACACAAAAATTCAGCACCTTGACAAGATTTCTAAAAGTGTAGACATACACAGATGCTCACACACACACACACACACACACACACACACACACACAGAGAGACAAACTGACAGACATGCAGATAGACAGACAAATGGACAGACACACACTCTCAGAGAAATACCATGTAATTAAATGAAGAAAAGGTGCTACTTCAGCATTCAGTGTCAACCAGGAGGCAAGTGGAGTTTATTTAACATTCTAAAGGACACACTACAAAAGACAGGAGAGAGCACAGAGCTCTGTTACCAGGATTCTAATACCAGAGCCAAGTAGAAGAAGCCAAAGGAGCTTGATAATGACATTATATTACTCCTGCACACACACACACACACACACACACACACACACACACACACACGGCCAAGGACAGACACAGTGTAAAAAAAAATCTGAGAAAACATTAATATATATGAGAGAGAAGTAAAAATTAATCAAGTATTTTTGTTTCTGTCCTTATTTAGAGAAAAATGACCTTCAATCTGGAATAGAAAGGAACAACTCTGGAGAAAAACCGATCCAAACACAAGAGGAGAGCTAGAAGAATGTTTAGTCTGGGAGCGGTGGCACATGCCTTCAATCCCAGGGCTTAGGTGGTGGAGGCAGAAGACTCAGCAGTTGAAAGAGCTAACCTGGTGTCTTAGCTGCTTTTCTGTTGCTGCAAAGAGACACCATGGCTGTTCTCCTCAGGGTGCCATCATACTGTGAACCAGCCTGTGGAGAAAAGGACCAAGAATGCCGAACTCTACTAGTTACTTTTTCTAAACAAACAAACAAACAAACAAAAAACCACACACCTAAAGGGTTAATGTCATCCGTGAGTGATTTTTACCTGAATACTGTCCTATTTAGGAAAGGTTTCATTGCTGTGAAGAGACACCATGACCACAGCAACTCTTGCAAAGGAAAGCATTTCACTAGGACTGGCTTACAGTTCAGAGTCCATTGTCATCACGGCAGGAAGCAGGGTGGCATGCAGGTAGACATGGAGAGGTAGCTATGTGGATTGGCAGGTAATGGGAAGACAGAATAACACTGGGCCTGGCTTGGGCTTCTGAAACTCCAAAGCCTACCCCCAGAGGCACACTTTGTCTAACAAGGCAGCACCTACTCAAACAAGGAAACACCTCTCAGAATGCCAGTCCTTATGAGTCTCTGGGACCATTTCCATTCAAACCACTACGAATACAAAAGGAGTTCCCATCTCAATAGCAACCCATCCACCTTGTAGAGAAACGCTTGCTGGCATAAAACAGGAAAAGAACATTCCAGATAGACATTGTTCTATTTTGGTCTTTGCTTTCTTTTTTCTTTCTTAGTAGTTATCTCTACTATTATCACTTGGGTTTTTGAGACAGCGTTTCACATAGCCAAACTGACCTTGAACTTGCTATGTAGTTAAAGCTGGCCTTCATCTTTCTCCATTGCACCTTTCCACTCCACCATAGGATTGTGCCATGGTGCCTGGCTCTGACTCTGGGTTTTGTTGTCCTTTGTTTTGGCCTGGTAGGATCTTACCATCTAGCCCAGGCAGGGCTTGAACTATTTTTCCAAATGAGGTTGTATTTAACTAGAAACCCTCTCGCCTCTGCATCCCAGTGCTGGGGGTTACAGGTGTGCAGTGGAAGCTGGCCACCTGACAAGCACTACTGTAATCACCGTGCAGCGATGTCTGGCTGTGGTCAATCAGACTCACGACTGGAATGCAAAACCGTGGGTGCCAAGTACAGGGAATCAAGAGATCAATAGAGGATTGAGAGAGCTTGCTTGCTTTCTTTCTTTCTTCCTTTCTTTCTTTCTTTCTTTCTTTCTTTCTTTCTTTCTTTCTTTCTTTCTTTCTTTCTTTCTTTCTTTCCTTCCTTCCTTCCTTCCTTCCTTCCTTCCTTCCTTCCCTCTTTCTTTCTTTGAGACAGGGTATTTATTTATTTATTTATTTGAGACAGGGTTTCTCTGTATAGCCCTGGCTATCCTGAAACTCACTCTGTAGACCAAACTAGCCTGGAACTCAGAAATCCACCTGACTCTACCTCCCAAGTTCTAGGATTAAAGGCATGCGCCACCACTTTCTTTATTTACATTTCAAATGTTATCCCTTTTCCCAGTTCCTCCCCCCACAAACCCCTTATCCCACCCCTTCCCCTGCTTCTGTGAAGGTGTTCCCCTACCCAGCCACCCACTCTCACCTCCCAACTCTTGAATTCCCCTACACTGGGGCATTGAGCTGTCACAGGACCAAGGGCCTCTTCTCCCATTGATGCCCCACAAGGCCACCCTCTGCTACATTTGCAGCTGGAGCCATGGGTCCCTCCTTGGCTGGTGGTTTAGCCCCTGGGAGCTCTAGGGGGTCTGGTTAGTTGATATAATTGTTCTTCCTATGGGGTTGCAAACCCCTTCAGCTCTTTTAGCCCTTTCTCTAACTCCTCCATTGGGGACCCCACTGGGAACCCTGTGCTCAGTCCAATGGTTGAACAGCCAATTCAAACTAATAACACAGTTCTTCAGCAACCGTTCTGCTGGGACAGGTAGCTGATGTACTATCGTTTACTCATATCTTCTCTTTCACATCATGGCTGAGAAGCTCCCCCCTAGAAGAACAGGAAGTGATCACAGTAGAAGTCTAATGAAGGATGTGTAATAAGAAGGCATTAGTCCATGTGCCTCTACACATTGCATCAGGAATGTTTAGTTTGTTAAATATCAAAATGTGAATCGAGAGTATCTCTACGTCCCTATCCCCATAATAACTCCCACAGTGGTCTTGGGTATCTGTAGTCCAGGTAGCTCCTTCGTTATATTTACCACATTTTCTTTGGTAACCAACAGTCTGTGCCCCAAGGCTTTGGGATATCTCCCCGTATTTCATTCATCTTCCCAGCTGGAAACGACATCCTGTGATTTGGAGTTTGGTTTTGAGCATGACCTTCCCGTCCCACCATCCAACCTTCAAATCACCAGGGTGCTGACTTTGCTTCTTTGCTCCCTTCCCCTTCCTCCCCACCTTCATTTGCAATGCTGGCACAGAACTTGGGGGTCTGAGGCATGCGAGCCTGGAGCCTGTCCTCTCATTCCTGCCTCCAGTTCCTGCTCTTTTTTTCTTCCCCGGAACATGACCTTGGTAGAGACAGCCATCTCTCCTCTCACAATTAGAATCCTTTTCCTTGGAAAAGGAGCCTCTTGCTTGTAGCTAATCTCAAGCTTCCATGAGTAGCATATCCATTCATCCCATTTAATTGGGATTTTTTGGGGGTTGTGCTGTGCTGAGAGCTGACAGGGAAGTTGCCTTTGCATTTAGGATTTCTTGATCGATTCCATTGTGCCGGGAACTGAGCTGAGGATGGGGGATTTTAAAAGCTGTGTAAAGACATGTTATTCATCCTAGATCATTCAAAGTTTAGAAAGGTAGAGACAGCAAATCTGCCTGACTTGAGCTAATTCATGCCAGAAAGATGTATGCCTGTGGTACTTCAAGAACCCCAAGAGAGCAATTAAATCACCGTGGAAGAGTAAGTCTTCAAGAAGCCGGAGTTAGTCCTGTAAGTCAAGTGAGGATCTAGTGTGCATCTCAGAGCAACTGCTGCTAGTAGCCCTGCGAGGGAAGCCAAGATAAGAGACATTGAAAGTGTAGAAAGTAATCAACGGGGGGACATGGGAATGGGGGAAGGGGACTTTGGCCTGGACAAATTGTTGGCTACAGGCAGGCAATACTTGCGAAGGGCTATCACCTGGAAAGATGGGTTATTAAGGATGTTACTGGCTTCAGTACTGAGATGTTGAGTCTGCAATGCTTTGTGAAACCTACAGGGACAGCTGTCTGAGAGGAACTATAAATCCAGAATAGAAGGTTGGGACAGGGGTGTGACTTCCACAGAAGTCATCTGTGTCATCACCTGTCTAAAATCTTTGGGTCTTGTATATTCTTTCTAACATGACTTTAACCAGGACACATTAACCAGAAGGAGAGACATGAATACACACTACTCATTAAGATATATATTTATTCATACATATACATATTCTTTTGTCTTAATGTTCTATAGCTGTGAAGAGACACCATGACCATGGCAATTCTTACAAAGGAAAACATTTAGTTGAGGATGGCTTAAATTTTCAGAGGTTTAGTCCAGTATCATCATGGCAGGAAGCATGGCAGCGTGCAGGTAGACACGGTGCTGAAGAGGTGACTGGGAGTTCTATATCTGGATCAGCAGGCAGCAGGAAAAGCAAGCCACTGGGCCTGGCTTGAGCTTCTGACACCTCAAAACCTACCCCCAGTGACAAAGTTTCTCCAACAAGGCCACACCTGCTAATAGTGCCATTCCCTGGTGACCAAGCATTCAAACCTATGTGCCTAAGTGGGCCATTTTTTTTTATTCAAGTGTGTATGTATGTGTGCACATGTGTGTGTGTGTGTGTGTGTGTGTGACATGTTTAGAAGTCAAAGGAAAATGTTGTGGAGTTGGTTTCATACGGTTTCTGGAAGTCAAACTCAAATTTGTTGTCAAGTTTGGTGGCAAGAATCTTTAGCTGCTCAACCATCTTTCCAGCCCTAGATACAACCTTCTGAAATTTGGAGTTTATCTACTAGAGAGAGAAGTAGGCACTAAGGATGTGATCAATAAATCAGGATTGATTGGTACAGTCTTCTCATGCCGTTTCATTAACCTATGCAGATTCAAATACATGCTTTTCTTCCTTTAAAGTTTTTGGGTTTTCTTTGTTTGTTTGTTTGTTTGTTTGTTTGCCATTCATTTAAAAGAGAAGTTTTGTTGAGCATTGTAAGCCATGGTCTCTTGTATTATAGAGTCTTAAAATATACTAATCTGGATTTCACACACATGGTGGCAGTTTTCCCTGGTTACTTGGAGATCCTGATAAATGTCTCTTAGCGTCTGCTTCTTCTTTTCTGAGTCTAATACTGCTTTTGGGGTTACTTTCATATTATTTTGGTTTTTTGAAGAGACATTTGCTGAAGTTCAACTGAGGAAGGAAGTTGAACTTCACCTGAAGTTCAACAAGGAACTCTTACAGGTACCCAGAACAGGAAATTACTTGTGTGTGTGTATACATGTAAAGACCAGAGGTTTATGTCCTGTGTCTTCCTCAAATATTCTTCAACTTACTTTCTTTATTTGTTTATTTACTTACTTATTTACTTACTTACTTGAGACAACGTCTCTCCCTGACTGAATTTGGAGCTCATAGCCTGACTAGACTAGCTAGCTGGCAAGTCCCAGGAATTCTCCTGTCTCCACTTTCCAGTAACTGGGTTTACAGGCTTGCCCCAACCACGTGGCTATTTATATGGTGGTCAGACCTAGGAACTTGGCCTCTAAGATTTTGTGGCAATCACTTTACAGTCTGAGCCATCTCTCAGCCTGGCAAGTTATTTTTAAAAGGATTTTTTTTGGGGGGGGTTCTCCCTAATACATTTTAGGTAAAGCCTTTATAGGCCAGTTGTGTTTATGGCTGGCGCTTGAGAATACCTCTAGACTAAAAGTATACAGACTCATGAGAATAAAGGAAGTGGGGCATCATCCAAATGCTTGCTCCGTGACAAGAATGGAACCTTCTGCGCTTAAGGAGTTTTTTTTTTTTTTTTCTTTTTCTTTTTTTTTTTTTTTTATAAGTTGGTGTTTGGGGAAACACTTTGATCCATTTCTCTATTCTCTAGTTTTCCAAGAACAACAATAAAAATTTTAGATCAACTTTAGATACTATAGCTGACAGGTTCTAAATTTCTATGGCTTTCCATCATAGAATACCTTCTCTGTTATTTTGAGAGATTTATTCCATGTCCTAACTTGGAGTGGTTGCCTCTTTTCTTGTTATTTTGACTATTTTAGGGAGCACCGGTTTGTTTTGTTTCTTTCCTAGTTGTTTCTTTGAGCCAAGGTCTCAAGTAACCAAATTTAGCTCGTGAACTCTATTTGTAGCTGAGGGTGACCTTGAACTTCTGATCCTCCTGCCTCCACCTCCTAAGTGCTATATTATAGGAATGGGCAGCCACACCCAATTTTAGCCTTGGTTCTTAATTCCCTCCTAATATTTGTTTGGGTAAATTTCTATTTTGATGTCATTTTTTCAGCCCCTTCTCTTTCCCTTCCACCCTTTGGCGACATCATCAAAAAAGGAGGCATAGACCTGGCCTGGTTTGCATTTTTGTTGCTATGAATAAACACCAGGGCTAAAAGCAACGTGGCGGAGATAGGGGTAGTTTTATCTTCTACGTCTGTGTCATAGTGCATCACTTCATCACAGAGGTAAGTGTGGGCAGGAGTTCCAGCAGATACCATAAAGAAATGCAGTTTACTGGCCTGCTGTCACTGGCTTGCACTTAGGCCGCTCTCTCCTCCTTCCTTACCTTTTATTATTCTTATGTTTAAGTATGTAAGTGTGTAAGTATGCTATTCAAATGTATGTCTGTGCAACATGTATATACCTGGTACCCCTAGAGATCAGAAGAGGGTGTTGAATTCCCTGGAACAGGACTTAGGGACAGTTGTGAGCTGCCATGTGGGTGCCAGGAAACCAACCCAATTGCCCTTAACCACCGAGTCATCTCTCCTGGTCTCTCAGGCAACTTTGTTATAAAACCCAAGGCCACCTTGGCAGGAGTGGCGTTTGCCCACAATGGTCTGGGCCCTCCTATATGAAATTAGCAATGAAGAAGATGCCTCATGGAAATGCCTGAAGGCCAATCTGATCAAGGCAATTTCCAAATTGGCTACAATTCCCTTAGCCCTGGGGCTATGTCAAGTTGACAGCTGAGGCCAACTAGGAGGTGCTCCAAAGTACAATTTTATTTTAATTTTTAATGCATTTTTCTTCAATTTTTTTGGTTTGAGAATTTCATGTATGCACAGATCAGGCTTTGATCCAGTTCACCCCAATTCCCTCCGCTTCCATTTCTCACCTCTCCTTGCCATAGTTATCTCCCTCACCCCACCCCCCACACACCCAGTTTCCTGTGTTCTTTTTGTTTTTAAGCCCATGGAGACTCCTTATTCCTACAGTGTGTACATGAGTGTGGGACCATCTCCTGGTCATAGGTAACCTCCCAGAACAGCATCTTTGAAGAAATCTGGCCCTCCAACCCCTCCAGCCAATGGGTATGAATATCTCATCAGCTGGGGATGGGCCTTCATCAGCTCCTCCTCTTTTGCTCCCGGATTCATCTGGCTTGAGTTCGGGAAGGTCTTTTGCCTGCTATGGGCTCATGTGCACAACTGCCCTGTTGCATTCAGAAAGTCTGGAGAGTTTATGAGGCCACCCATCGCTTCTACCTCTTTATTTTTGAGAAAAGGCTCACTTGGGTCACCCATGCTGGCTTCAGATTAATAGTCTACCTCAGCCTCTTGCATGCTGAGATTACAACTAAGTAATAGCACCTCTGGTTCTTTTAAATATTCAAATTAAAAGCACATCTCAAGGATGGGAAACGCAGTTTATCACCATCCTCAACTAGTTGGATGGATACTGGCTCCCTTTTGTCTTTCTGTGACCCATTACCTGTGGTATCAGCTTTAGTCAAAGGTCACTGGTGGTTTGAATAGGTATGCCACCCCCCCACACACACACTCGTGTTTGAATGCTTGGCCCATAAGGGATCAGCACTATTAGGAGAAAATGTGTCACGGTGGAGGTGGTGCATTGAGGTCTCTCATGCTCAAGATACATCCAGTGTGGCACAGGGTCTCCTTCTGCTTCTTGGGGATCAAGATGTAGAATTCTCAGTTCCTTCTTCAGCACCATGTCTGCTAGGATGCAGCCATGTTTCCCACACTGATGTTAACGGACCAACTAAACCTCAGAAACTGTGAGCCAGCCCCAGCTAAATGTTTTCCTTTATAAGAGTTGCATTGATCATGACGTCTCTTCATGGCAATAAAACCCTAAGACAGGCTCCCTGGAAATAATAAATCCTTCTTAAAATTTGCTGAAAATTATGTAATCAAAGTATATACCATTGCAAATGTGTGTAATGAATTCCAATACAGAACATGCATTTTGAAGCCAAGGAGGTGGCTTTCTGTGCATTGTGAGCATGGGGTGCCTTCTCAGACATGGATGGCAGACCAGTGACAGGAGTGCTGTGACACTTACCCATTTGTGATCTGAGTCTTCAATGCCATCATTCAAGAAATCTTATCCCCTGAAAGTCAGAGGGAGAATGTTCTAGCCCATGAGGCTCTGTCCCTGATAACTGCATGGGGACAACTGGAAATAACCTTATATAGCAGCATTAGTTCATGTTCACCAGGCCAAAAATGTCTGTGAGAAATTCCGTGACTTCAGACTCTGATAAGGACATTCCGAAGCACTGTGGTGGGCCTGTGGAGGAGGGATAGAGGTGATCTCTGATCACTGTGAGGAAGAGACCAAGCACAGCGTGATGGGTGGCCTTGCTTGATAACTGTCCCTTCTAATAGCCAGGAAGCCCGACATAGGAGACCCAACCCACTCCTGTGACATGGGCACTAGTTCCTTCTGGAATCACTAAGTCTCCCCTCTTAAAGTCTTCCCCTCCCCCATACCTATGCACCAAAGACCAAGTACACACGCAGTGGTAGACACCCCCCCCACACACACCCTAAGATAGACATTTTGAGGGCTTTGGTCTATTTTATATTCTTGTAATGTTTCTGGTAAGGGAGTTGGGGTTGTATCACGTAGCACCATCCAAACGGCAGTACCAGCCCGTTCTGTCCATCTTCTTTCTCTCTCCCCTCTCTTCATGGTTTCCTGAGAGCCTCCTCCACTTAGCCCTTCTGGGCAATTCAGGAAGCCCCATACCATGCGTGGTAAATTTCAGCAAAACAAACCTTTTTTAAATATTGAGGGCTGAGGGGGATGCCCGATGCCCTAATGGAGATTGTTTTATTCTTTACCCATTTCTGTTCTCCTCTCAATAGATTCTGGGTTCGGGGTTGGAAAACTTCATTGGCTGCCACTAATGGAACCCGACTGATAGAGCAGACCTTGTAGCAGTCAGCTCATTCTTTAATTCAGCAGTCCAATTGCAAATACTTATTGAGTCCTCGTGGTGTGCCGAGGGCTGGTGTTGCAGCAGTGAACGAGCATAGGAAGCTTCACAAGCGAATCTCCTGTCAGGATTCCCACCCTCCATGGGCCATATGTAATTTCCAGCGAAGGATTGAAAAAGAGGAGCAGTGTGCAAATGAACCACAATCCATCGGCTGATAGTGATCGACACACTGAAAAATGAAATAGTACATGCAGAGGTTGGCCAGATGGAAGGTATCTTTTGAGGAAAGAGTTGGTGTAAGCCCTATGACAGTCGGTAAAGGAAAGCATTGCAGATAGGTAGAACTGTAGGTGCAGAGGTCCCAAGTCACAGACAACCTGCATGCTCAAAACCAAACTCAGCTGCTAGGCTGAAGCAATTGTGACAAGAGATGCACAGGAGGTGATGCTCCAGAGGTGTGACGAGTGACAGTGTCATAGGCTCCTAAGCCTGTGAGTCCCCATGAGCTAAGGTTACAACTCACGGGACAGGACCCCATCACATGGCTATGTCTGCAAGTCACTCTGCTAAATGGGAAACCCTGCTTTTTGATGGCCTCGTGACTAGCAAGTGGCATATCTTGTGTGTGACATATCCCCTAGGCTTGGAATAAGGATTAGGTGAGTTAATATTTATAAGGTGAATGTTTGCTACACATATGAAATAAAAATATTCTAAAGCATCTCTGAGGATTTTCCGAGGTGATTAAGGCCAGTCTTCCAGCGAACTGAACTGCAAAGCCCCCACACTGTACACCTGACCCCCACCATGGTTTATTATTCCCAGGTCAGAATGACAGCGCTACCCATTTTATTGTCCCTCAATATGGTAGACGCCTCTTCCTCTCTGCAGCTTGGGATGTAGTAATCCAATTAATGATGAAATTGTTGCTCATCAGCTAGTGACACTTAGGTATGAATTAATTATGCATCCTGTCTAAAGATACACACGTTGCCATCCTAAGCCCCAAACTTCATAACGTGACGTGACTTGGTGATGACCTTCCACGGGAAGAATAAGTTAGCATGAACTGATGAGAGTGGGCTCGCACCCAATAGGGCTGTCATCCTGTTTACTGGGTAAGTTTGAATGAAGATACTCATACACAGAAAAGGCCACATAAACCAACCAATCCTCCCAGGCTGGAAGAGAGATCGAGAGTGGGCCCTTTTCTTGCACTTATCATTGACTGGCGGCATTGCCGATGCCTTGACTTTTGGCTAGCCACACCCAGAACTACTAGAGAGTAAGTGTCTGGCATCTAAGCCTCTTAGCCAGTCGTCCTTCCTTGTGGCAGCATAGAAGACTAATTTGTGTTTCGGTTGTTTAAAAGGCTCTATCCAATCAGATCAGTCCCTGCCACGTCTCCAGTGATAACTCCGTACTGGGACCCGCCTACTGCAAGGATATGGACTTTGCAGCCTCTGTGTGGCCTGGACCCTTTGCCCACGGGGTGAACAGGAAGCTGTAATAAGTCATTAACAATTAGAGGCAATCACAAGTAGGCATCATCGCCAAGGTCTCTGATGCGCGCCCAACTTCCCCCTGTAATTAACCTGCCAACACCACCTGTTAATAAACTTAGGCGGTTGCCAACAGTGATCAAGTAAAAGTGTGAGGAAATTGGATCTTGTGGGGAAAAATGTCACATCAAAGTATCAGGCGCATTTTCAAAAACCTGTTCTGATTTTGCTGACTTTTTAAGGGATGACAAATTCTCCCTGATGAGCTGAGATTGCTGGCACCTGGGGAGCCTGGAAGTGCACCTTGTCCCGTTTGCCTGTTGTCTGGTGTCATTGAAGATGAGGACCTTCGTTGCTGCAGTGACTCCTTGCAGCATCCATAGGGAAAGATGATGTGCTAGCTGAAGCTGAATCTTGCCACGTTCAGCTATTTCTCACAGACCTGATGGAAAACCACTCCTTGTATCTCTAACATCTGTACAGGGCAGTGAATAGAGCTCTCCTGATCACACTAATACTGTCCCTCAGTCTTTAACTCTGCCCCAGTTTCTTAAACTCCTTATGAGATCAGTGAACTAATGACTCATACGAAACTATAGGTTTTCCTTGGAAAATACCCCCCACCCCGCCCCCCGCCACTGCTGTGTCACTCTCAACAACAGGTGGAGCTGCTGGCTCAAAGTCTGATGAGTGCTTTGATAATCTCCTAACTGCTTTAGAAACAAGAATCATGGATTTAAGGGTCATGGTGTCACTCCTGTGATAAAATACCCGGCATTATCAACTTATAAAGATAAAAGGTTTCTCTTGGCCCAAAGATCCAGAAGTTTGGTTCATAGCTCCATTGTACTTGGGCTATGGTGGGAAAGAGCATCGTGGCAGAAAGACCTCATGGTATCAGGAAAGCAAAGACAGAAAGGAAGGGAGTAGGGTTTAAATATCTTTCCCAGGGCACACCCCAAGTGATCTAACCTCCTTCCACTATACTAATTGTCTGGTCATTCTCCCATTTCTAATAATACCAGAAGTTGATGAGTAAGCCTTTAGCTCATGAACCTGGAAGATATCTAAGACCCTTGCCATAACAGTATGGTGGATTAGTGACTTTAACTGAATTTAATTTTGTCACCAATTTTTTAAGGAGCGCTTTCTCAAAGGAATGCTTTAAAATCAAGACGGATGTTCCTTTAAAAAGCCGTTGTTGGTTACCCAAGAAACGTCATAATGATGACTGAAGGCAGCACTTCCTTAGTGGTGATTTCTCAACAGGAATGTTGTGATGATGTTGGTTGAGTTTTTTATATCTCTGGATCTGCATGTCCCATTAACCTAGACAGGCATTCTGCAGCCCTGGCTGTTTTACTCCCTTTGAGCAATTTCCTCGAAAAGGATATGGTCATGAAAACAAGCGTTTTATGTGGTGCTTGCTGGGAACCAGTGGCCATTAAAACTGTGTGCGCACACAGATGTGTGTGTGGGGGTGGGTGGGTGTGTTAGTATGTGTGAGTGTGTTCATGGGTACATGTGTGTACCTGTACATGAGTAGGTCAGTTGTCAACCTCCAGCACTGGATATTGTTTTTTAGCATCTGTCTACCTTGTTTTTGAGATGGGGTCTCTTATTGGCCTCACTGAATAATGTACATTGGCTGTCCAGTGAACCTCAGGGATCCTCCTGTCTCTGTCTCCTCAGTGTTGGGGTTACAAGCATTTGCCATTAACCCTGGGCTTGGAAGGTGGGCTTATGAGATCAAACAGGTCCTCATGCTTGAACAGCAAGCATATTAGCAACTGAACTATCTCCCCAGGTTAAGACATACATTTTAAAAGCTCCTGAATCATACATTACAACCCCATTTCCCCAGAAAGTTAATTGAGACATGGTGGAGTTTAGGTCATGGTCACACAAGGCTGGCAAGTGGTATATCCCAGCATCCAGATATATTATCTTCCTTGTCACTATGACAGAATGCCCGACAGAGGCAACTTAAGAGAGTAAGAGTCAAATTTGGATCACAGTTTCAGGACACATCCATTAAGGTAGAGGAGTAAGGTGGTGGAAATGGTTCACTGCTGTTGTGGCAGGAACATGGTGCTGCTTTTTCGCCTCTTGGTGGGTCAGGAAACAAAGAACTGAAAGTGGGGCCGAGTTATAAACCCCAAGGCCCACCTCTAACTACCCACTTCTTCCAATCAGCTGGGGACCAAGCGTTCAAACAAATGAGCTTATGGGGACATTCTACATTCGGGCCATTGTAACCAACGAAGGTGGCATGGATCATTAAGATGTGAGGATGACAGCTTTCTCTGAGGCCTTGATTATGTGACACGAGGTGAGGGTAAAGATGAAAGGATGGTTTTAGAAAAGATATGTGGTTAAATACTGGCTCAAGGCTCTTGAATAGGCCGAAAGACATCTAAATATATGCATGCATGCTCATACGCAAGAAGGCAGAGCTATGATTCTAAACTCTCCCACAGAAACATCTATATCTATCATCATTTTCAAAGGGACCTAAATGAGGCACAGAGGAGTCATGCAGAGCCCTTCAAACAACTGAGGGAACTAGGGTTCGTTTTACCTCAGTCTGAAGGCATGGTTCCTTGTGATGGAGAAGACAGTTGGAGGGTAAAGTTGTCACAATAGTGGCTGTGCACTGGCATGGAAGAATAAGTCTTCAGACAAAGAAGAAACTCCTCATGGGACATTGAGAGAGAAACCATGGAAGATGTGAGAGAGGAGACAACTGACCTAAATTGTTTACTCAGAGGCTTTTTTCGATTTAGCCTTAGCCATAGAGAACTTAGGAAATTATTTTAGTCACTGCGTTTCCTTGTAATTATATTCTTTCTCTTTCGGTTCAGGGACTTTTGTGTTTTCTCATTTTTCTAGGTGATAAGATGACTTAATCCCATATTATTCACCCATAACCCCAGAATTCTGCGTGATGAGGCCCCGGGCCATTGATAAACTTCTTGAGAGCAGGCAGTGCCGATTAATGGGAATGAGTCACGGGGCTCATCCGAAGCTGGAATCTCATTACCAGGCTCTTGCAGTAGGAAGGAAGCCTCTTGTGAGGGACTTTTGACACAGTATGTGTGACCACCACAAAGAAGTCCATGTGTATCACAGGCTAAGCTGGAATTCACACTGATGGCCTAACTCCAGTGCCTCTGAGTGGTGGCTGTATTTTGAGATAAGATCCTTCAATATTAATTAATATGAAATAAAGTCAGGGCAGGCCCTGATCCACTGTATCTGATGTCCTTAAAAGAAGGTGGTTTAGGGCAGATGTGCAGATTTAGTGACCATGTGAGGACCACGTGAGAGAGGAAGAAGCCACTGTAGGCTGCTGAGAGAGGCCTCAGGAGAAACTAGCCTGCCCACATGGGCTTGGGTTTTTCAACTTCCAGCCTCCACAATTAGAAAGAAATAATTTCCTGTTGGTTGAGGTTTCTAGCCTGTTGTGCTGTGGTGACTTTAGCCAACTAAACTAGGGAGTGTTGTCTGTACGCCCTGCATTCACAGAACACAACTTGCCCTCAGGTTCCTTGAAGTTAAGCTGCCAAGGTCTCCACACTGTCCCTCACAGAAGCCGTCTCTTCCACCTGGTACATACATACTTCTTCCGGATCTCAGTAGAGCTCCATCTCCCACTTCCTTCAAGGCTTTGTCCTAGTATCAACCCCTCAGCCATGCTCTCTCTCTCTCTAGTCACCCTATTCTGCTCTACGGCCCAACCTCTACCTATGGCCTTCCCAGGACTCTTTAAATACCTTTCTTACCTAACCTTTATTTCTACTGCCTTTTCTACCACCAAGCATCTATGCCGCCATCAAATCATCTGACTTCTGCGTGATACTGCAAGCTCTGGGAAAGAATGAACTTGTCTGTTTCACTCGACGAGGGAGTCCAGTACTGGGACAGCAACGGGCGCGTAGTAGGTACTCAAGAAGCAATTGTCTGAGGAATGAATTAACGGTAATGATTGTGTGAATTGAGCAAGGTGTGGCCGATACTATGCGTTTAAGATTTATTCATTCATCAAACAGGTATAGCTGTGGCAATGCATTCTATTTGATATAATTGCTTCATTCATACAATCAAAACATTGCTGTGTTGTTCAAACACACTGAGGATTTCGCCTCTCTCTCTCTCTCTCTCTCTCTCTCTCTCTCTCTCTTTTTTATTGCATTTTGTAAAAGCATGAGAAATGTCAAAGGAATTTTTCCTGAAGCTGAACAGTTGCTGATAAAGTCTGTGAAGAAGCCTTGGCTCAGAACAAAGAAGGATTTATCTTTTCAGAAAAGAGATTGTGACAAACGGGAGCCCGTATTTACCAGCTGCTGAGCATGGAGCAAAGACGTGTGCAAAAGACATGGAGCCTTCGCTTTAGACAACCAGGGGAGGAAGGAAAATGTAGGGTGAACTACAAAGACCGGGTGTGCAGGAACGCTGAAGCTCCACCATAAACTTCCCACCTTCCTCACTGTCACCAAGATAAAGACTAATGTATCACGAGCTGGTATCATTTTAAAGCTGGTCATTGCTTTCAAGCACCACGTTTGAAACCCCATGGTTTTTGAGCCCTGTGAATTTTATTTATTGAGTGTTTCAGCATAGAGTAGTTTACAGGTGCTGTGTTCAAGCAAGTTACGGAAAACATCAACACCTGCTGGCAGACTCTAGAATAAATAAGAAAATATTCTACTGAATCTGTAGTAAAAAATTGTAATGAGTGTGAAACTGCTGCCTTCCTCCTTCCATCATTTTGAGAAAGAAAGTCTGGGGCCGAACTGAATGATTTTGAAAGGAGAAATGATTCAACTTTGCAAAATACAGGAGATTAAATAGGAGATTAAATACAATGTAATGAGAGCCTCCTTACATATGCAGATGAAGCATGTTGGCTGTTTTTCTTTAGAAATCAAAACAAAACAAAAACTGCTCCATAATTTGACATGACTTCCGCTTTCTAAAACATGTTTCCCATGTCACAGGAAGAAGACATTATTATTCTTCTTGCTATTTAAAAATCCTGTAAGCTCTCAATACCTGACAAATGAGACCTTCCTTGATAACTCAGGCCTATCCATCCTCTCTGGACCCCTACCCTGCCCTCCCTCCATTTCTCCCTCCCTCACTGCCTCCCTCCCTCCCTCCTCTCTAGAGGTATGAGTGAAGATTATGCTGAAGATCCCATATTCTTAACTTAGAGGAAGGTTTGTAGACTGTCTCAAGGGCTCTGTGCTTTTCCTCTGTCCCAGGAAAACTCTGTTCTGTTTCTCAGATAAGTACTTCAAATTTATTGACTTGTTACAAGAAATATACATATCTATTATCCATGTGTATAAGTTTCACATACATATATGTATATATACATGCATGTGCATATGTTGTATACAGTTTTCAATAAAAACATACATTTGCATCATGAAGAGAAGAATTTCACAGAAAAATACACAAGAGGAGGAGGAGGAGGAGGAGGAGGAGGAGGAGGAGAAAGTCAAACATAGTCATATCCACCAAAGGAAATAAATATATTGACCATGGCAAACATTATACTTCTGTAAGTCTACATTGCAAACTGAAGTGCCTTCAGTAGTGCAGAGGAACTAGAGTGGTTGAGATGGGTGGGCATAAGACAACTCATCTCTGTTTCTCCTTCTATTGTAGGATTTCCCACCTATGTGAAGAAGTGTTTCTCTAAGAACAATAATGGTAGAGTCCAATAGTAAACAGCTGTGAATGCTCTTGTGACAGCCAGGCAGAACGTGGCAAAATAAAGACTGAATGCTGAATCCAGCAGGGGCAAGAATGGCTCAGTGGAGCAGACAGCTGCAGCCGCAAATAGTCTCGGTGTTGCCAACCCTCCTGACCCATCAGACATGACAAATTCACATGTACATGTAAAACCCATTTTAAGCCATTTTCTCAAAATGGTTTAAAAACACTGTGTGGGATGAATGACGGGTGGGAGGTAGCCCATCAACTACAGTTTTCGCTACGTCAAATTGGGTAGATGGTTAGATAAAAGAAAAGTGAGCGGTAAACCTAATGATTAGCCAATAAGAAGAAAAGTCTGTAGAGGCAACTATTTTAAAAGAACTATGAAATTTAAGTCTCATCAAGTTAAGCGGGCCCACCTGAAATTGGGAACATTTTGCTGAACTTTATTTCAACATCTTCAGAACTTTCTCTAAGCACAAGAACAAGATGATAAAGTCATTAGGCGATTGAAAATTTATTCTTACGATTACAATGGCCCCTATATTATTAACTAGGTTATCTTCTGGCGCCCAGGGATGGGGGAGCTCATTCCAGGGCCCTTGCAGATACCCACAACCAAGGCTGTTCCTGTGTGCTGAACTTGGATGACTTTGAAAGGGGAAATGATACAACTTTGCAAACTATAGAAGATCAATTAGATACAATGTAACAAAAGCCTCCTTACATATGCAGATGAAGCTGGTTGGCTGTTTATCTTTAGAAAACAAAGCAAAACAAAACAAAACAAAACAAAAACCCTGCTCTATAATTTGACACGGCTTCCCTTTTCAGCATTTACATAGAACCTATGCACTTGCTTTCAGACAGTCACATGCTGCCTACCGGTATCTCACCCTCTTAGACTATATATATGACAGTGACGCCACAGGATCATAATGGAACCGGAAAACCCTATTGCCTGGTAATGGATGTCTCAGCTATAGTGATGTCACCACCCAATGTACCACTCACGCCTGTGGTAATGCCAGGGTGAATACCCCCACTGAACTGCCCGTGAATGTAGTCTGTGCACACTCAGTTCTGTTCAACACATAATTCTTGGTCATGATAACAAAGGACAATAGCACTGCTTACACATCACTGTTCTTTTTATCATTATTTTTTTGTGTATACATATTTATACAAAAGTATACATATTTATATAAGAAAGTTTGGAATAGCCTGTATGTTACATGAAAGCCTCACCAATCTTGCACTGCAGCATCTTTTAATTGGAACAAGAAGTCTTGGAGGTTGATTAACTTGGATGATGTACCAGATCAGCTGTTGATGCGATTGCCTAATGCGATCCAGTCGCCAGAGCTTGTCCCATCCTGCACAATGAATGGTGGACAATGACACTCTAAGTCCTTCCTAGGTTACTTAAAACACTCGCTGCAGTACACAGGCCACGTACACAGTGGCTGTATTGTAAAGTTTAGGGAATAATGGCTGTAACCAAGTGTGCGCATGTCTCGTGCAGGTGGGCACAATTTGTTTTTAAATACTTTTGATCTGCACGCTGTGGCATCTGCACACGGGTGGCCGTGGAGGCATGCGGACCGTTCACACTTTACTTTCAGGCGTACAGGCTGCTTCTTGGTGTTTTGGAAGGCTGTTGATCCTGACAGTTTGCTTTCTGGGACTGTACCAAGACATTCTTTTTACCTCTAGTCTGCTTTTCTGAAAATGATGAGACTTTCACAATGCTTAGTGACCTTATTTCCTACTCCCCTAGGATCTTTCTAGAGACAAAAGTACACGAAGGCACGGCACTCCAGAACCTTCTGTTTCTTTCTCTGGATATTACCAAAAAAAAATGTTTATGACATAATGCCTTCCCTTATCTGGTTTCTGTTGGGAAAATGTTCACCTTTTAAAAATGCGGGCTTTATCTAACGCTATCTCAGCGAGTGGTTTCTATAATCCTACGCCACTTTATCATTTCTACCTGAAACCTTTCCTTAGTCATCGGTGAGATCGGTTGCCAAGAAACCGTTGTAAACAATAACATTTATGACATCAGGGGGCGTGGTTCGCAGCATCAGTATTTGCAGTTATAATGATAACCCATGAAGCACCTGTACTAGCCTGTGAGGCTATCAGTCTATGTCTATAGCCAAATACACCATACTCTAGTTTCTTCGGTTATGCAGTAATGAAAATACTGGTACAATTTTGGGAAGTGAGTGTGTCTTGTTACTAAGGGAAATTATGTAAATGAGTTGACTTTTTTTCATCTTATAGATGATGCACGTTATGTTTCAAGATCAACTTAAAGCTTGTATAGCTTTCAGAGGCTACCACTCAGGCTCTCATCTGTTGTCACCTCATAAAGCAACACCTTGTACAATTATACCTAGTAACTGATATGCTGCCCCTAGCCATAGTTGCAGAAGAAGCCAATGGTGAGTGAAGGGGCTTCCCATGCTTTTAAAGTGAGTTTCAACCCCATGACTTTACAACCCCATTCATCCAAGAGATAAAATTATTAAAAGTATAGTGATCATTATTATTAGGAATCTTTAGTCCCATAATAGCTTTATCATCTTGCAGTAGTCCTGATTTCAAGTGAGTATCTACTTAAGAAAGTTCCTTGTTTCTCAGCAAATACTTATTTTGTGAGCTTAGTTTGTAAAAGGAAGAGTGAGTGTTATTTCTAGTCCTGTGTCAACAGCCACATGTTAGTCCTCCATCAAAAAATTCTGGCTTCGCTGGGTATGGAACAGCACATCTGTAATCCCAGCATTTGGGAGGCAGAGACATGTATATCTGTGAATTCAAGGTCAATTTAGTCTACACAGAGAGTTCCAGGCCAACTAGGGCTACATAATGAAATCTTGTCTCACACACACACTCACACACACACACACGCACGCACGTGTGAGAGAGAGAGACAGACAGACAGACACAGACACATACATAGAAACACAGAGAGACAGAGAGAAAGAAATAAGTAAACTTGCAATAAAAAATTTAAAAAGTTCCAGTGTCCAGCATATCTCTCCTTTTCTGATCACTACCATACATGTCAACCTCTGTAACAAGCCCACTCCAACAGTTCTTTTTTTAAATCTCAAAGTAAAACCAAACTGCTGTTCTTATTTAATATAAAACAATTTAAAATATACCAGGAATCATTTCTTATATCTGGAAAAAGCATAAAGAATAACATAATATGAAAACACCTTTCTTTAACATTAAGATGTAAACTACCATCCCTGGCATTGAACTTGCCTCCTAGCCTTTCCATCTGCACATCCCTAGGGGAACACCATCTCTGCATCTCTAGGGGAACACCATCTCTGCATCCCTAGGGGAACACCATCTCTGCATCCTTAGGGGAGCACCATCTCTGCATCCTTAGGGGAACACCATCTCTGCATCTCTAGGGGAACACCATCTCTGAATCCTTAGGGGAGCACCATCTCTGCATCCTTAGGGGAGCACCATCTCTGCATCCTTAGGGGAACACCATCTCTGCATCCTTAGGGGAATACCATCCCTGCATCCTTAGGGGAACACCATCCCTGCATCCTTGGAGGACACCATGCCTGCATCTTCATGGGAGTACCACCCCTGCATCCTTGGAGGAACACCACCCCTGCATCCTCATGGGAACACCACCCCTGCGTCCTTAGGGGAACACAACCCCTGCATCTTTAAGGGAACACCATCCCCACATCCTTAAGGGAACAGCATCCCAGTCTTGTCCCATCACTCTTAGCTGCTCTTTCTTCCTCTGCTTCGCTGCACAATGGCGCTTAGATTTCCATTTAAGCTTATGAATCTGTCACCATACAGCCTGTCATCTTGGATCACATCCTTTCTTTTTACCTTGTGTAGGAACAATTCTCTGTGGCCCATCGCTATCCTTAGATGTGACTATATCAACATTGTGTTTTGGTTTCTTCCAAGTGTTTCTTTTTCATTTTGGACAATGCTACTCTGAACACTTTTTATATCATCACTCTCTATACAGGCATCTGAGTTTTGTCTCTGAGAAATTTGGGTACAGCTGTTGGCTTTCATCTTTACTAGTGTGTCAAGTTCCTCTCTGGTGCTCATGCCTGAGAAATGACACCTTTTCTTCATTAAGCAGAACTTGTCTTGGCTATTTTTTTTAAGCCAAATTTAGATAACCCTGAACCTTCACTAAAATGACTCCTTTCTGTTCCCTGGGGCCTCTTGCCTTTTACAGAACCAGATTCATATAACATCCACATACTACAAAATGATATCTGGGCCAGTGACAGACCACACATATGACCATAGTCCTTAAGCGTATGACAGAGCTAAAAATTCCCCATTGCCTGTGATGTCTTAGCTATCATAATGTCAAATAGGGTAATGCATTTTTCATGTATTTCTGGTGACTCTGGTATAAATAAATCTATTGGGCAGCCAGCAGAGTGACAGTTTAGTACACATAGAGTGCGGCATAAAACATGTGATAATAATAACACCATCTATTTTACTGATTTAGCTATTTTCTATCCTGTATTTAAAGATATATGTATTTAATTTTACTTTATGTGTTTCCATGTCTGGTCTGCATATACATTGGGTATGGTACCACATTTATGAAGTGTCAGAATAATCTAGAAAAGAGCAGTGGATTCCCTGGAATTGGAGTCTTGTGAGCCACCATGTGGGGCCTCTGGTAGAGCAGCCAGTGCTCCTAACAGCTGAGCCCTCTGCTCACCCTACATACTTTTGCCATTGTCTTAGACTTCTATCACCATTAAAAATGTTCCTGCTAAACCATCTACATTTGGTAGGGGCAGGGCCTTATGAATCTCCTATTTCTTGATCAAATCATTTTTCTCTTATTGATTTGCGATTGTTGACATTGTTTTGACACTTGGTCCCATACTGTGGCCCAGGTTGGCCTGGCCTTCAACTCACAATTCTCTTGCCTCAAGCCTTGAGAGTGCTGAAGTTACAGGTGGGCTCCAGCATGCCTGGCTCTTGTTCTTGGTTTTATCACTTTCTTTTCTTTTTCTTGGCTCCAAGCACAATTGGCTAACACACACACACACACACACACACACACACACACACACATACATGTGCATACACACACATATCCACATATGCATACACACATACAAACACACATATATACACATACACATGCATACACACACATGCACATACACAAAGACACATAAATGCACACACACATATCCATGCTTACACACAAACACATGCATACACATACACTCACACACATACACATGCACACACAAATACACACATGTATACATACACACATATGTATACACACATACATGCACACACAAACACACCTGTGCTTGTGTGCACATGCACATACACAAATACACACATGTATACATGCACACATATGTATACACACATACATGCACACACAAACACACCTGTGCTTGTGTGCACATGCAAATACACATACACGTGCCATGGCCAGGCATGCATACATCATGCCTAGGCAAGCACATAAGCACACCAGATAGGCTGGGTGCATAGCAGGTTATATAGTCTTATGTACAGTCTACAGTGTCCACTCATGTTCCAATCCTGAAGTTTCACGTGAGTATTCTGAAGAGCAAAGACTAGCACAGCTCTGCCGGATGACTCTCTTCACCTGGATGTCCTCATGAGCAGCCTCAGCTCTACCAGGTCATCCTGCTCTCTCTCCCTGACTCAGTTTCTCTTCCTCACAACTTTTCAAATCTTTCTCCTCCAAATCATCTCGTCACCCAACTGATACCCACCCCACGTTTACGATATAAATCCATCTGAGATTTCCCTCTGGGTGGTATGTGAGCCTGCCTGCTTCTCTAGCCATTACACTCTGTCCTCGCCTTTGCCAGGACAGGAGAGCAGGCCTTTATCCTATCGAAAGACAGCGTAGGGAACATGTGATGAGAACAAGAGGCAACTGAGTCCTTCAGAGTGGGCAGCCACCCAGAATTGTAGCTCTGCAGGCTAGCAAAGTTGTTGGCATATTTCCAAAGAGATCCAAAAGGAAGCAAAAAAATCATATATGTGTATGTATTTCTATATATGCATTTCCTCTAATATAATATATACCTTTATTTCTCTCTCTCTATATATATGTATATATATATATATATATATATATATATGTATATATACATATTATATAAATTTCTCTCTCCCTCTCTCTCTTTTTCTCTCTCCCTTTCTCTATCTCTCTCTCTCTACATATATATATATACACACACACACACACACACACACATATATATATATACTGGTCTGCCTGTCCTTTGCAAACATCAGTAACTAGAAAATACTAGGTAGTCATCTAAAATAAGGCAATAACAGAAGAGAGATAAAGAAGCTGCCTCAAGTGCAGTTTGTAGCTTGAAGAAAGAAATGATTTGCCTTTGATAACATAAACTGCAAAGGATTGTCAAGCTGAATCCTCTTAAACTGGCACTTTGTCATGGGGACAGGGGAAGGGACGTCTGACATGCATATGTATGTATCTGCAGGTGGGCGAGTGTCTATCCTTAATGAAGAAGTCTATCTAGGGTAGGCAGGAAGCAGAGGAGGAAGAGGAGGAGGAGGAGGAGGGAGGGGGAGAGGGAGATCTACTGTTGAGGGACTAGGTACTATAAACACCCCCAGGAGGTTTTCATCCCGCCATGAATATACTTATGGACGAATTTACAAGTATTTTCTGAGGAGCACAATGGCACATAAGCGAGCATCAGTTGCCACCAGTGTGCATTCATTTTAGCTGCCCTCTTCTGACCTGATGTAGCTTCCAGGGGTTTCTGGCCAGGCATGTCTAGGCTCACAGTGGTCTTGTCCTTCTTCATATGTAACCGTTGTGTGGGTGACAAGTGTGAGCGTGGTTTATTGTTGCAATAAAACTCAGTCTTGGCATGCATTGGATTGCCCGTAGGAAGTCACGCCCTCCTCTCTGTTTTTTGGCAGCCTCCTGCTGTAGGATCTGAAACGTTCCTAGTATGTTCTGCAGTTCAACATGGGAGTAGAATCCTATGCTAGACAAAGGGATCTGAAGATTTCTAGGAAGACCTTACTCTTTTCCTGACTTCTGAGGAGAGGTTTCTTTGGATCCTTCCTTCTGTGGAGGAGGAATATGATTGTTGCCACAGCAGGTACCACTGCAGTCACAGCTTTGTGATTATGAGGGATAGCCCCAAGGACTGTGCAGAGAATGCCCCAGAGCTGAGTCACTGCTTCTCAAGAAACACTGCCTAGGCAGGATTTTCCCAGAGCCTCTCCTGAACTTTGAACTCTGGCACCCAGTACTCGGAGACCCTGACATAATCTCCATCAACGAGGCAGCCCACATGAATCCTTGATAGACTCTGCCATGCCTATTCTACTGATAGATCCGGGAAGCATGCCCCCATGTCCAGCTCGGTTAGTCAGTGAGCAGCAATATCCAGCACAATGCCTAGCCTAGCATGAAGTCAGCTCATAGTAATCTGGCTGAGTCAAAGGATGGTACTGAGTTCTGGTTAAGAATAGAGTTTGAAGTATTTCATGAGGAAGTAAAGTTAGCATTACGGTTGTAGAAATAAAGGACAGGCTGGGGAGTGGGGGTGGTCCATGCCTTTATTTCCAGCACTCAGGAGGCAAGGTAGGTGGATCTCTGTGAGTTCAAGACCAGCCTGGTCTACAGAGTGAGTTCTGGGAACAGCTATGGTTACAAAGAGAAACCCATCTCAAACAAACCAACCATAAGTAAATAATAAAATAGATAGATAAATAGATAGATAGATAGATAGATAGATAGATGACAAATCTTTCTTATGATTTGTTCTTACATGCACATATCTATAAATGCATGACCTGCATAGTGTATATGTTTAAACAAATTTTCTGAAGTTGCAATGATTATCAGAGGATTCCCCTTTTTTCTGGATGGTTTTTCTTCCCAGAACAAGTAAGGGCAAGCGTCTCCGCTTTTGCCGTCACCGCCTTTACCTCCTCTCCCTGTGGGTTCCCTCCATGACTCCCCTACTGTTTGCTCTGTGCTTGAGCCTCCACAGGGCACGCTCTCTGAAACTACTTGTTATGTTCAGTGATCTCTGGATGTCTGAGTCTCACCAGAGTGAGTGAGAGGAAAGAAAGGAAGGAGGAAGAAAAAGGGTTAGAAAGGATCTACTTCTCAAACATTCCAGAAAGATGACCTCAAGACAGAATGACAGAATGACAGATGACCTTTCTCCATGGCCCCCCATGTCCTCCTCAAAATCTGACGTTGAAAGAGTGAATGCTTTTCCCATATTTGTTTGTGTTTTATTCTGTTCTGTGTGTGGGTCCATGAGTTTCATGATAGCCAGAGAGATGGTTTTAATCTAATGCAGTAATAATACAATGTCTTTACAAGAATGGTATAGACAGAAAACATAATTCCTTAGCTCCTTCTACTTACTCCTTCCAGTGTTCAACATCTTCATTGACTATCAACCTGAGGATTTTTCATTGCACCTATTTTCTTTTGTCACATGACTCCCCAACATACACACACACACACACACACACACACACACACACACACGCATACTGTGAAATTTAGGCCCAGAGATAGACACATACAGGGACACAGAGTAGGCAGACAGTTCAGAGACAAAAGATTTGAAAACTCCAGAAGATGAAAGAGGTGGGGGAGTCAGGAAGTTAATAAAAAATTTACAGCTTTGTTATGCCTTCAGCTCAGGACTCCTAAACCTTGTGATGTCATTTTCCCTTCCCTAAACAAAGCCAAACCAAAATTGCCTTTAGGCCCACTGGTTTCCTTTGGATTATTTATTTATTTATTTGGTGAGCATGTTTAAAAATCTACTTTTAACCATTCTAAAATGTGTACTAAGTTATTAATAACTGTCGTCATCAGGCTGCTCAAAAGTCTTCTAAAATGTTTTCCTGTCAAACTGAAAGAGGAGGTTTTAAATGTTCTTACCAATAAATAAGTAGTTAGATAAGTGAAGCAAAAGGCTTGTCCTAGCTTCTTCAATATTTCACACTGTCTCTTTTCATACTATATCAATCTGTACATTCATCAAAACATCATTCCATACTCTGTGCCCAATGCTGTTACAGTTTGTCAATTTGAAACTGAGACTACCAAATACAAATTAAAGCTACCCTTGGTAGTATTTGGGTTATGTGAATGAATTTCTGTGGCATATATAGATAGGTCTTGTTTGTATAATGGTAGTAAAAATATTCATGGGTACTGAGGTCATGCAGCAGGATCCTGTCTGGCAATCTTTCTGTAGAACACCTGTCTTTTATGCTAGGCATGGGAATGAAGGCTAAAAATGTTACTTCCTGGAGAGTTGACACACAGGCGTGAGTGTGCCTCAGGCAGAGGAGGTGGTGGGAGCTCAGTCTATAGGGAAGCTTGAAGCCTGGGGAGGGAAGTGGTCAACCTCTAAGGTAAGAGGGAGAAAGGGAGAAGGGTATGTTATTCTCAAAGTAGATGTCCCCAGATACACAAGGTTTTCTACAAACTGACTTCTGAGCTTAGTATCTAATCAGAAACAAACAATAAATGTGGATCGGGGAATTCCAAGACCTGTTGGGTCATAAAGAAGCAACTCCAGAGCTTGCTTGTTTCTTCTTTCTCTCTGTCTCTGTCTCTCTCTCTGTCTCTGTCTCTCTCTCTCTGTCTCTCTCTCTGTCTCTCTCTCTCTCTCTCTCTTTCTAAGATTTATTTAATTATTATATGTAAGTACACTGTAGCTGTCTTCAGACACTCCAGAAGAGGGCATCAGATCCCATTACAGATGGTTGAGAGCCACCATGTGGTTGCTGGGATTTGAACTCAGGACCTCTGAAAGAACAGTTAGTACTCTTACCTGCTGAGCCATCTCTCCAGCCCCCATCCATAGCTTTCTAGAACCTGTCTCTAAGATGGTAATGGTTATACTTTGTTAGGTACATGACTATGCTGAGCTCTGGGCTATGACTTAGAATAAAGTAATGGCATTCAGAGTTCAAGCCCAAGGAGAGAGATATAAGTAACTAGGAAATTGTGAGACAACAGGAGGAGAGTGGTTTTCTTATTCATGTTTGAAATAGTTTCTCAGAGTACCCATGATCTCTTTTGTAATTAAAAGCAAACATTTTTGTGTGTGTGCAATGGCTTGTTTCATGTCTGCCTCTCTGACATATTATTAGCTCCAAGAGACAGAGCTTAAGGGCCACCTTGTGAACAACTACACTCTGGTACCTCATCTTGACAACCACTTCATGAATACCTATGGCCTTCGAATTTAGAATGGTTCTGTGTTTAATTTTTTTTTTTTGGCTTTATAATGGTATAAAAGTTGATACATACCATTCAATAGAAGCTGATCTGCTATTTTGAACCTGAGCTAAGGATACGTGACCCAGTGGTCTCTTGTGATGCGGGGCTGAGGCAGTGCATTCAGAGAAACAACACTGGTGTGTCTATAGGCTCAGTGTATTAAATGTATATTTGATTTATGGTGGACATATTGGGGGCATAACCTACAAGTTAAAGAGTATTTGTAATCCCTAACATGTAAGTGGTCAATGACTTCCAGGAGAGAGGCAAGCTTGGTTGGTTGGGGAGCATCTTACCCTCCTGGGAGTCAGGCTTTGGAAGGAGGAATGATCTTTAACCTGCTACCCAGGAGCAGCAATGTCTAGCCAGGTTTAAAAATAAAGGCAATGAAGTCTGAAGTAAGAGGGCGTAGGGCATCCTAGGGGGTGTGAAATGGATCTGCCTGATGGAACCTGGGAGCTACTACTTTACGCATGGGCCCTTGTGCAAACTAAGATATCATATCAGCCCTAGGTCAAGAAAGTGAAAAAATGGTGTTCCTATCTAGGACAACCAAGTGGAGCAGACATTTTTCCCAGAATGACAGAGTCTCTCTGCTGTGGGTCCGCCTGGGTCCACCTACCTCATGTACTGCCACGGCCAGTCTTAGCATTGGACTCAGGAACGAAGGGTACCCAGAGTCAAGCTGTATTGCCGTCCTTTCTTGTTTTTCTACTGAAATGATAAAACACTTACCACAAAACAATTTGAGGAGAAAAGTTTTTTTTTTTTCTTTCTCCTCCTCCACCGTACAGTTTACAATCCATGATGGTGAGAAGTCAGTATGGGGGCTCGAGACAGGAACTTGGAGGTAGGAACGGAAGCAGCGGCATGGCAGGGATGGGGGGAAAGGGTATTAAGAGGGCAGGGGTTGGGGGGGGGATCTGCTTGCTCACTGGCTTGTCCCCCATGCCTTTCTCAACTTGCTTTTCTATACACCTCAGGACCACCTGTCTGGGGTGTGGGGGTGGTGGCATAGTTCGCAGTAGTCTGAGTGCTCCCATATTAATCATCGAATTTAAACAAATGCCCCATGGCTACATGCTCACAGGCGACATGCTCGCAGGCCAGACCAGTGTTCAGTTGAGGTTCCCCTTCCCAGATGACACTAAAAATAACTGGTACGATGGCCAAGCATGGGCTGACCCATGAACAGTCTTCATGGCATCCCGAGCTTGGTATCTAATCAGAAAGAAATACGCCTGAGAAGTCTGAACTTTCCTCTGTGGATAATGACACACCTCTGAAGTAGTCCTACCTGGACTTGACTCAAACAGGAATTTATTCAACAGGTAAGAGTTTTCGGTGCTTGCTTCCTGAGCAAACATTGTGAAATGGACACACACAGTGGAAATATTTGATGATCCCTTCACAGCTCTCTGGTCAGAGAAGGGGCTGGGCAGAAGGGTGTGTGGGAGTCAGAAAGGCCACAGAGAGGCTGGAGTTAGCAAGGGAATGTTTTAAACAAGCCCTCAAGGAAGACAACAGTCACCCATTTTCCAGAGGAGGAGTTAGAAGGCTGTGAGGAGAAGCTTCAAAGTCAGTTCTGTAAGGTTCCCAAAAGCTGAGAAAAAGATAGTTATATACAATAGAAATGATCACACACAGCACATCACTACACACACACACACACACACACACACACACACACGCACGCACGCACGCACGCACGCACGCACGCACGCACTCTCTCTCTCTCTCTCTCTCTACCTTCCTTCTTCCCATGCATCCACTACGAATGAAACAAAGACCTACAAGCCTTACTTTCCAGGAAACATGGCCTGGAAAGTATCAGTCAGCACACAATTGGTGGCTTGGCTTTAATCTTTATGTGGGGATTTTAGAGTAGTTAATTCCCTCCTGGGAAACAACATACTGTAATCTCAGACCTTACCTCTCAGCCAATCGGGGTCCCTTGTACAGGGCCACTGTCCTGGAATCCCCGTAGCTGGGGAAAGGCCATTAGAGAGGGTCTGTTTAGAGACTCAGAAGCTTGGGTTAGGGAGGTTTGCAAAATAACATCGCTTGTTTTTTTTCTCTGACTGAAGCTCTTGAAGAGTGGAAACTCAGGGTCTCATGATCTCAGTCAGTGATGTCTGCTGCAATGGAGGGCTTTCTCTGCTTGTCTGCACCTCTGCTTTGATGGAGACTAGGAAGACAGGTCTCTTCTTAAATTCACCAAGTCTCAGGCCTTCTTATTCCTTCCCCTCCTTCTGTTTGAAAACAACAACAACAACAACAACAACAACACTGAACCATCCATTTGTCTTTTTTCAATGAGCAGCTTTTTTTTCTGATTTTAGGCAGGCACGTGCATTATAGGAAAGAAAAGCGCTACCAATGGTGGTGAAAATGTGAACCCATCATGGGGTTCTTGGCTTGTTAGTCTCATTGCAGTTCTCGGTCTCTGTGACCACAAGTTAGTGTGCACCCACTATTGTTCCTAGGAAAATTCAGGCTCAGTTCCTGCATTATTCCTTATCAATCAATTAACCAGTACACAACCCTGCAGTGTGAGTTTTTGTGTGAAGATACATTAAATACTGCTGATCCATTTAATGTGGAACTCACCAACAGTTGCCTAACCCATTGTTTTAGCTAGGGTTTCCACTGCTGTGAAGAGACACCATGACCTAGGCAACTCTTAATAAAGGACAAGATTTAACTGGGACTGGCTTACAGGTTCATGGGTTCAATCCATTATCATCAAATCAGGAAGCATGGCAGCACCCAGGCAGGTATGGCACAGGAGGAGTTGAGAGTTCTACATCTTGATCTGAAGGCTGCCAGGAGAAGACTCAGCATCCTCAGGCACCTAGAAAGAGGGTCTCAAAGCCCACCCCCACAGTGACATACTTCCTCCACCAAGGTCACGCCCACTCTAACAAGGCCACACCCCCTGAGAGTGCCATTCCCTGGGCCAAGCATATTCAAATTGCCATTCCTGTGGCCTATGAAAGTTTATCTAAAATGTATATTTGTTTGTGTACTACCATTTTCTTGTGCTTTCAGGCTCTAGAGTCTTTCAGTGCTACACCAGGGGACAATTTTAAACAACAAAATTATACACAAAACACAACAGATGACAAAAAAGTCACACAGTGTGAGAGCAGGATGTCATCTCCTTTGAGCTCAATGCAGTAAGCATGTTAAGAGATTAAGCATTTTAACCTCTATGCATGAGCATGAATCACTCAAAATACCATGGGAATGGATTTTGGGGTTATAAACAGATTTTACCAAGTAAGCAAATTGGTGGATAATGGAAATTATGGGTTATAAAATTCTGCCATATTTGTTCCCCTCTACTGAATAATGAAGTCTGTTGAGGGTAGCAGAAAGAAAGGCTGAGAGATTGTTGGCTAACTAAGACATTTCTGCAAGTGATTTACCAAAGGCACAGAACCAAAACAGTAGTCAACTGGTCCATTGTAGAGAGATAGAATCCCTTGCAGCTCTAGAGAGAGAGATAGAATCCCTTGCAGCTCTAGAGATCTGTTTGTGGCTCTGTTCAAATGAAAAAAAAAATGCCTTGCCATAAATGTGAGCTCTGTTCACATTTAAGGATACTTATATTTTATTAAAATGGATTTACATCCAGGCAACGAGCCAGGAGATTATCCAGCCCAAAGCTTGCTCTGTATTCTCAGTCATCCAACCTTGGACCTCCTGCCTTGACTCTACCACAGACTTCTCATCCTGTGTCGGTGACTATACATGGCTGACATATCAGCTGCCAGAAGCCGCTTTCGTTGTTTGGAATGTTAATTGCAATAAGTGGTCAAAACTCCTATTTAATTAATCAGAAGTCAATTCCAAGTACAACATAAGATAAAAACACTAAATGGAATGCGGAAGCCCTGAATCTGATGGAAAAGGAAAGTCAGATGCAATAAAGTCCAGGAATCAATTTCTTGCTGTTCCCTGAGCATTCACAGCCCGTTCTCATTTATTTACAAAAAACCTTTAAAGTGTATTATTGAGTTTGTGTGTGTGCATGCACACTCAGTTACTGCAGGTACCATGGCCCATATGTGCAGGTTCTCTCCTTTCACCTTTCCATCATTTCTGGGGACCTTTACCCACCGAGGCATCTCCCAGCCCTCTTTCTTGTTTATTAAAAGTTATATTTTTCCTCTATGAGCAACTGATTGGATAGATTCTGCCAGGGCCACACTCTGAATAGAAGCAAAGAGACAATCGTTCAATGGTTTTTTAGACAAGTACCAAGAGAGGACAGCCCTCATTATCCATAGACTTGTATCGTTAGGTCCTAACGGAGAGAAGTGGGTGACCTTTAGAAACCAAGTCCTGATGTCACTTCCTGGGACCAGAGCTCCTATCTGCTTTATCCCATGGGGTTATTCTCACAGACACCACCAGAGACACATGGGCTGATCTCTTTATAAGTCTCAATCTTAGATCATGTGTTTAGTGATGAATCCTCACCAGATCACTTGCTAGTGATGCTTTTTAAGGGGGGTAAAAATGATTGACAAAATTTCCCAACCATTACCTAGTCAAAAGTCTAAAAACCATAAAAATATAAACTTAAAAAAAAAGCATGACGAATTCTTTATTATTTGAATAGGTGGGAAAAAAAAAGGTATCATGTTGAGATTTCCCCCCAAATTAGCAGTGTACCACTTTGTGATTCATCTCTTTGTATATAATCTATAACACATGCATTAGAATTACGTACACAAATACGTATACCTGTGTATATGTAACTAACTCTTCTGATAATGAGGTCACAGATTCCAAGGATACCTCTGTCTCTTTAGATCTCCAGATGGCAGGCCTGTTTCTACTTTTAGTTATGGAATTTATTGTTTTCACTAGACAATAAAACATTTCGTGTCAAATAAATAAGGGTCACACAGTTTCCAAATAACACATCAGGGTGCTCATAAAATCCAAACATGCTGAGTCAGGTCATTTTCAAAGGGCAGAGCCAGCACTCCTCCAAATTCAGTAACTCCTGGAATGTGGCAGCTTCCCATGCTGCTGCCTGGTGGCCTGAATCTTTCATCCCCTCTACCTTCCTCCGAGTGCTAATGCTTTTATTATTGGGAGGTGGGAGAAGTACCAACTTTCTTAATTAAGTAAAATTTCATCTATTAACGTGAAGCTCATTCTAACTGATGAACACACACAAAGAACACTGTGCATAAGAATCCCCAGTATCTTCATGAGCTGCAGCCATTATGAGCTACGTGAAGATTTTTTTTTTTTAAATAAAAGAATGTTGCTT
Source organism: Mus musculus (assembly GCF_000001635.26). Classification (NCBI taxonomy): domain Eukaryota; kingdom Metazoa; phylum Chordata; class Mammalia; order Rodentia; family Muridae; genus Mus; species Mus musculus. The sequence continues at coordinate 42,242,628 of NC_000079.6, forward strand.
ATAGCCTTAAGAGCAGCAAGAGAGCAAGAGGGTCAACAGAATGTTCTTGGAAAGGCTGCCTGAAAACTTGCCCGCTTTTCTCTGGTCTCATTAGTGGAAGGAACGGACAGGTCACTTTCAGAAGGATTAAAGGGTCAGGGAGTTTAGTGAAGGGAAGTCCCTGAGGCCTTTAGAAAGAACATGGGCTATAGTACAATCTGGGAGCTAATCCTTTGGGTAAAACCTGACAGATTTGGGAAAGCTGTTTCTTTTTTTCTTTTTGGTCTTTAGCGAGACAATTTCCCATTATGAACAGATCTCAGATTGCCTTCATCTTTATCCCAAGTTGCAAGACTGGCTGCTCTTGTCTTCTCCGCTGCACACTCCCTCCTGGGCATTGCATTCACAAGTCTTGTCGCCCCTGCCACCACCCCCACCCCAACTGTCCCTATGCTAGCCTTTTCTGACCAGAAGTATCTTTGCTTGGTTTCCTCTCCTCTTACCCTCATCTACAATTATCCAAACTTCCACTACTTCAACCCGCTTTCAGGGGTGGTCTTGGATAAGACTGACTTACAGAATGCCAGGGTTTTGTTCGTTTGTTGGGGGAAGGGGAGGGCGGGGTTTTGCTATGCAGGCTGATACTGACTTGACACTCTCTACATCCTCCAGACTGGTTTCAAACGTGTAGCAATCCTGCCTCGGCCTCCCAAGTGCTGGGATTACAGTTGTGAGCCACCACTCCTGGCATCAGAATGTTTATACTAAAGAGGATCTTTGCAGTCATCTGGTCTACCTGTTTTTTGTTTGTTTTGCTTTGTTTTGTTTTGTTTTTTTTTTTTTCCTCCATAAAGAACAGAAATTGTGGAAACTCCCAAAGTTGCTGACAGAGCCATGATAGCTCAGGACTAATTCTGTATTTTCTCTTAATAATGACTGTAAAGTCCTGACAACCTAATCTCTAACAAACTAAGGTAAAGGTACTGTTATTCCTCAGATTTCCTTGGAATCTAACAATTGGTTCCAAGACCCCTGCAGATTAAGTTTCCACCATAAAAAGGAGTAATGTTTGCACAGGGCCTATACATATCCTCTCATACACTTTATGGATTTGTAAGGTTTATTTTGTGTGTCTGTCTGTCTGTCTGTATGTATGTATGCCTGAGGAGGCTAGAAGAAGGTGTCAGTTCTGTATCTGAAGTCACAGATGATTGTGAGCCATCCTATATGTGTGCTAAGAACTGAACTCTGGTCTTCTGGAAGACAAATGTGCACTCTTAACTGCTGAACCATTTCTCGAGCCCCTCCTATATACTTTAAAGGCTTAGATTATCAATACTGTGTAAAAAGTTGTCATACTTAGTTATTTAGGTAATAATGACAAGAAAATATCTGTTGATTTAATTGCAGAGGCAATATATGTGTGTCCACTTGTGTGTGTGTGTGTGTGTGTGTGTGTGTGTGTGTGTGTGTGTATGAGCTCACGCTCGCACATGCACGTGTATGCCTGCACTTCCACACCACACAGAATCCAGAGTAAGATGATGGGTTTTCTGCTTTCTTGCTCTCTGCCTATGACCTTGAGGTTTGATCTAGAGCTTGGTGCTTTCTGTAGGTTGGCTGGCTAGCAAGCTCCAGGGATGTGGGTGCTAGGGCTCTTAACTTGGGGTGTTTTGCATATGTTACAAGCCACATTCTCAGAAATTCAGAGGTATTTTTTAAATACATATTTGATGTATATCTGGCTGCATCTGGAGATGTGGAAACCACGCCCACAGGAAGTTGACTCCCTACAGGGCTTCACACCCATGGGCAATTGGCCAATGGTGGTATGATGCCAGTTCAGGGAGACCCAGTATATGAGTGTGTGGAAAATGAAGGAGGGTGGGAACATGCTTTGCATGCAGAGCCCCCATGACCCTGGCTCATGCTTGTGGCTGGAGGTATCAAAGGGGAAATGGGCTATTTCCTACTTCGGGATCAATGTCACAAGGTCACCCTCATTTTGCTCATCTCTGTATTCTTTGAATGATTGCTCACTGGGGGACTGAAGGGACACTGTACCACTGTAGATTTGATACAAGATTTACATAAACACCATTGAAAAGGGAACTGTGTCTTGCCGTGCCTCTGACCCTCTTCCTATCCTGGAAGCTCATTTTATGGCTTGTGCTTCGAGGTGATTAGTCACAGGGCTAAGGATTCCACACAGATGTTCGGATCATGGTTTGGAAGCTGGGCTTAGTGACACGGAATGCACTCTCTGTGTGCTGCACCCTGGTTGCAGTTGGAAAAGCCTCCTGATATCAAACTTTAGAATAAAGCACCACCTTGTGGTCTAAAGCATTTATTAAAGTGGAAGAATTGAAGACCTGAACCTGGAAATGCTCCCTCAGCTGGTGGTAAGGAAGCCAGGATCCAAAAACAGAATCTCAGACTAAGCAGAAGCCCCCATGGGAACTTTCTATTGCTGCGGGAGACTTTTAGATCAGCTGATGGTGGCAAGCCTTTTTGTGGAGTGAGTCCCAGGTTTGGGTCATTAATTTACTTCACTCATCACACATCACGATCATTTAATCCTTTCAAAACCACAGCAAAATGGGCCCAATAACATCAATTTATAAGGGAAGAAACTGAGGCTGAGGTCACCAAATGATCCAATCACATATAAGCAGGGGGAAGGACTCGAAGGCAGGTGTCTCCAAATGACGACTCAGCTGACCCCAAGGTCAGCAGATAAGACCAAGATTAGAGACCATTCCTGGCTTCCCCCTAACCTGGGCTGCTAGAATCCTCGTTGGCACTTTCTGATAGGACTTGAAGTTGCCTGCTCTTCAACATTGCATTGACCAAGAAGGTTCCAGACTTACAGAGGGGCAATTCACTGGTACCCCACCACTTTTTGAGACAGTCTGAAGAGAGGAGAAAGTTCTTGTTTGGGGAGATGTGCAAGAGTACATGGGGCCATCATCATCTCATACGCAAACAAAACCAAAAAGTATTATTTGACAAATATTCACTGGGAGAGTTAGAGTGTTTATTCTAAGCAAGATAGATTCTTTAACAGGTAGTTATTTTATTTTATTATGTAGGCTGCTTAGGAAGAAGACTGGATATATCTGTCTGACTAACATGTAAGGTAAGCCATAGCAATCTGAGTCAATCCAAGGGACAGCTTGTACATTATATATCTTGTGACATTGCTCATATCCTTGGCTATGTCACTTTGCCAGTGGGATACCATTATGTCACTTGAGGGCCAGGAAACCCACGACAAGGATGGTGACACTGACACAGGGCCCATCGAAACGGATGGAAAGAGTGAGTCTCAGCTGTCTCAGTTCTAGTCCGTTCCACGCAGACTTCCTTTCTGTTCGCAACGGAGTCTGCTGCTAATTTTAGTAAGGAGATCACTTGCCTACAGTCAGTCTCATTTGATAACATTTCTAGGAACAATGGTTTGCAGGACTTGGAATCTACTTTTTCCAGAGGAGGCTAATTCACGGAGTTTAAGGAGGGATGAAGCTATATGGTAGGAAGTCCCCTGCCAGAGACCAAAAAAGAAAGTGAAAAGCTTTTCTAAAGTACATGAGAAGAGGAAGCATCTCGCATCACGTGGATTGCCTTCCTTTGGAAGAAAGGCTAGTATGTGAGAACTTTGGCCTAGTGTTTTTTTCAAAGCTGCTCTTGCCTTCTTTAATTCCTGTGCTTTTCTTTCCGGTCTCTTAGTTTAGTTTTCAAGTTTTTTCCTATTATTTTTTGTTATTATTATTTGTGTGTGGGCAGGGGATACACATGTGTGTGCATAGATTTGTGTGTGTGTCTGCAGGTGTCCTTGCCTGTGCATGTGTGTGGAGGCCACAGGTCAACAGCAGGTGTCTTCTGCACTCACTCACTCTCCACCTTTTGTTAGTTAGTTTTTGAGACAGGAGCTTGCTGGAACAGCTAGACTAGGAGTCAAAAAGGCCCCTCAGATCTGCCTGGCTTTCTAATCCCTCGCAGACAGGCCTGGGGTTACAGATACACATAGCTGTGCTTGGTTGTTTCCATGGGTTCGGGGGCTCTGAACTCAGGCAACAATCCCACCGAGTCATCTCCACATCCACAAGCAGGCTTTATCATTTTCGAAAGCAGGATTTCATAAAAATAATATTGTGTAAGTCTTTGTGAATATATTCTGCCTTTGGGGGTGACAGAAATGTTTCTTGACAAGTTTCTCACTGAATGGTAGAGAAGTACCCCTCATTCATTCTAGGGCCATAAAACTTATTTCTGAGCTTTAAACAGAAAGAAGGAAACTTCTCCTTCTGGGGATTGTGTGTGTGTGTGTGTGTGAGATAAATAGCATAATCGATTTTAATGCACACTTTATGATTCCAGTTAATGAGTATTTGCATGCCAGCTCCTAATTTAATAAACTAGATTTGCCTTTCTCAAAGTATGGCTTTTTATATAAATTTGCTTTCTCCAAAATGTTAGATAAGGAGGTTGGACTTGGGGTAGGAGCAGGTTCCAAAACCAGTAGCTCCTGCTGTGGGTGAACCCGGGAAGCTTCCTAAGTATGGTTCTTGGCTCAAAATAGAATGCTCCATTCTTAGATTATAAAGAGCTTTTCAGGTAGGTGACAGTTCTGAAAACGTGATAACAATGTAAATCATCTACCATTGTGGGAAAGCGAGGCAGAAACTTTAAAAAGTCAGTCACATCACACCCCCACTCAAGAACATACTAAACAGATGCACATGTGTGGCTTATTTGGTTGCTGAGATCAATTTCTCTACTCTTCTGTAGTTTAGGATCCCCTTTCTAGGAAATGGTGTCACCCACGGTGGGCTTGCTCTTCCTATTTAAGAGCACTCCCCACAGACATGTCTATAGCCCAATCCATTAGAAACAATCTTCATTGAGATGCTCTTCCCAAGTTAATTCTAGGTTGTGTCAAACTGACAATTGACTCTAAATTTTTTTTTTACAAAATTATAAACAAATTTTATAACTAGATTCTTGCACAAAAAAATCACATAGCTATGAGTTAGAACTTATGGGTGATATTCAGCCAAGAGACCTTTTTTTGTGTGAATGTGACTTTCTATGGAATAAAAGAACGGACCTCACAAGTATTTTCTCGTAACATCTATTAAGTGACTGAGTCTTTCAGAGTAGGGACATCTGATAGTTTTCTGACAGTGTGAGTCTCTGTCTTTGTGTATAGATAGTATTACACTGTGCAATCAGAACTCTGAAGAATTCTTCTTCAGCTTTTTATACAGTTTCTACTTCTATGTCTTCCTTTAGGTTTTACATAAAATCTCTACTTCACAAAGTGACTTAAAGCTTAATATTTCTCAGTTTCTCAAAGACTGATATAATGAAAATAAGTTCTTGGCCCCTGAAAAACATCAAAATGCTGTGGGAAACTGTGACAATCAGCTTTAATTATCAAGTTGACAAATGTAGAATCACCTAAAAAAAAGTGTCCCAATGAAGGATTGTTTACATTGGGTGGGCCTATGGACATGTCTGTGGGGGATGCTCTGAATTAACTTAATTGGTATAGGAAGAACCAGCCCACCATGGGTGACACCATTCTCTACACAGGGCATCCTGAACTACTCAGGAGTAGAGAAACTAAGCTGAGCATAACGAAACAAGCAAGCACGTACACATTCATTCAGTTTGCTCTTGAGTGTGGGTAGGATACGATGAGCTGTTTGACGTTCTTCCTTGATTTCCCCACATGATAGAAATAAATCCCCTTCCCCTTAGGTTGCTTTTGTTAGTATTTTCCACTTTCTCTTCTCTTCTCTTCTCTTCTCTTCTCTTCTCTTCTCTTCTCTTCTCTTCTCTTCTCTTCTCTTCTCTTCTCTTCTCTTCCCTTCCCTTCCCTTCCCTTCCCTTCCCTTCCCTTCCCTTCCCTTCCCTTCCCTTCCCTTCCCTTCCCTTCCCTTCCCTTCCCTTCCCTTCCCTTCCCTTCCCTTCCCTTCCCTTCCCTTCCCTTCCCTCCCCTCCCCTCCCCTCCCCTCCCCTCCCCTCCCCTCCTCTCTTCTCTTCTCTTCTCTTCTCTTCTCTTCTCTTCTCTTCTCTTCTCTTCTTTCTCTTCTCTTCTCTTCTTTTCTTTTCTTGTTTATCACAGCAACAGAAATGAAACTAGAACAGAAACCAAGTCATATGTACAACTGTTTCTTCTTTACTGGACTTTCAAGGATGGAAATTTCAGCTGGAAGGGGTGTTGTAACCTACTGGAATAGTACATCTGTTCCATAACAAGATCAGTCCATGTCAAGGCCCTCTATTTTACAGAGGAAGTGGAAGCTTCCCACTTAGCTCCCACTCAAGTAGAGGTAGTAGTCAGACCCATGGGAAAGTAAGTGTCACAGACTCAATGACTTCTGGAGAAGTGCAATAGAGACACAATAATCACTTCTGAGACCAGTGACACTAATAATCTAGCCACTTCATATCATTTTCTCACCTTCTAAAGGCTACACACACACAAACACACACACACACACACACACACACCCCTCTCACATAATGTATCTTAATTATGGTTCTACTGCATCTGGTCCTCCCAATTCCTCTCCTCCTCCACTTCAGTCCAGACCTACTCCCTTTCTGTCCCTCAGTAAAAAACAGGCTTCTAAGAGATACTAATAAAATAAAACAAAACAGAAATCAGAACTGGGCAAAAATAAACAAATAAGGACAAAAGCCCAAGAGAAGGTTCAAGAAAAAGAGACCCTCTCATTCAAACACTCAGAAATCCCATAAAAACACTAAACTCGAAGTCATAATATATGCACAAAGGTTCTAGTGCAGACCCATGCAGGCCCTGTGCATGCTGCATCAGTTTCTGTGAGTTTATGTGTGTTTTGCTCATGTTGACATAGAAGGCCTTGTTGTCTTGGTGTCCTCCATCCCTCTGGCTTTTACATTCTTTCCATTTTCTTTTCTATGGGGTTCCCTGAGATCTAAGCAGAGGGATTTGATGAAGGCATATTATTTAGAGCTACGTGTTCCAAAAGCTCTCTTTCATTCTCTGCATATTGTCTGGATGTGGGTTGCTGTATTTGTTCCCATCTAATGCAGGGTGGTTGAGCAAGGCACTGATCTGTAACGTGTAGCAAAATGGTATTAGAAGTTTTAGCCTAGATCCCTAGGCTATCTAATCTCTGGTTCTTAGTCACCCAAACAGTGTTGGGTATTGGTTCAGTCTTGAAGAATGGGCCTTAAGTCAAGTTAAAGCAGACATTGGTTGGTTACTCCCACAAGATTTACACCACCATTATATTAGCATATCTTATAGGCAAGGACATCATGTTGATCCAATGATTTGTGTCTAGGTTGGCATTTACATTTCTCTTTTTAATAATATGCAGAGAACCGTCCTGTACCAAAGATGCTAAAACATAGGGGCAAAGGCTCTGTGTAGGTACCACCTCAATTTCTGTTCAGTGAGTTGTATAGGTGTTGTCTTCAGCAATGGAGCCTTGTTGTCAGTTTGAGGAGAACAACTGTAGTCTTGCAAACAGCCCATGTTGTTTAGGGGATTCCCATGGGATCCATTCAGCCAACAATTCAATTAGATGCAACCCAGTGTTGGTACTGGACGTTTCATTTGGTGACAAGAGATGTCCTGCTGGGATTCTGTCTCTCCCATGGTGATTTCTGTTACATTGCCTCTGTTACATTTCCTGTGTCTATTTTAGGAAGTTTCTACTGTATTAGATTCACATACTTCTCAACTGCCTTTAGTTTTAGCTGTCTCTCCTGTATTCTCTACCTCATCCCCATCTCTGCCTCCCATTTGATTCTCCTGCTACAGTCTCCCCTCCCCATCCATCTGTGACTGTCTATACTATTTCCCTTTCCTAACAATATCTGTCTGTCCCTATGAGTCCCTTACTCTATACTTAACTCTGTGGCTCTACAGATTGTAGTTTGGTTATCATCAACTTAATAGCTAATATTCACATATAAGTGAATAAAAACCAGACACCTCACTCAGGATGATTTTTTTTCTAGTTTCTACCATTTACCTGTAAATTTCATGATGTCTTTAAATGACTGAGTGATATACCATTGTATATCCACACTTTCTTTATCTGCTCTTCTGTTTAGTACATCTAATTTTGTTCAATTTCTGGCTGTTATGAATAAAGCAGTAATGAACATGGTTGAGCAAGTATTTCTGTGGTAGGCTAAAGCATCCCTCCTTTGGGTATAGACCCAAGAACGGTATAGCTGGATCTTGAGGGAGAAAGATTCCCATCATCCTGAGGAATGGCCACCTTGATTTCCAGAGCAGCTATACAAGTTTACACTCCCTCCATCAATGGACGAGTGTCTCCCTCCTCCACATCCTTGCCAGCATGAGGCTCCACCATTACTTAATACAAATATGTATATAAGAAAACTTCCAACTCATGAATATTTGAGAGGTTAACTAACAATATCCAAACCATCATACAGGAAAGAGAGAGAGATCCCAGGAAGTAAGAATTTGTTATGGGGCACTCCTTTTAACTCCATCTGACTGAAAATGTCCCAATTCCCTAGGAAATTACAATCAATTAGAATTACATGAGACCCATATCATATGCTATTTGTAAATTAATTATGAATGTGTTTAAAGTTGGGGCAATAGTTTGAAACACTATATATTGCTAATACAATGGAAGGGTTTAGCTATACTCAGTTAATCTCTTGGTAAATTGGTATAAAACCTCAAATTTTAGTCAGACTGTGGTGGTGAATGCCTTTACTCCCAGCACTAAAGAGGCAGAAGCAGAGGCAGAGGCAGAGGCAGAGGCAGAGGCAGAGGCAGAGGCAGAGGCAGAGGCAGAGGCAGAGGCAGAGGCAGAGGCAGAGGCAGAGGCAGAGGCAGAGGCAGAGGCAGAGGCAGAGGCAGAGGCAGAGGCAGAGGCAGAGGCAGAGGCAGAGGCAGAGGCAGAGGCAGAGGCAGAGGCAGAGGCAGAGACAGGCAGATCTCTGTGAGTTTAAGGCCACTCCAGGACAGCCAAGGCTACACAAAGAAACCCTTTCTCGAACTGCACCCTCTCAAATTCCAAGATTGACAAGTTTCTTCAACATGTATAATGTGGGCAAATGCTTCATTCATTGATTCAGGTCATGCATGACGTTGGGTTCTTTTACAACTGTGGGCTCAGAGCAGACAAATGAGGCAAGGAGTACAGTACCTTTCTCAGAATGTTGCCTCAGAACTACTGTTTGTTCCATTCTGACTGGCACACACATGACACTCCCCAACACAGTTATTCATCTCCCTGACGTGTGCAACTATAGCAGGATGCCAATTGTTTCCAAATGTTCTAGGTCCTCCATCATAGTATCACTGAAATCTGTCTTGGACATGGCCAGAAGAGCTGTGTGTCCTAGGTCCTGTTGGTAGCTAGAAATGAAAGAGTGACTAAGCTTTGGTGGGTGACTATGAACAAAGAGGAATATGTCAAGCTCCCAGGGTGTATCTCTGAGGGGAAAGCTAGCCCTTCTTTTTCCTATTTCCTGCTGTAAGAACCATAAGTAGGATGGCTGATGCTAGAAGAACCATCTTGGACCATGAGGAGAAACTGTTGAAATGGTTGCACAAGATGATAAAAAGAAGGAATCCGGGTTGAGGAGAGAGAGAGAGAGAGAGAGAGAGAGAGAGAGAGAGAGAGAGAGAGAGAGGATGAAGACAGTGGTTAATTGAGGTGAAGTTACAAAGTGAAATATAACAGAGTTGAGGCATAGATGTCATGTGTAGACAACATTGATACAGTTGCTTAGAAGCTGAATTAAAATTCAAAGCTGTAAGTCTCATATTGGCAATTCAGCAAGCCCGTGTTGTATAAAGGTGGCCATCTGCTCTCCTCCAGCCAAGCTCAGCAGAAGGTGACAAGAGAGAAGATGGCTTCAGGGAGGGCACATGCTTCAGAGTATCACAGCAAGTGGGAGAGCCAGAGCCCCTAGGTGACATTATACAAAGATATTCTTCCCAGGATTTGGGATGAAGGCCTATCTGAAAGGCAAGCCACTTTTCTTTCCACTTTCTAACCATTGGATCTGACCATCCTCAAAAACAAATACTTATAAACTGATTCTCACTTTTCTATCTCAGTGGGATAAATGGTTGTCTGCAGTTCGTCCTGTGCCTATGGTATTCTTGGTACCTTGATTCCTATGGTGTTGTATCACAAAGGTATCAACACTTTGATACCAAAGTTGCCAAGATATTGATACCAAAATCATAGGTATCAACATATTGATACCTATGGTGTTGTATCAGAAAGCCTGTATAAGTCCCGAGCTTCCTAAGAGCATTCATAGACAGACTTATGCCTAATGGAGACCAAAGAATATCACCCCCAAACTTGAACTTCTTATTAGATGTGTGAAGTTGTTGAAACTGTTTCTGTTTTCTTTTGTGTAACAGGGGTTGAATTGTTGTATACATTGAAATAAAGTACACACACACACACACACAGAGTAAAAGGACTGATACAATTACCCTTGGTCGTCTGTTTTTCTCTTTCTCTCTCTCTCTCTCTCTCTCTCTCTCTCTCTCTCTCTCTCTCTCTCTCTCTCTCTCTCTCTCAGTGGAAGAGGTGAGGATCCGGCAACACTGGTGGGTGCTGTTATTCATGGGAAATAATGGAACTTTATCTTGTTCTGTTAGAACAAAATCTGATGTCTGGAATGCAGATGTGATGGTTGGATGGGGTCCTGTTCTGTGCTGCAGATGCTGCAATATTGTGTAGAAAGCACTAGACACTCAGACTGTGATGGAGCCATGGAGCCACCCTGGAGCATTCTCATCTATGTGAGTAGTTGTGCAAACCAGTTCAAAGCTACTTTTATTCTGAATTTTCAATCATTAGTTGAGTCTACTCATAATCAGGAAGATATTTTCACTGTGGACAGTGCAGAATGCCCATTCCTAAGCCTTTAGGGATCATGGTGAGAGAGACACACTGTTAATAAAATTGGAAAATTGATTAAAGATATTTGTAAAGGCACAGCTGCATTTTCACTTGAAGCTCATCACTGCTCCACGATCAGTGGTGCTAAGGGACAATTGCTCATTTGCTACCTTCTAAGTGAAACCTCATTTAGAATTGGAACCAGTTTCTTCTTCTTCTTTGCATAGGAGACAGTTGCCTAAGTGACTCTTTTTTGAAGACTCCATCATGACTTCCACTCTCTCTTAAGTGCTCTCTCTAGCAAATTGCCCCAGCATACACAGCTAGTGCATATTAACTCAGTGTGCCAAAGAAAACAAAGTTGGAGTAGTGGAAATTTCTCCTGCAACAGCCATTCCACACTGTTCGAGGTGAACTGCACCTATCTTTACAGCTTTTCCATATAAGCCTTCCGAGAAGGAAGTTAAACCACAGCCCCATTAGGTAAATGACTGTGCACTAATGCAACTTATTTGGAATGAGGAAGAAAAGGGCACAGCGTTGAGAGGATTTCCTCAATAGCATATTTGTCTTTGTTGCAAAGCAACAAGTAGGACCCAGGCTATAGTCTGACCAGAGTTGGTCCACCTAGATACCAAAGGCTTTCACGGGGTGTGGGATAGCTCGAGCTGTTGAAGGGATTGTTCAAGAGAAGGTGCAATTCTATGACCAGGCTGACCTGGTGAATGGCTAACTCAGAGAAAGGGAATGGTCATTCACCAAAGCACAGGAAAATATGACTTAAACTGAGCCGTTGTGTGAGCTCAGAGTCTGCGGCTGTCTAATAGCCTGCAGTAGGAGGTGGTGTGGAAAATAAGGGAGACTGTGAGCTTTGGGGTCAAATTGCTTTGATTCCAACTCATCTTTCTGCACAGCATTAGGTAGGTGGTTTTATTCTTTGTGCCTCGGTCTTTAAATCTGTCAGATGGGGCTCTCTATGTTAACCCTTCAGACATTGTTGTCATGTGAGTTTTTGGTAAACATATGGTGTCTCATAGCGTACACAGCTTAGTTGTGGGTGTTAAACTATAAGTCATGCCTTTTAAATAATTCTATTTTTAATTTAAGTGTTATTGTGTATGCATGCGTGTGTGTGTGTGTGTGTGTGTGTGTGTGTGTGTGTGTGAGAGAGAGAGAGAGAGAGAGAGAGATGTGTGAATGAGCACAGGTATTCATGTGACAATCAGGGGACAACTTCCTGGAATTCATTCTCTTCTACCTTGGCGAGGGTTCCTGGAAGCAAACTCAGGACAGGGCTTTAGAAACAAGTACATTTACTCCATGAGCCCTAACTCACATCTTTAAAAAATATATATATATGTGTATATCTTTTGCTTTTTTTGAGGCAAGGTCTCACTATTTAGCCTTAGCTGGTCTGAAACTCTCAGTGTAGAGCAAACTGACCTTGAACTCAGAGAAATCTGCCTGCCCCTGTTTCATGGGTGCTGGCATTAAAGGTGTGTACCACCATGCCTATCTCTAATGTATCTTTTAAGGGCGTTAGGTAGGTGCTAATGAAATATTCTGAGATGAGGTTGGCCCCTGTTTGCATGCCTTGAATCTATGCTCACTTTGCCACTTGCCCTGGCTCTGTCTTTCCCTGTCCAAACATGCTTTGACTACTATGACCTTCTGCTTCCCCAGCCCTCCTTGTGACCTGCATATAATGTTTTCTCTCGATGACATTGCCCCACTTGCCCATTCTTTTCCAGTGAAGGATCTCTCCAGACCATTTTCTGGTACATTCTTGAGCACTCTACATACTTGCTTTATTAAGTATTTACAGTCATAGTGATTCATTCATTTATAAATATCCCTGCCTTTGTTGAAGGACTGCTTGTTAGTTTGAATGAGATTGCCTCCTGCCTTCCTTAGAGGCTCATATGTTTGAACAGTTGATCCTTAGCTGGTGGAATGTTTTTGGAAGGATTAGAAGGTGTGGCCTTGCTGGAGAAGGTGTGTCACTGGGAGTAGGCTTTAAGATTTCAAAGGACTGGCACCATTGCCAGTGTCTGTTTCTGCCTCTGACTTGTGGATCAAAATGTAAGGGCTCTGCTGCTCTTGACATGTTACCTTAGATCTGCCATCATGGACACTAAACCCCTGAAACCGTAAGCTCCAAATTAAACACTTCCTGTTATAAGTTGGTCACGGTGGTGTTTTATCACAGCGATAGAAAATAACTAAGGCAGATTGTGAATTCTTAGCAGGGTTAACAGGCTTGTGCCTGTCATCTCTATGTCTGTACTAGTGCCTGGCTCTGAGAAGACTCTCAGCAAGTATCTATCTGCTGCCTGCATGCACAAAGAAAGTAAAGGTGACAAGAATTTGCTCTATCATGGTTGTAAGCTTGGTCCAGTCATCTTTGCATCCCAAAGATTTAACACAGTCCTTTTATTACAATTATTTATACTCAGTTCATTGACATGTACTGTTTAAATTAGAATATAGACATCACAATGCCTTTACAGAAACTTTTGTAGAATATAACCCAATCTCTAAAGGGTGAAAATTCTTCACAAAGGTTGGATGATCGTCAACAGGAACTTACGGTTGATAGAAAATAACTATCACATGGTGACTAGCAACATAATATGAATTAGTTTAATTAGTTTAAGCCAACCAAAATCTACTTGAGATTGAAGTACTGTCATTTCCTGTTAGAAATAATATTATTTCATGAAATATAAGTTAAGACTTGAAAGGCAGTTATCAGGAAATAATTTGAACCCAGAATTCCTTTATGACCTTAAAAATGATTAAGGATTGATTCCAAGCTATTGTTTATAATTTACCACCTTAGAAAATAAAGCTAAACAATCAAAAATAATTTTTAAATGACATCGATAAACTCAATACAATATAAATAAAGTAACTTTTGAGAAATTACATTTTTTTCTGATGGCTCTTTTGCCAATGCATGTCATGCAATGATTGATTATCTAGAAAGTATAAATTCATTAAGTGAACCTTCTAAATATTGATTACAAAATAATACTTACTACTATTTGTTAATGTCTTTGATCTTAACAGAAAAACAATCTCTAGAGGATAGGGCAGGCACCCTGGCAGATTTACATTAGTATGTACAAATTTTCAAACTTCTGAGTTTTAGTCAAAGCTTAAGTGAAAAGCTTACTGTTCACTTTTAAGAATTCATACAGTAGTCAAGGCTTTATAACAATAATTTGCTAACAGATGTCTTACAGGAAAACTAGTGTTCTGAAGAAAACCTATGTGATGCTAACCTGTGATCAAAACAGCTATAGACACACTGGGATGCCTGAGTGATTTGTGCATGTCTCCATCTCATCACACTAGATGCCTGAGTGACTTATGCATGTCTCCATCTCATCAGCTGTATTACAGTGTGCTCAAAGGAGGCTGTATACAGAACTTAATCACGCTCCCTATCTTGCTGAGGTCATGAAAGGCTCCTTTTCTCCCATCGTGTAGCAAGGAAGAAGGCAGTGTCTCAAGGTACCACTATGAGACAGCCCTTGACTGTTAATCCTAAGCCCACAACCATGTTGGGTCTACTATTACAATCATTGCATTAACCAGCACAGAGGGAAAAAGCAAGTAAAATTTGCTTTATCTAAGAGTTCCTTTTATTTGTGTGTCTACAAGTGTGTGTGGAGGTATCCACGGAGGCCAGAAGATGGCAGTCATAGGTGGTTGTCAGCTCCTTGGCATTGGTGCTGGGAATAGAACTCGGATCCACTGGAAGAGCAGTATGAGGGGAGCCATCGCTCCAGTTCCACATTTTATTTTAGGGGACAGTGAGATAAAGGTGCTTGCCACCAAAGCCAAGGACCCAAGTTCAATTCCTGGAACCCATATGGTAGGAAGAAAGAAATGACTTTAACAAGTTGTTCTCTGATCTTCATGTGTGCACTGTGGAATATAAATACACACACACACACACACAAAATGAGTGAACAAATAAGTAAATGTAATCACTTTTCAAAAAGCTTTGATATCATAGACTTGAATGGGATGTTGGAGAAAGCCACAAGTCTACAGATCACACTCTGAGACTCAATCTTGTAGAGATGTTCATATTAGTTACAACACTCACTGCCACCATAGTGATGATAGTTGCACCCACATGTCCCTTTGCTTAGGTATTAGATATCACCTGCCCTATGGGGACTAAAGAACCCAAGAACAAATACTATAGAAGTTATTGATGACAGCTAAGCTCTGGACCAACACACAAGAAATAGCTCAGCCAATAATTGTAAGTGAAAATAAAATCTCAAAATAAATTTTACTCACTGAGTTACATCACACATACACACACACACACACACACACACACACACACACACACACTCCTGTAAGTGGAAAAGGACTAATTAGAAAGAGGGCAGGGCCTCAGAATGTGGATGTCTATGATAAAAATATACTATATATGCATATATATGGATGCCATATTGAAACCCATAATTATGTATAATTAATATGTGCCAATAAAAGTTTGAACAGTGTTGTCTTTAAATTTTTTCTCTAGAAACACTCTGTAATTGAAGAGTTGGTTGAAATTGCAAACTCTGAGTATAGAACACACTTTCAAGGTAGTTTTAGCAGGGAGTTTGAGGTAGTTTCGCCTCCCTAAACTGACATCACATATTAGTTTAACATTAAATTATCTTTGTTCATAGACCTTGACTGTGCATCACAAGTGGAGAGAATGGAGAAGAAAGTGACCGGGCCTAGCAGACCCACAGTTGCCTGGGAGTCGGTGGAAGACATGGATACTTCCCTTTAAAACCTCTGCCTTTTCTCTAGGCCCATCTCATGGCTACTTGCCAAGTCACCTCAGCAAAATGTCCCATTTGAATGAAATGACCGATTTCGAGAAAACCCTGTTAACTTCAGAAATTCCTAATGTGGAGTTTTCCGAGTGACAGACCATCCACAGGGACAGGGTGAGTGCCGTGAACTTCTCCAGCTTCCATTTCTACTGATAGGCTCAAGTTGTTGGAAACAAATTCTCTCAGCCCCAGCCACATCACTTGCTAAATATAGACTTCCAGATTACAGCAATACCCTGGGATGACAGAGCTTTCCGCCCTGGTTAAGGAGCCTTTCATTCTGAAAGTGCAGAACATTTTCTCTTCCCCTTTAAGACCAGGGGGGTGGGGAGGGTGAGGGAGGGAAACCAGACCAAGGACTCTGTGGTTACTGGCATGTTGTAAGCTACAGGAGATTATCTGGGGAAACTGGGCAGAAGGAGTTGAAGGGAGGAGGCCACAAGCCCCCAGCTGTTGAAGTAGAGGTCACTTTAGCATGATGGGTGCTCTTTGCTAGGGTTTTAGACGTAACAGAATCTCCCCTACATCACCAGTGAGTGGCTGCCTCGTGATGCAGTATTAATGTGAATTATGGTTGACCTCCCAAATATGGAGGAAGATCTTTAGAGAGACATATTCTGTCCATTATGTGCAGGAAAGACCAAAATCTCCTCCCGACCTCCTATCCAGTGCTTTTGCCCTTAATAGTGTTCTTTTGGGCCAGCCCAATGGCTCAGCAGGTCAAGGCACATAGGCACCAAGCCCAGCAGCCTGAGTTTCATCCAGAAGGGCCTCATGGTAGAAGCAGGAAGCGGAGAACTGGGTCCAGCATGTTGCCCTCTCAAATATCCACATGGTGTGGCATGCATGCTGTCCCCTCCATACCCATAATAAATATATAAAAACATTTGTTTACTTATTTATTTACTCTTCATGGTATTTCCACCATTCCTTCTGTCCTTTGAATCTTGAATCATTATTGGGAGTAGAGGAGCATTTCTGGATAGGGCCATGTGATATAAACCCACCTGGTGGGCAGAGGGCTGTGTCCTCAACCTGTTTCTGTATGCCACCTCTTAAGTCCCAGAGAAATATCCAGAACACACAAAACTCAGATACGATCACTCCTTAACGTTTGGGAAAAAAAAAAAAAAAAAACTTGCCTGGGTGGAAAACCATTTTCTCAGACAACAGTTAGCCTAGGGATTGCAACAACAACATCATCCTGTGCCAAGAATATCAATTCATCCAAAAGTCCCACTCCCAAAGGCCAGGGTGAAGCTGTGGTCATGCCCATACAAGCAGGTTACACTTATGACCCTGCTGTTCTGGGCTAGTAGAGATGTCAAGGATTTAGGTTGGAATCAACTATCTCTTCTTTTGGCTTCTCTGTCTGTCTCGATCATGTCACTTCTACTTTTAGCAATACTAGTTTAGAAGTGTGACAATTTTGGACTGAGAAATATTATACAGTCTAGAGCAGAAAAGAATACCAGACCCTGGTCCTCGAGTCCTTGGTATCAACCTTCACTAGCTCACTCCAAGTCTTGAACTTTCTCGGTCTCCGCTGTTCACCTTCTACTGTAAGGAACCATTTTTCTCTGATTCTCTGATGAAGCCTGATGACTCTTTTGTATCAGGTTTTATTTCAGCGATATGAAGTTTGCTTCCATGAGTAGATTGTACTCATATTAAATGTTCTTGATTCTCGAGCACACAGGATAGAACTGCAGCCACACGCAAAGGGAGAGGGACCGTTTGGGGAAGTAGAATTGTATCTACAATATGGTTGGGATCAAGTAGGATGGTAATGCATGAAAACCGGAAGATTGCTTCTTGGCTCTTAACTCTTCAACTGACCAGTACTACGATCTTATTGCTTGAACACAAGAGTTAAAGTCCACAGATGCACAAAAATTAGTGACAGTCTGTCTTAAAATCTTTTGTAAAAAAATCACCTGAAACACTAAGATACAAATTCTGACCCAGTGGGTTTGGTAAGAATCCTGGGTCCTGATATTTTTGACAGCTTTTACTGGTTTTCTAGGTCCATCAGCCACTTTTGGACGTATGAAGGTTTACTATAATGACATATGAGGGTTTTTGGCAAGATTGAATCACTTCATTTTACAATTCCTTTTAAAAGCATGATTCAAAATGTTGTACTTTAAAGGAATTCACTGTGAGGATGGTGAAATAACCCCATGAGCAAATTGTTGACATAAATAAGTTTCTAACAAATATCGACTGGTTGATTTCTAGCAAGTACATCTTCAGAGATCCATGGCAAATCCTTCCAGAGATGGGAAACAATTTCCCCTCGCCCCTTCAGAGACTGAGGATTTTGTGCATTAGAAGCATGTGACTTCATCGTGGGAAGAGAGAGTATGGTTTTCCCGAGTCTAGGACACAGTTTCTTGGTAAATATCCAGTCACATGGTATGAACAATGGCTAGAGGATATATAAAGATTTCTTTCATCATTTTATGACCAGGTACCCTGTACTGTTGACTGTAGGAATGACACTGAAAAGTTTGGCAAGAGCTGGGGAAGCCGGGACACTTATTTGCAAGTGAGCACACTTATTTGATGAGCAAGTGGGTGTGCCGCCATTACTTCACTGAGATTTATGACAAGCAAATTCCTATGGCTGATTAGCCGTTCCTGGCCCACCTGAGGTTGATTTTAGGCTTGTTTAGATCCTACCGGTCGTCTCTCCCAGACTCCAGCAACTGCCAGACCTAGCCTCACCTGTGGGTGAATCAAGGAAACTCCCAGGGTCGAGAGAAAGCTGAAACTCCGGTGTGAGGAAATCTTCTGTACTTTCAGAGTACACGGAAATGTACCTTCCACAAGGATGTGTGTGATGTCTCAGGTAAGCGATTTTTAGTAAAATTCATGACAATTTGGACCTTCCAAAGAGGGGCAATACCCATCCTGTACATACTGAGCTGCGTCTCTCCAAAGTATGTAAAGGGAATCAGATTCCCAGTTCACTGATAATTGAAGATCAAATGGCCACCCTTGGTAGTCAATAGCCTGAGTGGGTAAACTGTGGTGCATTTTGCTCTTATTTTCTTGCTTTGTAACTGGGCCAATAATGACCTTGAGAGTCTCTTGCCCTAGCCACCTGAGTCTTGCAATTACAGATGTTCACCATCATAACCAAGCCTCTTCTCCTTTGTCAAGTTAGACTTGACCTTGAGATTGACACTATCAACACACTCTTCATTCCTCTATTTCAGCCATTTCTTATCTTTTTCCACTTTCTTTTCCCTCCTCCTCCCCTTCTACTCCATTCTTTCCTCCCTCCCTTCCTCCCTCCCTTCCTCCCTCCCTCTCTCCCTCCCTCTCTCCTTTCCTCCCTCCCTCCCTCCCTCCCTCCCTCCCTCCCTCCCTCCCTCCCTTCCTTCCTTCCTTCCTTCCTTCCTTCCTTCCTTCCTTCCTTCCTTCCTGTCTTCTTCCTGTCAAGATCTCACTAAGTAATCCTGGTTGGCTTGGAAGTCACTATGTAGACCTGACTTACCTGTGAATCACAGAAATCCCCTTGCTTTTGTTTCCCCTAAGTGCTGGCATTAAAGGGATGTGCCCCTAGCCTAGCAAAGACTTATTTTAATTGTCTATGTGTGTATGCCTGTGCATGTGTGTGTGTGTGTGTGTGTGAGAGAGAGAGAGAGAGAAGAGAAAGTACACATACACACACACACACACACACGCATCAGATCCAAGCAACAGATGTGGAGTTCAGGTGTTCTGCAGGAGCAGGCACTGGCTGTTAACCACCCAGCCATCTCTCCAGGTTCCTCTCTCCTCTGCAAGAGGTAAAGAGCCAAAGAGTTTTCAGACTTACTGACTTGGAGCAAACCTATTTACGATCAATAGAGTTAAACTCTTTACCAAAATAATTCAGAATGTCTGGCTTTCTTATCATTATTAATGAGTAAAATGATTTTTGAACCGGATCAAAGGCTGTTGTGTTTGATTGGAGAAGTGCTGGGTGAGGCTGAATTCTAACATGTTTCATGTTGCATAATCTATGAAAATTCCTGTTTATACAAATTTTTTAGTGCTTAATAAAGGGAAAATACTCCCCAAGTTCCAAATTTGGCAATGAGGAATGTGCCTAGTGACCTAATGCCCCTTATCTGACAAAAAAAAAAAAAAAAAAAAAAAACCTGTTATATTTTCCTTTTGATTCAACATTTGTGGTTGAATTAAGATTGGTCCCTGTGTTCTTTATGAGTTAGCACCAGGTTTTCTGCATAGAAATCAATACAATATGGTTTTCAAGACAAATGCAATGAGACTTGTACACATAAAGTACTCTAATTTTCTTATTTTCGTCTACACCAATCTAACCATATACTGTAGAAAGAAAACTGACGGAGGTATGTTTTTGATGATAAAGGACATATAGCCCTAGTTAGTCAGAAAAGCAACTCAGTTTATTTCCATAGTTATTAACACTTAGGGAGACACCCCCCCCCGCCCATGTTTCAGATAGCATCATAGGGACTTTACATAAATTATTAATTTAGTTATTATTTTCTTCAAAAAAATTAAAATAAGGTCATTTATATTGTAACAAGCTGCCAAATAAAAACAACACACAGCTAGATTAAGGTAGCTACTAAAAAACAAACAAACAAACAAACAAAAACAACCCTGCTTAGTATCAAACTCTATACAGCTGAACAGGAAAAGAACACATTAGTCACAAAGAAGACATAACAGATA
Source organism: Mus musculus (assembly GCF_000001635.26). Taxonomy (NCBI): domain Eukaryota; kingdom Metazoa; phylum Chordata; class Mammalia; order Rodentia; family Muridae; genus Mus; species Mus musculus. Next base: position 42,263,104 of record NC_000079.6, read on the forward strand.
ATGTTTTCCTAGCTTCAACTCTGTCACAGCTTTTCCCTCTTTATGGTAGATAATTACAGAACAATGCAATGAGCAGTGAAAGTGTAAAAAAGAAATGCTATGCTCAACTACTTCAAAGGAGTCCCTTTAGAACAGTGGTTCTCAACCTGTGGGTTGGAACCCCGTGGTGGGGGTTGAATGACCTTTTCATAGGGGTCACCTAAGACCATTGAAAACACAGAGATTTACATTATGGTTCACAACAGTAGCAAAATTACAGGTTTGAAGTAGTCATGAAAATAATTTTATGGTTGGGGGTGAGGGGGTCACCAAAACATGAGGAACTGTATGTATTAAAGGGTTGCAGCATTGGGAAGGTTGAGAACCACTCCTTTAGATTAAAGTAAGTATCCCCTTAAAGAGCTGCTTTTGAAAGACACTTTGGGGTTGGAGGAAGAAATCAGAGCATGGTGACAATGGCCCTGTACCATAGGGAAGTCAAAGGTTGCCTACGGCACAAGGTGCCTGTGCTTCGTGGCATGTTTGTGTATACCAGTTGGAGCATAGCCATATATTCATCGCCTATCGTGTTATTCAAATGAATAATAAAATCCAACAAGTCTCTTCTGTCTAACTGATGAAGCACGGATTAACCCACGCCAACAGAGATGGAAAGGTTTGCATAGATTGTTGTCTCCATCTGTTTTGTGTTGCAAGAGCACAATGCCTCAAGTGGGGTGATTTATATAAAATAAAATCTTATCTCCTTGCAGTTCTGAAGGCTGAAGTCCAAGGTCAAGGCACTGACTTTTGATGGTGAGGCCCTTCTTGCGACATCATTAGTAGGAAGGAAGGTAGGGGTGGGAGGAGAAAGAGGCTGAACTTGGTCTGCTGTAAGAATAGCCCCCTGCCTTAAGGACCAAAGCCCTTAGAGTTCACACCCCTTAGTGCTATTACACTGACAATTACATTTCCAATACTTGCCTTTTGGAGGCACATTAGAACTATAGCAATCTGGCAAGAGAAAATGCCTCTAAAATCTCCACAAATATAAAAGGAATATTGAGCTGATTGAAGGCATAGACTAGCAAGATGCTTTGGCTGATGGAGATAACACCACTGTGATAAGGGGAAGATCATAAGCTTGTCGAATTTTAAGATGTTAGAAACAAAATTGAAATAAAAAGCCATTAAAAGTGCTAAGGGGACAAGACAGTACTCTGTTTAGAATGGGCACATCCTGGGTGGCTCTTGCAGAAGGGTGCTTTATGTCCATTTGTGCATCAAGTTAGCACTGTCCTTTTGATGTTTCTGTTAGACCACATGGACCCACTTCTTAGGTATTGTTTTGTTGGCTTCTATTCTCTTTTTCATTTACTCCTAAAGTCTGGTTAAGATGCAAGACTTCATGATGTTTGTAGCTAACAACCAGTGGCTGTTGACGTTTGGATGACTGGCCATATGGGGAAGTATAAAAAGGACATATAGACTGGCTTTAATTTCACACACAATTTGTTTTGTAGGATTTTGTTGTTGTCATTCCTGTTTTGGTATGGTTAACACTCTTTTTTTGTTGGTTTCATACAAAATCCCCAAAGCTACGAAGAATTAGACTTCATCTTTATTCCTTATCATGTGCAAATTGTCCAGTGTAAGGAGGACAAAGAATTGTGAAGCAGGCTCTGAGGTTCTCGAGCTCATCCAGGTGCCGGAAGAATAACTGGGTTGGATTCTAATGGCAGGAAGCTTTCCTGAGGTCAGGGTGGCTTTCCAGAACTTTCAAGGGTTAGCAAATCTTCAGGACTGTACAGTGGCCAGTATGACTTCCTTTGGTGGTGGCAATGTCAGCTACACCTGTGACTAATAATGAACTAGAGGAGTGGGTCAGATTTAATTTTGCCTGGCTTACCCTTATGCTTTTATCCATGTGTGTCTTCATCTGCCATATGTTCTACAAGGTGCTCCATGGGCAAAACAAATAAGGGGGGTATGGAGAAACAAACAACTTTAAATTTCAAAGATAAAGACAGAAAAAATAATCCCAACTTTCATCAAAGAAGGAAAGGTCACCCGTGAAAGAACTAAGTGAAATTTGATTCTAAGAATGTTCTTTCCAAAGACTAAACATCCAAGGCAACGGGGCTTGGTCACAGGACGGAAGAGGGAAAGTTTGCTACCAAACCACTGCTCTGTGTGTAGTCTCTGCAGTTAAAATAAGAAAACACAGGGACTGAAGAAGTGGCTCACGGGTTGAGAGCACTGGCTGCTCCTCCAAAGGACCAGGGTTCAGTTCTCAGCACCTACATGGCGGCCCTCATCTGTCTGTAACTCCAGGTCATACCAGTGTATGTAAAATAAAATTAAATTATTAAAAAAATACATTAAGGATGCACACTTTCACAGAAACCTTCAGGGGGAAAATGCTTGAGTACACATAGTGCAGGGTAAGGTTTGTGCTTACAAACAGAAGTATTTGCTAGCTGCTGTTATAATCAGTAAAAGGAACAGATAGCTAAACAAATCAGAAGGAGAAGTTCTTCGTGGAGGACATGTTCAGGGGATTCAGAAGTGCAGTGAGAGGAAACAAATCGAAGACATCCTATAAGTCACACCTGCCAATGGCACCACAGATTCTAATGGCAAAAGTTGGAATGTGGTTCCAAAAGAGACACAAATGAGCGGAAGGGTGCTAAGTTCCTATACCTTACAGAATAGAGGAAAAATGGCGGATAGCTGTAGGCATTTACAGGTGTGTACACACAGGACACACAGGATAGAAAAAGAACTCTTTACACAAAGTCAAAGTCAATTCGAGCAGCCTGCTCTACTGCCTTTCTTCCAGGCCGACTAGGATGGCTGGTGTAGACCTCCACAGTCTCCCCCGCAGCATCCGACCACACTCGCTCCCCAGGCTTTTGTCTCATTTCCCACACAATTTATTTTCCACCAGAGGATCAAAGTAATCGTTTGAGATTCCAATCTGTTGGCGTCACTATTTGCATTTCTGCAGACCTTCTCAAGTCTCTGGCATCCTATCACCCAGGCTCCTCAGCCACCTTTTACGGTTTGGCTGTCAGTGATCTCTCCAGCCTGGTATGGGTCTTGTCGCTCTTTCTGTCTAACCCTGGGAACATTTCATTTCCCAAATATGGATCAGGCTCTTTCTCACCCCCCAGGCCCAGCCCAGGCTGTCTTCCTCTGTTCAAAGTCCTCTCTTCCCTGTCTTTTAAAAAATTATATTTTTCCTTAATTGTAGCAAGGTATTAAGGTACCCATTTGTACAGTTGATTTCTAATGACTTTGATCGGCCTCAAAGTTACAAAAGCAAACGTCCCTTCAAGCAAAATGAAAACATTAAAGAAAAAGAAAAATAAGCTTTTCTTTGTGACCAGATTTCTGACTGTCCGACAAAGGGAAAAATAAATGCTAAACTCTTTGCCTCCTGAAAGTCTCAGTTTCAAGATCCTTTTGAGTAGTTTTAATTATTGGAAAGAATCTTTTACCCAGCCATGATGATTGATCTTTCTCAGGAATATGAGCTGAAACTCTGATTAACTTTAATTTTTAAACATGACACAATACAGTTAAATATGGGTTTTAAATTGAAGGATCTAGGTGACTCATGAGCCAATCTAGGGTGTATTAGCAGCAATCCAAAGCTCTCAGAGTAATAATTATCTTCAAGAAATAATTAACCTTTTAATATTCAGAATGCATATGGATATAGCAAACTCACAGTTCAATCAACTAATATTTCACTTTTGCATTTTAGTCTTTACTGTTTTTATCATGTGTGTGTGTATGTGTGTGTATGTGTGTGTGTGTATGTGTGTTTATGTGTGTGTGTATGTGTGTGTGTGTGTGTGTGTGTGTGTGTGTGAGATGTGTCCATTTGAATATGGGTGCATGTGTAGCATCAAGTGCTTTTAGCCAATGACCCATTCTACTGGCCCTAATTTTTTAAATATAACAAATTAGGGAGAAGATACATATTTCATTGGTTTAAAACACAGAGGTCACTAATAAAAATAAATCAGTAGTGAACTGGGCACAGGAAACTGGGTGCTTCTTGTTCATTTTTTCTATACATCTAAAATTAAAAAAGTAATAAACAATACAAATATAAACTTAAATAAAAAACTAATATATATTATTTATATACATACACATGCACACATATGCACACACACATATATCAGTAACTAATACACATTGTTTATATATATGTGTGTGTGTGACTGTTATCATGTCAAACACCCTCCACTAACATGGAAATATAGATCGCTTTAACATCATTGTCTTTATATATGTCTCTTTTCTCCATCTACCTCCCTTTGCCCAGCCTGTTCCAGCTCTGAGCTCAGTCACCTCTTCTGCTGGAAACCCTTCTGACTCTGGCTGAGCTGGCCACCCAGCTCTAAACATCCCAAACCCTCGAGGGTCTTCTATCCCAGAATCTTTCCACTTCACTACAATACCACACTCTTGGCTCCCAGGTTTGCTCAAGAGAGTTTTCATTACCACAGAATACTTTTTTAAAAAAGTGTTCTAGACAAGGTTTTTCTGTGTACCCTTGGCTATCTAGGAACTCACTCTGTAGACCAGGCTGGTCTCAAACTCAATGTTCTACTGCCTCTGCTTCCTAGGTGCTGGGATTAAAGGTGTGAGCCATCCCTGCCTGGCCATATAATACTTCTTTAAAGAATTAAAAAAAAAAAAAAAGCATAAGAAGTTAAAGAACAGATTTTAAAAGTCAATGGAAATCAACAAAAGGATCCAAGTAAAACATAGAATTTTTTTATTATGCTTTTTTTCCCTTTTGCTGAAAATATATCTTTCCCCTCATATACTATATCCTGACTACAGTTTCCCCTCCCTCTACTCCTCTGTGCTCCTCCCCTCCCTCTACTCCTCTGTGCTCCTCCCCTTCCTCTGCCCCTCTGTGCTCCTCCCCTCCCTCTACTCCTCTGTGCTCCTCCCCACTTCCCATCCAGATCGACCCTCCTTTTGTCTCTCATCAGAAAACAAGGGGATGCTAAGGGATAAAACTAAACTAAAATAAGATAAAGCAAAAACTAACCCATCAGAATTGGACAAGACAAACCAACAGAAGGAAAAGAGCCCAAGAGAAGGCACAAGAAACAAAGATTTTTTTCACACTCACAAATCCCATAAAAACACTAGACTGGAAAACATAACACAAAAGACATGTAAGGTAAAATATATATATATGTGTGTGTGTGTGTGTGTGTGTATAATATATATATTATTATAATGAAACTGATAATATAAAATTTAAAAGAGAAAAAAGGAAGACCTCTGATACTGCATTATGAGACAAGGAACCTCCAACCCTCCAAAGATACTTTGACTTCATTTTCTATTGGCCATTTACTGTTGGACATGTAGTCTACCCTTAAGAATAGTTTTGAAAATGAGACTTCCTCGGAGTAAATTATGAAAAAAATTCATTTGCAAGTGCTTAACAATTGGAGATGCCTTTTGGGTTAGGAATGGGGTCATGGGTCCACGTTTCTTTTCAGCTCTAGGATCCCAACTGGTACAGACTTGTACAGCCCCTGTTCTAGCTGCCTCCGTCTGTGAATTCATGTGCGTATTGGCCATGTTGATTTAGAAGGCCTTGTTTCCTTGATATCCTTCATGACATCTGGCTTTTACACTCTTTCTGCCTCCTCTTCCTCAGGGTTCCCTGAGACATCTTGTTTAGGGCTGAGTGCTTCAATGTCTCCCATTCTCAGCTGGCTGTGGCTCTCTACATCTGTTCCCATCTGATGCAGGAAGAAGTTTCTCCGATGATGACTGCATAAAGCTCTGATCTATGAGTATAGTAGAATATCTTTAGGAATCATTTTATTGCTACTCCCCCCAGCTCCCCGTGTGGACAGAGTGTTTGGTTTAAGCCTAGGTCCCTAGGCTGTGTAGTCTCAGTTTGTTGGTCACAGTGCTGAGCATGGGATCCACCTCATGGAATGGGCCTTCAGTCAAGTCAGGTATTGGCAGTTTACTCTCATTTACTTTGTACCAAAGGTGCTAGAACACAGGGGTGAAGGCTCTATGTAGGCACCAGCTTGACTTCTTCATGTTCAGTGAACTGTGTAGATGTTGTCTTTAGTACTAGAACCTTTCTGTCCAATTGTGGAAAGCAACCTATAGTCTTGGTAACAGACTAGCCTGTTTGGGGCTCCTCTGAGACCCCTTCAGCTAACAATCCAATGAGATGTAACCCAATCTTGGTACTGGAAGCTTCATTTGGTGTCAAGAATGTCCAAATGGGACTCTATCTCCCCCATTCTTTGGTAATTGTGTGTGTGTGTGTGTGTGTGTGTGTGTGTGTGTGTGAATGAAAGTATCTACTGTGTTAGGCTTCCAAACTACCTTTCAGAGGGCTCTCAAAATTAGCTGTCCCTCCCCATATTTATTCCCTCATCCCTCTCTTCCTTACCCAATTTGATCTTCCTGTTTCAGCATATTATTTTAAGAGAAAAATGTATTTTGTTGAAATAGGTGTATAACATGTGGATCTATGACTAGTCAAGAGGAATACTCACACTGGGAAACTTGACTTGAGGAAAAGCAGCACCTATCAGGAATACTTAAAAGTATACTTAGGATTTAGGGCAACTTTTAAAAACAACCAATTTCCTGGATAAATATAAATGATCAAAAGTGTGCGTGTGCTTTTTTAATTAAGAAGGCTGAAAATTCCAGTAACTGGAAGAATTTCAAGTTGTTCTCAAGTTAGTACCACAAAGGAGGAGAGTAATAATAAGCAGGACAGCTTTACAACCCTCAGAGTTCTGAGGAGCAGATAATTTCCTCTTGATACATTTTCCCATGAACCAGAACGAGACACCAAAAGTCAAAGCCATTTTCCTAAAATGAAATGTTTCTGTTCCAAACGATTGAATAAGTAATATACAATTTGGGGGCTGGGATTATACGGAATCATTCTTGAATGTAACATGCAGAAGGCTGGTTTTTAAAGTACAATAAAAATACAAACATAAATCAGCTAAAACAAATCTGACAGCTGGAGCTGCTCTGGATTCAAGAGCAACTTAATAAGAGAAGTAAGGTCGCATACTAAATCAATGATATAATGAGGGAAAAAATCAGACAGCTCATAAAACCAGCTCGCGACCATTATGGTAATAACTCTTAGAAACCCAAGCTGCCGAGGACGCTTGCTCGGGCCGCTAATGAGCATCTCTGGGCTGAAGAAGCAGAGACTCACTCTAACTCCAGGCCAGAAACCGATTAAGACTAAGTGTTACCACTCTGTGTGTAAACGTGTCCTTAACATCATTGTTTGCTTAGAATTGACCAGAATTCCCTTGTAGCTTTGCTCCGATGGCAATTGTGGAAGACTGAATAGACAAATGCCCCCTTTTCAAACTTTCAGCAGCCTCAGGATTCTGCCTGGGCAAAGATCATGTGATCATACTGATAACCATCACAGTTAAATCAAAGATAATTTACAGTTGTTGACATATAAGGCCTATGAAATTTTCATTCTGTGTGTCTGTGTGCTTGCATGTGTGTGGGTTCGTGTGTTTACAGGTATGTGTCCATTTGTGTGTGTGTGTGTGTGTGTGTAGGTGTGTGTAGTTTGTGCAGGTTTAAGGGCAATCTTGGATGTATTCCTTGGTGTTTGAGGCAGTCTCTCAGTAACCGGGAACTCATCAATAGGCCAGGCTGGCTAGGCAGGAATCCCCAAGGATGCTTCTGTCTTTGTTTCCCCAGTGCGGATGCAACAAACATGTACCACAATGCCCAGATTTTTGATGTGGGTTCTAGGGATCCAACTTGGGTTCTTAAGCTTGCACAGCGACTGAGCTATCTCCCTAGTCAAATAAAAAAATTTTTTTTGTAGGTAAAAATGACCTAATACTAGGAATTACTTATGGCTTAATCTAGCACAACTATTGAGAGTATCTGCTATTAAATATTGATAAAAACTTCTTTGAAGACAATATATCTGTAGAGGTCATCAGGAATGTGTCGTAGAAACTGAAGTTGCCACAGGTATACAGGAAAGATAGGTCTGCCCTCACATTTGCTTTCTCTAATTCAGATGTTTAGACACCAGCATTGCAATTCTCTTAAAATGTTTACAGTAAAATATAATGCGGCTTGACAACTGAAATTAGCCTTCCCCCTTGTCTGTACTTATTGTCGAAATGAATCCTCATTAACCATAAACAGAACCAAGCTTGGGGTCTTATTCTAGAGCATGGTGCTTGGTGCCTCCAATTCTGACCAGAGAATGTGTGTGTGCGTTTCAAAGAGGTCAAGAAAATGGATACAAAACCAGGAACTTTCTCTTTGTGAGCTCCAGTGTGGTCTAAGGGACTGGCTGCATTTGTGAGCTCTAGCGTGGTCTAAGAGACTGGCTGCATTTTGGCTGAGGCCATGACATGGGAATACATTTTGAAATAGCTAATCTCTATGACAATGCCACCAAATGATAAGTTCATATAAGGACAAAACTATTATTCTTGGGTCCTGAAGGGGAATTCATCATATCTGGTGGAGATGTATGAGAAGTCTCAGAGAAATAACACCACCAAGAGTTTCATGAAAGCTAAGGTAGAAAATCACTTATGACAACAGTCTCAATCATTTAACGTGTCTTGTCAGAAGAAATGATAAAAACAAATTAAGAGAAAGATAAGAAACTCAAATCCCATTCAATGTTACTAATATAACATCTGGACTTAAAAAACACCAGGCCTACCAAGATGTTGAAAGATGAGAGCCGCCATCCTTTGTGTCTCTTCAAAGGGACATCTTTTACAATAAACCTGTTGGGATGGTTGCTAATAACAAGGGAAGCTTTTGTTTTTTCTTTTTTTTCCTTTCCTTTTCCTTTCCTTTTCCTTCCTTCCTTCCTTCCTTTCCCTCCCTCCCTCCCTCCCTCCCTCCCTCCCTCCCTCCCTCCCTCCCTCCCTCCCTCCCTCCCTTTGATTGCAAATGGCTGCTCTTCTTTTTTTTTAAATTCTTCTCTTGAGTGTTACACCCCAACCCCAGTTTCCCTTACTTCCTCCCCTTCCCCCCAGATCCACTCCTCCTCCATTTCCCTTCAGAAAATGGCAGGCCTCCCAGGGATATAAACTAAACATGGCATATCAAGTTGCAATAAGACTATCGCACCTCCTTTCATACTAAGGCTGGCCCAAGTAATGTAGTAGGAAAAAAGGTCCCCAAAGCAAGCAAAAGAGTCAGAGGTAGCCCTTGCTTCCCCTGTTAGGAGTCCCATAAGAAGACCAAAACCACAGTCATAACACAAATGCAGAGGGCCTAGGTCAGAGCCAGACAGGCTCCCCGATTGTCACTTCAGTCTCTGTGAACTGCTATGAGCCTGGGTTAGTTGATTCTGTGGGTTTTCTTGTGGTGTCATTGTTCCCTCTGGCTCCTAAAATCCTTCCCAGAAAAAAAGTTTTCAACACTCAAATACTGAAGGTTATTCAGACTTGTAAAACCTATGAATCCTGAGAACAAACATTACACTCTGTGTACATATTACGGAAAGATATGTGCCTGAATTCAACTGTGTTGTGGGTAGAACCCAGTGGCAGAGCAGATGCATAGCATTTGCAGGGCCTTTCAAACTCCAGCATCCCTGAAACATCACTAGCATCATGAAAGGTATCTCAGTGCTATAGTTTAAGGTAGGAATGTCTTCCAAAGGTCCAGGTGTTGAAGAACTGGTTCCCAGCCTAGGTCCGGATTGAGAGGCAGTAAAAAACGCTGAAGAGGTAGGCTTTTGAAGAGATTAAGATCTAGTTTCTTCCTCTTCATTTCTTGGAGCGTGGGAGATGAGCATTTTCCTGTACCATGCACTCCCACCATGCTACCCTGCCTCGCTACAGGCCCCAAGCAACAGAGCCACTGACTATGGACTGAGCCCTTCAAAACTTTGTCGAAGCAAACCTTTCTTGTTTTCAAAACACTAACTCTTCGGGTTATATCCCATCCATGAGAAGCTGAGCAACATACTTGTGCATGTGTGTTCTATAGCTTCTGTATTTGTCATGGGGACAAGCTGAACTCCCCCCTACCCCCACCCCCAGAAACTCTTGTAAGTTTGACAGCCTGTTCGATTTGTGCTAAATTAGGTGAGTTTTGCCTATGTAGTGGGGGATTTGGAGGTGTATGTTGGAATCATATACTGTAACAAGAAAGATACAAAATTCCTCTAGTGTTATTGGCTGGATTTAACAGAGACAGGAAGCAGTTGCATATAAACAGAATGATGAAGAATATAACCCCTCAGTAGCACACAGAGCTAACCTAGCTGCGTAACAGCTTACCAACTGGTTTGGTTTGGTTTGGTTTGGTTTGGTTTGGTTTGGTTTGGTTTGGTTTGGTTTGGTTTTGAAGAGATACTAGTTTATAACTTGCCCCAGAATGAATCACATGGCCGAGTCGAGTCTTGGGGGTATGAGTATTTCTCACATGATTCCTGGAAAGAAGGCAAATCTGTCTCTGACCCAGTAGACAAGAAAGAATACAGTGCATTTACTATCCAGCCATTGAAAATTGAGATGAAGACAGAAAAATCAGAGATGGTTTTGTTATCTTCTAGATCCAAATATGGAATATGTGGGTTTTTTAAATTGAGTAATTTTTTATGAATGGGGAATACATAATAAGTCAAAGGACAAGTGATAGAAAAATGGTCAGTGTACTGCTGAATGCCTTCTGTGAGTGTCTTGTTCCAGTGCTGCACACACCTTCTGTGAGTGCCTTGTTCCAGCGCTACACACACCTTCTGTGAGTGTCTCAGGGAAGTAACATCATCACTGACCACATCTTCAAGCTGAGCTTAGATGAGAGTCTCTTCCCTTTCTTTATTTCTAGGAAGGGATGCTTGCTGTGGGTATCTCTATCTGCATGCTCTGCCTTGGTAGTACTAGCCCAAACGTCTCTCTCACTTCCTCTAACCTTCATGAAATGGAATTCTCATTTAATATTGCCAACGTGTAGTGACTTAGCTAGTGATGGAACACTTAGAGAGATTGCTGGTTCTCAACTATAATATCAATTAAAAAAAATTAGATTGCTGGAATTTTTATTGGTTAAATCCTACAGTAGCTTTGCGACTTAAAATGGTGGTATCCTTCCTGTCTACCCACCACTGATTGAAAGCATCCTAGGTTGAAAAGGCAGTTAACTCATCCCAGCTCAGCCACACAGGAAGCTGTACACTGTTTTTCCTCATGACCATTGGGATCACTTGGAGCAATTAGGCTTGGACCACATGTGTAAGCCCAAGGAATGACAGAACTTTTGGCTTCTACTTGATTTGTGTGGATTTTATGTCACTGAAAAGTCAAAACTACAGTAATTTGACCCGTTGTTAGTTGAGGAATACTTACAACGTAACCACGATTAGGAGTTGCGGTTGTTTGTATTTCTGCTGTTTATTCTGTGCTGAGGTGTAGTTAATATTTCTGTACTTAGTAGGGGTCTAAAAATACAAACCAAATGCTTTCTCTGCATTAAATGTTGAGATAGCATTCCTAAAAGATAAAGGATAAAATATTATGACAGATATCATGAATGTGACATTAGGAAGCTCATCAGCTGAAAATGTCACATGGTAAGTTTAGTTCAAAGTGGAGCGTTTGAATGACAGTACCTGGAAAGGTAGAGGAAGCTATTCCAAGAAGCCATGCGTCAGTAAATGAAATTTCCAGTGCTAACAATGGCGACTTCCATGTGTTGTTGAGCAAGGAGGCCCCAGGGACCTCACAACAATAAAGACTACTGCGCTGTTATTAATTGCCCACTAGAACGAGGTGATAAAACCCTGTTGCTGAAGATGTCACTTGCTCTAGTCACAAGAAATAGAGAAATCAAGCTGGAATTGCGTATGAAGCTTATATTACTCCCAGATGTGTAGTCACCAGAAAATGCTAAGGAGGCCAAGGAGAAACAGTCAACAGTCTTATTCAGCTGTGGACCCTGTGTACAACACTACCCACTGTTCAGGCAAGATGACCAATCTATGAAATAGTGGTAAGTTTGTTCTGCTATTGGGGTCTCCAATACACGACTTCTGTTTGTTACTGGTCTCCTTAAAAAAGCAAAACACAAAACAAAACAAAAAAAACCCCAAATATAAACTTCTTTTTGTATAACAAAGTTCATGCCTTTTGACTGAAACTGAGGCCTGCTCCCCACAAGAGGGAACTTACATCTTGTACTATATATCCAATCAAAAGCCCATGACTAGAGAGGTCACAGGCCCCTAGAGATGCTAGATGACTAGCTCATCAAATTATCTGCTAAATAATTATGTTTATACCCATTGATTAGTGTTGTCAGCTTTAAGGCTGTTTCTCAGGGGTCCATCGTAACCACAGAGACTCTTAACTGGTCAAAGTGATGAGAGTTAGTAAGTTTTGAATACTCAGTCACACAGGGACATTCCTATCACCCCTTCCAAGGCTCAGGGGACATGGTGGGAGAAGAGGGAAAGACAATGTAAGCAACAGAGGAAGGAACTGAGGATTGTGAAACATTGTCATCCAGATATGACAGGACCTTGGTGTGCTTGAATTCAGAGTAGTTATGATTTCCTGCACAATACCTGCAGAAGATAGGGTTAGCCATCATCTCATAGTAGAGAGGGGGAGGGGCTCACAAGATCCCACCCTTCCCTGAGTGGACACACACACGTCAAACAAAGAAAATAAAATAAAAACCAATAGTTGTTGGTTGACTTAGCTTCTGTAAGTAACCGTAATGAAATTTATTATATCATCAACAGACAAACAGACAACAAACAAATCATTAGTGAGACAAGTTAGAATGACAAACATATGGATGTTTCTCAATATTTGTAGCTTACTAAACTCCTAGTTACAATTCCAATGTACTTTATTTTGAAGTTCACTGAAAGTTTTCCAAGGATAAGCCAGAGCAGTGAACACAAATGTATCAAAAAGCTGCTGGTAAGTTTGTTTGTTTGTTTTTTAGTTTAATGTGATGGCAAGAGAATGATCTTTTCCAGGCATTATATATATTATAATAACATTCAATGAAAAAGTGATTTATAATAGATCTGAGACAAGATTGAAAGTAAAAATTAGATCCTAATCTCATAAAGAGGCATGAAATTTATTATACATAAGGAAGATTAGTTTTTAAGGGAGACCAGTAACATACAGAAGTCAATGAATTAATATCTAAGATAAGCATATAAAACATATGGTACTAAGAGATACTTTAATTTTTAAAATAAAATATTCTTTAGAAATAAAGAAAATACTAATGAATGCCCAACTCACTTGGAGATTTCTGTTTAAAATGTTTGATATATCTGGCTACATTTTTTTTTTGACATTAGAAACAAAATACCAAACAAACAGCCACCTGGGTGAAATGAAATATGTATATTAATAACATATAAATGCATACCATATAAATTAATTAGAAAACCAGCAATATCTGGAGATAAGTGAAGGACAGAAACAGAACGGTAAGAAAAGAAACATGCTATCAGAATATTGTGATAGAGTTATGAAAGCAATGGCTCTTCAAGATAATGCAAACACTGAAAGGTTACTAAAAGCCTCTGCACTTTGAGACAGTGCTAATTTTTAGATTCAGAGGTAACGTGTTCACGATTGAGAGTTCGTGATGCAATCCACAGGCTTGACACATCGCTCTGCTGTTTCCCACATGAATCTTCAGATCTCTGAGTAATCCGCTTCTCTTGCTTTTGCTATTTAATGAGTTTATACATTCAGCACAGCTGTCTACACCAACAGAGGAGGTGTCTGTTCATTCCACACCCTCCTCCCCATCCTACTCAGGCAATTGTATGACTTTTAAATCATTACATTATTATGACCGTGTAAATATTTTCCTCTGCATGGCCCAGTAATGTTTTATGACCGTGTGTCTTTTATGGCATTTTTGTCCTCTGTCTCTCTGCACTCCTTAGTTGCTTTTATATGTTTATAGCAGTCATTGCTTTTATGATATTTAAAAAGGACCCTTTATTGTGGTGGGCATACTAGAAACTCCGTCTTGGACTTGGATCACTGTCCCATGATCCTAGATCTTTCTGCTGGTCACACTGTTCATATTTGTTAAAATGATTCTGTGGGTGTGGCGAGTCGCTCACCCTTCAAAACCTGCAGGTGGAATGTGAATTGTTGCAGCCGCCCCACAGAGCAGGTTGTCATCACATTGCCAAGCCTGTGTGCTCTCAAGGACTTTGACCTCATGTTTTTCCTGTAGATTGTATTCTAAGAATAATCAGGGATATTTTTTAGATTGATGTTCGAGTATAATCACTATTGGTATGGTGTAGAAAACAAAAACCCAGTTGACTGTGTGCTTAGTTGTTAGCAATTAATTATCCCTGGAAATTGGAGGTTCCCTGACCTACAGTAGCTCCGTTTGTTGACTTCTAACTTCAGCACAGTATAAAAGCCATATGCATTCAGTAGAAAAAAAAATACCTTGAAATTTTATTGAATCTTCTCCTGGGCCAATGATGTGGGATGTGAACCTCTTCCAAGATGCTGGACAGTATCATCAGCAAACCACAGCTCTCAGAGGATCATAGAGCATATTAGCCATCACTATAGTTTATTGGACACTGCATTCAGTCAATTATGTGAGACAGTTAACACCATATCATAAAACGGGCTTCCTGTTTAGTGGTTTTTGCCACCGGCTAATATAAATGTTCTAAACACACTGAAATTCAGCTAATCAGGCTACAGGTTAGTTAGAGTAAATACACTTTTGACACAACACCTTCTATTTATGGTGAACTTCAGAGTCCATCTCCATTGTACATGGTGGATGATTAACTATGGATTCATGGAGGAGTCATTGGCCCAATGCCCTTGGAAGCCTGCCTCTGGGAAACAACACAGAAGTAGAAACAGTAACCTTTTAACCAGTGAAGACTGAAATATAATGACAGAAGTTCCAGGGTCTTAGGCACCAGAAGCATGATACTCACCTAGAGATGAAATGGATACAGCAAACAGCTTGCTTTCAAAGTGATGTGCAAACTGAAAGACCAAGGTTAAACGTTTTACATGTCTACCCTGCCCTCTCTTGCTACTGTAGACCACACTCAGGTCCCAGATGGGCCCTGGGGAACACCAAAGGAAAAAAATGGGTGTCAGAAGCTAGGCAAAGCTTGTGACATTGAGAAGTACAGGAAGAGAAGCTAAAAGTTCACATGGGGGCCACAGGATGCTTGGCCCTGGTTGTTAGGGCCAAAAGCAAAGGGGCGTGTGGAGAACAAATAGACTCACCTTGAGAATTGCAAAGATGTTATGTCATCAGGGGAAATCCAGGTTTCATCTGGGATGAGGCAGAGGAGGGGTGTATTGCAAAGACAAGATTCCTCCTGGCTGATGATTCTTACAGCAGAACAGGGCTCCAGAGGCTGTGGGGGATGGCTAGGGTCAAAAGAGGGCCAAGAGAGGAGGATGTGCCACAAAATGGTCTGGTTGCTCTTATTGAAATGCATAGTGATCTCGACCAGAACAAAGCCCTTGGAAATCAGGAATGAGAAATTCTAGAATATAGGGGTAGATAGGAAGGAAAAGAGCAGAGCCAATGGGGTGACAACGACCCTCCCCCGTTTCAACTGTAACTTCGGAATGAACTCGGGACAATGCTGCCTCAACCTATTGTTTCAACACTCTTGGGTCCACCTACTTGCCTTAGGCCCATCAAGATTTTTGTGGCTGATCTCATGCACACGTAATGTTGGGGAAAACCGCTATGGCTAGATGAATGGTTTGTAAGAGAATGTAGTGAGGACAGACAGATGGATCTAGGATCACTTATTGATTATGGTTAAAGGAAAAAAAAAAACAGGGATGAACAAAGTATGAGTGTGCTATTGAAGGACCAAACTTCTGATCTTAGCTGGAGACATCTGGAGTAGGCTTTGTGTCCAGAAAGAAGGTGGAGCTTCCGAGTTTCTGTTGGAGCACAGTGGGGACTGGTGGAGCCCTGGCTGAGGGTGGACTTGGTGCTAAGTCTTGGGGTGAGACAGAGATCTTCAGAAATAGATGCGCATTTGGCTGAAAAGAAGGGGAGAGTCATTAAAGACCCACAGAGGAAATGGAAAGGATGCCTGCCTGGGTCAGCAGCACATGCACAAAAGGTTCAATGCATTGCCCAAGGGTCTTCTCTTCTCTCGCCTTGGTTCGCTTAGGCCTTCACATGTTCATTTCTAACCTAGGGCATACTTCAACATGGGTGAGGCTGTGGGAACTAAAGATGCTTGTGTGCGCCTTTTTATTCCCGGTCGTTATGAGAAATGAATTACACAGCCATAAAAAAAAATATATTGTCAGATGAACCTACACCTTACATTGATTTCATTAAAAAAAAAATATTGGTTTGGCTCAGATTTGTTCTCTGTAGATAACAGAGAATGCCCGGTGTACTGTGATGTAGATGGTTCAGAGACATTCACTCTTGAAATGGCTCATGATCTCATTCCAGGTTTTTAACCTACATGGTAGTTTCTGAATTTCAACTACTAATCTCACTGCTTTGGGTAAGTCTAGGGAATGTGATTTAGCCAGTCTTTAAAAAAAATAATTGTCTCAAACATGTTTCTGACATAGACCCAACAAAACCCGAGGAGGTGACATCTTGATGAATTAGCACTCAAAGTAATCTAGTCTAAAAGATGCATGGATGAAAGTTATTAGTGGAGAACAAAATCACACCTAAGACCTGGTGGTTGCCAGTGCCTTCATCTGCCGGTGCTGAACATTCACAAAACAGCCTTGTTTTTCACCCCTTGATGTTGTCCAGCCCACTATGCTCTGTCTACAGGGAGACTTCGATCTTCTTGATGCTGGACTTCCATCGCCCGTTCTCACAGAAAAGTCTGTCCCCGCCATAAATCACCTTGATTGTGATTGATACTCAGCCTGAAGTTAGACAAACACTGCAGGACCTTGGAAGGCAGGGTTAAGTAGATTATCCTGGACATCTTTCATGATCCTTATATTTTCAGACGCCTCTCATTTCCTTGCCGCATGTTTTCCTTTTCACATTGGCTTGTTAATTTTAGAATAATTATTTTCCTTATCCTTTCTAGCATTCAGCTAATAAAAGAAGTTCTCAAAGGTCATCTTCATGGGCTGACCTCTGCAGTGGAAAGGATAGCTCCATCACCTTGATTTCCCTGCAGAGTAGAAAGCAGAGAGCAGAGCCAGGTCCAAAGCTTTGGACCTAAGCTCCTGAGTTTCTTTCCTTCTAGAAATTGTTTCCACAAAGAAACCAAATGTTATTCTACTCGCAGAAATTGGATAATGATTTGTCTTGTTAGATTCAAGGAGTTCTAATGACTTCAGAAGGAAGAGCAATTGTCTATCTGAACTTCAAATGCATTTTAAGCTCTGATTGTAGTGTAGCTAGCCTCATGTGTCTTGTGATTGGATGCTTGTGGCTCTAGAGGCAGAAGAAACCTAGACATCTGAAGCTAGGAATTGGAGCTCACAGTTACAGGCTGGTGTTCAGTACAACACCATAGGCTTGAATTTATAGGTCCAATAAAAAGCAAAGTTTTAACTTTCTTTGAGCTATCTCTCTCTCTCTCTCTCTCTCTCTCTCTCTCTCTCTCTCTCTCTCTCTCTCTCTCTCTGTGTGTGTGTGTGTGTGTGTGTGTGTGTGTGTGAGGGGGGAAGACTTTTTCAAAGGTATGCCTATAACCACTTGGCTTCCTTCCCCTTAGTCCTACCTTCTAAAGTTTCCAACACCTCCTAGTATCACAAGTTGGACACCCAGCCTTTAACACATGCACCTTAAAAAACAGTTCATCAAAGCTAAAATACATATATAACAGGCTGATTGGGTAGAAAGAAATAGAACTGAAGCAATGGTGTTCTCTATGGAAGGCAATGGCTTGGGAGAATCCTCAAAGTCAGAAGATGAGGCAAACCAGAGAAAATGAGCTACAGGGTAGAAGGAGATAAGAGAAGATGACAAAGACCATCTTCTCTGTCTGTGTGTCCAGAACTGTTAGCAGCAGCATCTTTGTACTAAATGCAGTATCCTGGGTGATTTCTTAACTGGGCATTTCCTCTGTGAACCGTATTTTCAGCTTTGTGGATGCTGACTTTCTAGTTATTTAAGCAGATGTTTCCAGTGTCAAGAAGAGAATGAAAGACTAGAGGGGTCAACATCCAGTCTGATTATAAGTGTAAACAACCCACACTGCAAAGGTGAGTGTGGAGTGGGGCGTTACAGGGGCTCCATAGATGCGTACAGCATCAGAGGTCAGATGTTAGGTCTGAGCAACTGGTAGCAGCTTTGGGCTAGTTCTGGATGATGACAAGCCAGACTTGATATGTCATAGTTTTTGCTACTGAGTGAATGAGAATGTAAAGTCTGGGAAGATTGCTCAGAGAATAACTTGCTATACAAGTGTGAGGAGTAATGTTTAAATATCAAGAACTCACATAAATGCTCAGTAGGAATGGTAGCCTGCCTATGAGTCTAGTGCTTAGATGATAGAGACAGGGGATTCCCCAGAGCAAGCTGGCTAGCTACACTAGCTGTATCAAAGAGTCTGAGTTCAGCAAGAGACCTTGGCTTAATTTTAGAATAGTGGAGAATGAACAAGGAACACAGCCAATATCAACCTCAGGCCTCCACATATACACAAATGCATGCATGCCCCTACATATGCAAATATGTAATGCACATACATGTATATCATGAATATACATAGAAAGATATGAAAAAGGAAACTATGAACCTATTGTTATATATAGAACTGTGTCCCCTCCTTTTCCTAAGTTAAAGTATTAGCCTTCTCTACCCCCTAGTGGGATACATTTGAGGTAAAATTTTAAGGAGGTGACCAAGTCAGAACAGGGTCACCAAGATGGGTCCTAACCTAGTGACTAGGTTATAAGAAGGGATAGGACCTGAGATGATGCCTTATTCAATGGTGGGAGAATGTGATCCTGAGTTCAGATCCCAGCACCACATAAAAAAGAGGCATGGAAGCACGTGTCTGTGAGCATAGCACTGTGGGTGATGCAGGTAGATTGTGGGGATCATTGAGCAGCCCGCCTAGCTGAATGGATTCGCTCCACAATTACTGAGAGAGCCTGTCTCAAAAAATAAGGTGACAGATGATCAAGGAAGACACTGGAAGACAGCCTCCATATGCACATGCAGCTACGTGCACACATGTACACACATGAACAGCTGCACACACCACACATTCACATGTATATATAGAAAAAGCAGATTGGACATGGATTGGCGATGCACGATACGAACATGCACAGAAAGAGACCCATCAGAGGTCAGGAGGAAGCGGTGGCCGTCTATAAGCCAAGGAAAGGGACTTTCAGAAAACGAAGAACCCCATTGGCTTCATACTTGTGGGCTTCCTTAAGGACACTTGTGTTGCGCGGGTCACTCAATCTGGGGTACTTTCTTATGCCAACCCTAACAAACAACCTTGTTAGTGATTTCACTGATGTCACTATCCTTTCCAGCGACAACAGTGTTTGGTTGTATTGTTGTCTATTCCCATGGTAATAACTCAGAATTTTTTAAAGCCCTCACTGACTAAGCTAGAGGAAGAAGAGGACAAAGAGTAGAGAAATGGCGGATGTAAGCAGAAGGGAACAGAAACCAAAGAGTCCTTGAAAACCCCAGTCGGGGTGGTGCAAAGTTATCATGAAACAAGATTAAGGGAGTCCACCCCTTGTTTTCCATTGAGTCACAGACTGGTCACTGCTTTAACAGAACTTTTCCCCAGAGAATCCACTAGTGTTGGAAGAGGAGGCGAAACCTCGGTCATTCATTGTTCCAGCTATAGGCTAAGGGGCGAGGCCCACGGGATGAGGAAGAGAAGCTGGAGAAGCTGGAATCTGGGTGTTGGTTATGGAAATGGGAGGAACATGGAAAGAGCTTAGGAAAGAGACAATCATTTGCTGCCTCTTGCATCCTCAAGGTGCAGAAATGAGCTGAGAACAAATGTGAAGAAAGAAGAAGATTGGAAAGTGTTGACTCATTCTCCTGTAGAATATACATCAAAGAGATCTTTGAAAATAAGTAAAGAGGATATCTCAGACCATTTAAATGGAATACCAGGGGAAGCCAGAGGAAATTGAAGGGATGGAGAAGGGCAAGTGTAAAGGGAAGCAGAGGAAAAGCGGGGGGCTGGGGGTTAGTATAGCTGTAGCAAATGCCCTCAAATTGTCCTCATGAGCAAATAGATATCTAGAGAAGATGCAGCCCAGCCTGGTAAGGTTCTACCAGTCCAATAAGGGATGGTGATAAGGAATTCAAAGACTATCCAGTGTTCTAAGCAGTAAGATATGACACGCTGTACTCATGGTCTGGAGTCATACTCACAAGAGGTAGAAAGCAGAGCTAGGCTGAGGACATAGTGGGTGGAAATATGTTTCAAATACTGGAAATACATGATATGGGACAGCATTGCTCATTCCTGAACTATAGGTAGTTTTTTGTTTGTTTGTTTGTTTGTTTGTTTGTTTCCTGAGACAGGGTTTCTCTGTGTAGCCCTGGCTGTCCTGGAGCTCACTCTGTAGACCAGGTTGGCCTTGAACTCAGAAATTCGCCTGCCTCTGCCTCCCAAGTGCTGGGATTAAATGTGTGTGCCACCATGCCCAGCTTACAGGTAGGTCTTTATGTAGGGCACAGAACGATATTTCTGAAACAGTATTTTCTCAGTAATGGTGAAGGAGACACAGTCTCTCTCAAAATTTAAAACAAACAAACAATACAATACAATAGAAGGCTAGAGAGATGGCTTAGCAGTTAAGGGCACTTGCTGCTCTTGTAGAGAACTTCTGTTCCGTTCCCAGGACTCACGGACTGGCTTACAATGTTCTACAACTCCCTTTCCAGGAAATCCAGCACCTTCTTCCAGTCTCTGTGGGAACTCGGCACTCCTGCGTTGCACACTTATGCACGCTAACAAGCACTTCTATACATAAGAAGTCTGTTTTACAACAGTATAAATCTACAGGTTCGTGTTAGGAAACGTTGAGGAGATTTGCACATTTTCAAGAACTATAGCAGTACAGGTAATTTAAGGTACTAAATGAGAAGTGTAATCTTTTCTTTAAAGGATGTGTTTCTATACTGACAGGAGATGCAGCTGTGGTTGCAGGCAAGAGCTTTTTATTTTATTATTTATCAGCACATTCTCTCATGCTCTG
The DNA here is from genome assembly GCF_000001635.26 of Mus musculus. Taxonomy (NCBI): domain Eukaryota; kingdom Metazoa; phylum Chordata; class Mammalia; order Rodentia; family Muridae; genus Mus; species Mus musculus. The sequence goes on from NC_000079.6 coordinate 42,284,322, forward strand.
GGTGTGCACATTTTGAAGGCCAAGCTAATATTCAATTTATTCAATCAGGGCTGCCCTATAGTGGCTTCCTATGGCTCAAGGGATAGATACACCTGTGTTATCATGATTTGTAGCACAAAGCACTCTTCCTATCAGATCTACCTGGAAAACTGAGACAATGGAGAAAGTCTTTGGGTGTGAAAAAAATGAAACAAAAATAACCACTGAGTTTATGAAGTATGAAGTATGATCATACAACCAATGAGCTACCTCTGTCTTCTACCCACCTACCTACCATGAATGTGCCTGGTCCCCACAGATACCAGACGGGAGCTCTAGGGTCCCTAGAACTGAAATTATAGAAACTTGTGAACCACTATGTGAGGTACTAGGGCCTGAGCTTATGTCTTCTGCAAGAATAGCAAGTGTTCTTTACTGCTGAGACATCTCAGTGTGACTAACAGGATCTGTCTGGTATATTAGAAGTGTGCACAGTGCATGCCCTAAGTCTTACTGGGCTAACTAAAGTTGGACTTTGAGACACAATCTTTAACGGGCTTCACACAGATTCAAACATAGATAATTAATAACACTTGAAGGCTTGTGGGGTGATGAGCAACTTGAAACTTTAAGTTAAATGCTCTGGCTGATCGGGAGACACTGCACTGGAGGAGGCAAGCTATATGAGTAGGTTCATGTCAGCGAAGAGTCCCATGGTGTGTCAAAACACATCAGGCATTGTCTTAGGGCTACTATTGCTCTGAGGAAGCCTCATGACAAAAAGCAGCTTGGGGAGGAAAGGGTTTATTTTGCTCACAGCTCCGTATATCATCATCAATCAAAAGCAGTGAGGCAGGAGCTCAAACGTCACAAGAACCTGGAGCCAGGAGTTGGTGCAGAGGCCATGGACTGGGTGCTGCTGATTGGCTTGGTTCTCATCGCGGACTAAGCCTGCTTTCTTATGGAATCAGGACCGCCACTCTAGGGATGAGCCCACACACATTGGCCTGGGCTGTCCCCCTCAATCACTAAATAAGAAAATGCCTATAACCTAGTCTTATGAGGGCATTTTTACAGTTGCCCTTCCCTCATATCAGATGACTCTAGCCTGTATCAGTTTAAAATAACAATAGTTAGCCCAAGTACATTTAACCTAAGAGTAGAAAGCTTCATTCCTTGATGGAAAAGTGACCATTTACTCACAAATACTTAGGTTATGGTGGCCTGAGTTCCTTTAGTTCCTTCCCCAATAAGAACGCAAGCCTGTGTTTTACTGTTTGGAACTACGCTGTATTTAGAGCACTGCATTGTCCTTAAAGGTTGCCCATTCCCAAATAGACTGAAATCATGTGCACTCCTGTCCTGGGGCAGCTGCCTTAACATCTTTCTCACTGGGCTTCATCCTACCTGTTCCTGTAGATGTTGAAACTCAGAGGTGATAATTTTCTAAGACAAAATTAGCTAACATTCATCTGCCTTGGGTTCTGCTCTTCTGAGGGAGGGCTGGGCTCTGGCTTTTGGCAAACTTGCTGAATTCTTCTCTCTGTGGGTACCAAATCCAAAGACCCACAGCATAAACTTCCGGGATCTCACCATTTGAGGATTTACTAAGACATCATGCTCTTCCAAGTCTTCTGCCCCACATCACCTTCTGTGGTACCCAGGGGTTTTCCCAAAGGACTCTTGCTCAAGATGGCCAGCTCATAGGGTGGATTGTCACCTGCAGTCCCACTGCCTCTCTTCTATGCATGCTTCCTCCTGTCACACGGGCGGACAGAAAGCACAGTGCTGGTGAGTCACTTTTGGCTGCGAGGCCACTTCTCACCCAGGAGGCAGGACAGGGATGAGATACAGTTTTGGCACAAGTTCTTGAAGGGAGAGGCTTGGCCTGGTTATGTGTATTTTTTGTTGTTACAAATTCAAGATTAAAGCAGACATGTTTTGCTTGATGTAGATCTGCAGAACTATTTTGCTCTTTTCCTACTGTGATCAAAATTGTGTTTCCCATAAACTTTGGACCTGACCGTTTAGCACCACTCTGGGCTTGACTATTTTTATGCATTTACATATATATACCATATTTTGTAAGTGCTTAATGTCTCACTTTATTCAGAGGAAAACACTCTCAGGTAAGCTAAAGGAATGTTATTTTTGGAAGAGTAATTGTGACTATTTAATGGTTGGACAAAGGTCTTGACTCTGAGTCAGCCTTCTTCATTAGATAGCTAGACCGCAGCAGCAAGGATTTTTTTCAGAACGAGGCTGGCTAGAGTGTATGAATATAAGAGTGTGTGCTTGTGTGTGCAAACACCCAAGTGGAAACCAATGCAGAACTTCAACATATAAGTAGTTAGGTCATTCACATGAAGATGCTGCTCACTTCTTGGTCTTTTCAGGAAGGAAAATTTCATGTTTTAACAGGGGAAAGAGAAGGGGCCCATGTGGCTGCTAGTACAGGCATTGAGCTGAGAGTCTTATGCATGCTATGTATGCAGTTTGAATTTTGAAAGGTTTCCCTGTGGGTGTCCCAAAAGCAAGTTGCTCTGCAGAAGTTGGGAGAACAGAGAGGAATAATCTACATTCCTTTGCACAGAGGAATTTACAGTCTAGAAGGTGAGGCGGTGAACAACGGGTGACCATAATCAGGTCTAATGAGTGTTGTGCAAGAAGTCTGTGCAGAGTTATTATGCAGGAGAATGTAGGAGGGGATGCCTACGCATTGTCTTAGTCAAAGATGACAAGGGTTAGTAGAGGCAGCTGGACCAGGCCTGTTCACATAGACGGAGGGGTTTAGGAAGACTTCCTCAAAGAGGTCAAACCCATCTTCCATCTTCAAACATCATTGTAAAAGTGTAGGATCAACATCACTTTAGATAGAGACAAAAACAAAAAACAAAAAAACAAAAAAAACCAAACCACGTGGGGGCTCCCCCAGGCAAGAGCGAGCTGGACAAGTTCACAGACTCTGTTGACATACTTGGAGCTGAGTGGCAGGACTGTCTCAGAGCATTGCTTTGGATGGCTGTAAAATAATAAATAAATAAATAAATAGATAGATAGATAGATAGATAGATAAATAAATAAATAAATAAATAAATAAATAAACTGGGTGAAGAATTTAGAAGCAGGAAGAAATAGAATTCGTTTTCTATTTTATAATTCTAGGTGTGCCAGCACTATTAAAGCATATGGATACTTTGGCTTGCTTTGGTGGGTGGGGGATAAGTGATTAATATGGGGTCTCAGATGATCAGACATTGGCACAATCTCTTCATTATTCCAATTGATTACTGACTTAAGAATCACAGTATTCCCCGTTGAAATATCTAATTAATTACAGAGTTGGTGGACATACTTGTCGATCAATAGACTGTGGAGAAAGGCACGCTGAAGGCAGGAAACCAGAATTCCCCCCACCCCCCATGTATAATCCCATACAAACAGTGCAAACATACTTAGAGAACTCCATTGACAGGACAGGGCTGGGGAGCATTAGCGAAGAAGCTCAGAGGGGAAACAGGTGTCAAGGGTGGCTTGCAGATTTCTGGTCTGGACAACTAGAAAAGTGTTCAAACAGCAACTAACAGGAAATGAAAAGGAACCATGTGCCAAGCTTAGGTCACAGGCTTTAGGGATGTGAGTGTGCTGGGGTAGTGGTGGCGCACGACTGTAGGATTTGCTGAAGGAGGGATGTGAGCGCATTCAGTCCTTACAGCCGTGTAGTAGTGTAAGAATTTCCTTTTTTATTTCTGCAGTCAGGAAACAGAAATAAAGGATAAACCACTCCCCCAGTGTACATACTTAATTAGAAACGGACCTGGACACTGTGCCATTAGGTTTTAAAGGGTCTTAGAGCCTATAGAAAGAGAAGTAGATAGAATTTCCAAGGCACATCTCCTTGGGAGGAAAGGATGTTGACAAGAGCACAATGGGGGAATCCCAGAACTTGGAGTGAGCCTGTCTGGGAGAGAGACTGAGTTGGCGCTGCTGGAAGGGTGGTACCCACAGAAGAGAAGAACAAAAGGTGCCAAGGCCTCCGGTCAGGACTGCACCTGCCCTTTGCATAGGAGGAAGCAGAGCGAGCCTGGATGCTCCAGCGCCCCTGAGACTGTAGTCTTCCCACAGCCCCGCTGTGGCAACACTAAGAAGACAAACCCAAGAGTCTTCCTTTTAACCTTTAAGTTTCTTGATAATCCAAAGGTGAGGATAAGGGTCTGAGACTCGGCTGAGCTCCGATGTCACCGCTGATCATGAATCTAGTTGCCTGCTTTCGTGAACTCTCTTACTGGAGTATTTACAGATTTAGAAAACTGTGTGGTTTAAATAGTTGATCCTCTCTCCACTAAGAGCTCCCTACAAGGGATCTATGAGAAACCGAAGATCTGACTGAGTTCTGAAATAGTCCATGTTCTGGTGAACCTGGGATCTGATGGTTCACGGGACTTGTGAGCAAGCTTTACTCTTTATAGTGACAGCTAAAAGAGCCTTAGTGAGCATTCTCCTAGGGTTACAACCCAGCAAATCACAGCAACTCTCACACATCTCCGCTTCTCTCTGCCTAGTTCATAACCGGCTACTTCCTTTCAATTTTCCTAACAGGAGAAGACGCAGTATGCAGCTTGTCCTTATTAACAGCACAGGAAGAGCCCAAGGGGGCTCCTTGGGGCTCTGTAACCACTGACGGCTGACCAGAGTTCCCTCTTAAGCTAGGCCCCATGCATACACACCCTTCTGATCCCACATGCGCTGTACATTTCCCTGCCCTTCCCAGTAGAATGAACCGTAGTAAAACTTGTATTCAAAACATTCCCGCCAAAGCCCGTCAGAGTCCCTTATAAAATGTATTGCTCAGATCGTATTTTCAAAAGCCACTACCATTCCACCTGAATTTTTATGTTTTTATTTTCTTTCTTCCCCTGGCCCTGCTTGCTTGACTCCCTGTACAGTCATCAGGAGGCCTTCATGGCTATAAAACCGGCTCATATAGTCCTTAACCATTCTGGTCAGTTTTTATTTGGATGTTTTTGTGTTTGGCTGTCTCTCCCTCTAATTGAAGATCTAAGGAGATTAAGAATCGTGCTTGCTTTAAAATTGACCACTGCAATCCCTGCTTGTATTTCAAGTTCATTGGGTTTTGTTGTTGTTGTTGTTGTTTTTGTGTGTGTGTGGTTTTTTTAATTTAATTTAATTTTTTTGTTTTGTTTTGTTTTTTTCACTCCCAATATACCGGGACCAGAGACAGAGAAGGAAGTTCCGTTATTACATGTGTGGCTTGGGAAAGAAGAAGAGGAGATGTGAACACGGGCCTATTCTTGAGACTAACCAGAGAAGTGACTACCTTTGGGATAGCATGAGGAAAGAAACCTGGGCCTGTAAGGAGGTGATGAGCTCAGACTGAGAAGATGAGGAGGGGTCAAAGGTCAGGGTCAGAGTCCAGTAAGACAGACTTTGTTAAGTCAGGGTACTGTTTTTTCCAATCATTTCTCCATCTTTCTTTGTATTGTTTATGCTTTTTTTGAAAAGCCACATCTATAGGGAAATGTCATTAGGAACATAGGAACACATTAGGAAAAAAAAACAGTCTGGAGAAATTTAGAACCATCAAAACCTTCAATGATATGCATCCCAAATCCTTCAATAACATGTTTTATTCCCCACAGCCACAGGAAGAAACTTGACAAGGAAAGCAATAGACACAATGGATTCTTAAAAATGAGACCACCAAATGAGGCAGAGTTCTCCAGAAAGAGACATTTGAGGGAAGGTGCTCAAAAAGACCAACAAACTGAACACACAGCAGCATAAAACCTGACTAGATCTAGGGACACACAAAGCCCTGGCTTCCGTCCCAGTACTGCATGATCTGGGTGTGGTGGTGCACACCTACAATCCCAGAACTTGGGTGGTTGTCACAGGAAGATCAAAAGTTCACGGCCATCCTCAGCTACATTGTCAGTCTGAGGCCAGTCTCATATACAGGAGACCTTATTTTTCTTTTTAAAATAAGTTTAACCAGACAAGTCTAGTGAAAAATGAAAATCTCCCTATAATATATAAACCTGTGTAGCTGCATGGAAAACTCTTTCTAGTGCTGTTTGTTTAGAGAAAGTCAACGTGTGTCTGGAGGGGTGTAGTATATGAACACTGCAAGGAGCGTGTTGTAATCAAGTGCAGAGGTAAGGATGGCTTTAATCCGTTTTTAAACAAGTCATTCTACAACAAAATAAGAGAAAGGAAAGCTAGTTGCTACAGAAAGCTTGCAAGAAAACGGAAGTGGGACAACAAAGTGCATTTTTTTTTAAATTAAGTTTTTAAGATTAAGCATGTATCTATGCGTTTGTGTGTGAGGTGTGTGCATGCATTTGTGAATGATGCTGGAAGTGGTCAGAGTCATTGACTCAACCTTGGAGCTGGAGTTAGCTCACATAGGCACTGGGAACTCAACTGAGGTCCTCCGCAAGAACAGAAAGTACTCTTAACTGCTGATCCATCCCTCCAGGCCCTCATTAAAGCACTTTAATTTTCCGATGTGTATATTATTGGTTTGATATCTCTATAGGTTATCTTCCTATAGGAAAATCTAGACACTAATGTAGGTGGTGCATACCTACAATCCCAGAACTTGGGTGGTTGAAACGGGAAGATCAGAAGTTCATGGTCCCCCCTCAGTTATATTGTGAGTCTGAGGCCAGTCTGACATACGCAAGATTTTGTTTCATTTTTTATTTTATTTTTTAAAAAGTAAGTACAACCAAACAATTCCAATGAAAAATGAAAACCTTTCTTATAATTGTTTCTAATGAGGAATCAATTACAGGCAACAGAATGGAGACCCGTTTATTTCCCTCAGAGAGCTGCTTTGTTTTTAGAATTTATTAACTCCAGATAGGTGTGATATAGAAACTTAGATTTAATTAAATTAACCTCTTTTTTTCAAGGCTGGGAATTATGAAATTCAGGGTCTCATACATGCTAGGCAAATGTAATAGCAGAGCCTCAATAATGTACTTCATAATAAGATTATGTTTGTTCAGCAAACGGCTAGATGTACAGTGGGCCGTGCCATCAAGGGTTGTCACAGGACACTCTGTGACATCTGAATCATGACAAAAGTCACAACGAACACATGGCTCAGAATCTTGTTTTCTCCACAAGTTCTGCCCCACCTCTTTCATAGATTAAGTCCCACATACACTTAGTTTGAATTTGGAAGTTTGATAAGCCCAGCCTTGGGGCTGCTGCTTCCTGGTAGCCTAACATTTCCTTTTCCAGACACCAGTGTTTTGGTCTATGACTTCAAATAGAGGGTCTCTGCTGGTCACGTTTGGGACTAAGCGCTTTTCCTTCGGTCGGCTTCAGGAGTAAAGCCCAGACAAAGCTATTCTTCAGACCTTTTAGCTCTCCTATACCATACATTTGATCTTTCCTCGTTTTCTGTATCCTTGACTTTTTAAGACCTTTATACATTCCCAGCATAAATTGTTCGAGTTGGTACTGCACTCACTGGCCTCTGTTAAACAGCCCCAACTAAATGGTTTCATGTTGGCATTTTATGATAACTACCGTGGTGCTGGGGGAAGCATTTGGTCTGGAAACATGGGGGGGCGGGGCGGCCCTGAGCTCCTATTATAACATGGGAGGTGGAGACAGGAGAATTAATTCTCTGATTCTTGTCGGTCAGCTGAGCTGCTATATGCCATGGTAAAGAAGAAACTGTCTCAAATAAAGTAAAAGGACACCAGAGGTTGTCTTCTGAACCAAACACACGCACACACACACACGCACACACACAGGCACAGATATGTAGCACACCGTTTTGTACTGGGAACAAGGAAAGGGGGAGGAGGAGGGCTGCTAAGGAGAGGACATTAGTTCCTGTTGAGTTGGATAATCTATATTTGGACAATGTATGTAATTAAGAGTTTCACTTTCCTCAGAATCGAGTGTTATCATAATTTGATGTTCTGTCTAAATTATAGATGGCTTACTCTCTCTTGCTAAGTTCTATTTTTTGATCTGACAGAATTGCCTATTTCCTCCACCCCCAGATTCTAAGTAACTGGGCAGCATCCCCTGTTATACAGAGACAGCTGCCCCTTCCTTCATAGACCATTCTCTGAAAGTGAAGAGACACCTTTGAATGCTCCGAGGACTTATCACTTGTTGGCCTTCCTTCCTTCCTTCCTTCCTTCCTTCCTTCCTTCCTTCCTTCCTTCCTTCCTTCCTTTCTTTCTTTCTTTCTTTCTTTCTTCCTTTCTTGGTATTTTATATCTAGGGTTTTAAACCAATAACATACATTCTTTAATTTAAAGACATAGAATTAAGTATGGATCTTACTGAAAGAAGCTAAAAAGGATAATTGTAGTTAGGATGTGCTGGATATTTATATCCTGTTCAATCTTTGAGAATAAGAAAAAAAAATCCCTGTCTATTCCGTGTCTACACAGAACTTGCTAGTCAGAGATGGAGGCCGGGAGCTAGGGAAATGGCGTGGGTGGATATGAGTCCCTAGCATTCATGTAAAGGCTGGGCCTGTATCTCCAGCATCTAGTCAGCCTAGCCCAAAAAGTCAGCTTCTTGTTCAGTGAGAGAACAAGGGCAGTAAAGCAGCAAGCAGCAGAGGAGGCCACCTGACATCCTTCTGTGGCCTTCACATCATCGGTGAGTGCTCTTTCACTCACGTGCTTGCATTACACACAGACAGACGTACACACCCCACGGGAGGGGAACTGGGGGTTGGTTGGAAATTTTTGTGTTTGGGGGTTTCTGCTCTTTGTCACATTTCGTTGTGTGTAAGTCATCGAGAAGTGATAAATAGCCCTATGAGAGGGAGTGGGGGTAAACGGAGCTGTGGGCGTGGCGACCTGTTCATCTAGTCCAAAAAGATAGTTTCTTCTAGATAGCTTACAAAAATAGAATGGATGTCGGGGGAGAGAGAACAGGCAGGGGGCGGGCAGATACAAAGCTGTAAAAATATTTTATCTAGGAAAATGTTATCCCTCCCTGACTAATCTTGAAACAAGTTTAGGGGGGAAAATGTCAAAATAAGCCACCACTGTCATGAGAGTGTCTCCACTTTGTCCCACAATGTTGTGTCTCACAAACAGCATCCCTTTCAACGTGCATTAAGGTACCCTGCCCCCCTCTCACATCCCAGCAAGGGAGAGAGCTGGGGAGGGGGTCTGCATGGTCTGTCTGCTCTTCTCTCTTTCTCCCTCTCTCTTCTACATCATTCTCTTTCTCTTAAAGTGACCCTACCTATAATGAGATTTCTCTGAAGCTCCCACAAGGCCTCACATTCAGCCACAAATAAATTCCCTTTATGTTCTGCATTTTATTCCATTTGTTCTCTCCCATGTCACTGTGAAGTGACTTGACATGCTGAGATGGCACAGACACAATGAAGTCACTCTTCCCTCTGGCTCTTGCAAGTCCTGTGTGGGGAAGGCGTAGATTTGATGTCTTTCTGACTGACCTTGGTAAAAAAAAATGCATGTAGGGAAACACTTTTAATTAATGAATGTTAAATATTAACACAAGATTGGACATGCTTCAAGCTACGAAAAATAATAAATCATAAAAACATCAATTTTCAGGAAAGTTCTTGCCACCACCCCCAAAGATTTTTGTTTTATTTTATTTTATTTATTTTATTTTATTTTATTTTATTTTATAAGAAGAACAAATGGAAAAAAGAGAGAGAGAGAAAGAGAGAGAGAGAGAGAGAAATGAGAAATCAAACACACCCCTTAGTGTTAAATGCGTTTCGGAATTTGTAGACTTAAATCTGCATATTAAAGTGAATCCAAATGTCCCTTTAAAGAAGTCATTCACTCTTTAGCTCATTTTTTCCCTCAATAATGTACTCAACCAGTATAAAATATTCTCCTATTTTCCTTCTCATATTTATCTTTGAGTAAAAAGCAATCACTTGAAGAGGAATTTATTTATTTATTAATTTATTGATTTATAGCTTAAGCTGAGAGTAAAATTTGAATTGCCTGTTGGTAAGGACCCTGCAGGAATTCTGAAATGAATCTTTTTTGTTTTTAACTCTCTTCTTGTGAAGGGAAGACAAGAGGAATGTTGGATGCCAGAGAGCTTTCCTAAAACTCCTTAGTGACTTTTTTCCCCCTCCTTCTGCAAAAAAGCTGACTCCAGGAATGGGATTTGCGTGACATGGGAGCTATTTCAGATCATCATTTTAAAACACAAATAAAATCCAGACTTCTTTATTTTTTATTTTTTGTTTTTTTGAGGCAGGGTTTCTCTGTATAGCCCTGGCTGCCCTGTAACTCACTCTGTAGACCAGGTTGGCCTCGAACTCCGAAATTCACCTGCCTCTGCCTCCCAAGTGCTGGGATTAAAGGTGCGCACCACCACCACCACCGCCCAGCTAAAATCCAGACTTCTGAAGGGCGACATGGTCTACACAGAGAGTAGTCCAGTTCTCTGAGCTGACGCTCTGGGAAGAAAGCCCTCAGGGAAGTGTGCCCTGTTTCTTCCCATTTCTTCCCACCATTTTCTTTTCCTTCTTTGTCCCCCGCCCCCCACCCCTTACAGTGTGAGAAGTACACAGTAGAGACAGTCTGCATCTACTGGGGCCTTAGAGACAGAGTCACTCTGTGGACCTCATTCCTGATCTTCAGGCAGCTTTATGCTCTTGGTGAAACTGGAGACCCAGCAAATAAGCATTGTTAAAACTCCCCTCTTCCTCTCCCACCCTCCTCCTCCATTCTCTTCCCTCCTCCCTTCTCCTCCTTCCTCCTTTTCTTTGTGGTTTGGCTTGTCCCTCTTTATTTATTCTTTTTTTACCCCTCCTTTCCTTCCTTCCTTCCTTCCTTCCTTCCTTCCTTCCTTCCTTCCTTCCTTTATTTATTTTTTAAAGACAAACTTATTTTGCAGCTGAGGATGGTTTTGGACTTCTGATCCTCCTGCCTCCGCCTCTCAAGGGCTGTCTTACAGGTACACTTTATCATGCCCGGCTTCTTCTCTATCCTTGATTTATTTATTGACTGTTCCTTGCCACAACCCTTCAACCCTCTTACCCTGAAGGTCTTCTCAGCAATATGTTGCTTATGCTTGGCAGGTTTTTAATAACCCCCATCAGGTTATTGATGTGTGAATACAAATGTGCCTTTCTTTCATTCTCATTGGAACACACAAAGAACCCAGAACTACCTTGGTCACCAAGTTGTGGATCAATAAACATCTATGCCTATGAAATTAGAGAAAGTGAATAAGAGAAGCTTTCTGATTTTCAACTTATAACAAGAAAAACAAATTGCAAAGGAGTCAATTTCTTGCTACTTATCCCAGACTGATGATACAGCGTATTAATACGGTGCCAAGGGCTTTTTACTATAAAAATCTTGAGACAGATTAAAAAATCTCTTGCTGCTTATTTCTTGCTACTCTAGATGAGAGATCCAATAAAAATTTTTTTTAAAAATATACACTCATCAATGAAATGGCCTCCTTAAAAATAGGTATTGACTTGGGTGTGGCAACACATGGGAAGCTTCGGAAGAGAGGAAGATTATAAATTAGAGGCCAGCCTGGGTTACACAGCAGCACTGAAGTGAGACTTGGCTACATAATGAGAAACTATCTTAGTAAAAAGCAAAACTAAAAATAGAAAAGGGAAACAAAGAATTTGGGCCTGAGTGAACTCAGAGAGACTCCATTGAGTGCCACCCAAATGTAGTCTGTTTAACATACATTGACAGTCCTTGTCATTTTTCTATGAAAACAGTCGGAATCAGGTTTTTTAGATTGGGCTTCATTATGCAACGCTGGCTGGCCTGGAACTCCCTGTGTAGACGAGGCTGGCCTTGAATTTGTAGAAATCTACCTGCCTCTGCCTTCAGAGTGTTGAGATTGAAGGCATGTACCCACCATGGCTGACCAAATTCCGTTCTTCACTGGGTGGGTGGGCCCACAAAAGTGATGGCAGTACCTGGGAGGTAGAGGTGGGGTGTGTGTGTGTGTGTCAAGAGTTCAAGGTCATCCTACACTATATATAGCTGGTTTGAGGTCCGCCCAAGCTACATGAGCTCCTGTCTCACAACAAAATGAAACAGTTTTGTTAGGCATCCGGTGTGTTGCTAGAATACAGTAGCTGGGCACGTGCTGCTTTGTAAGACACAGTTTTATTAAGTTTATAGTCTTGAAGGTTCTCAAGGCCAAGATCAGGAAGGCCCAGGGCTGCTTCATCTCACACTGAAAGGTAGAAGAACACTGGGTCACCGAGGAAGGGGTTACACACTGGAGGAAGCCTTGCTGTAAAGTGTCCCTCGTTCCCTGGAGAAAGGTCTGCTCTCTCTTAGTAGACCAATGACCTACAAAACCCATCTCCTATGCCCACAAATAGAACTAATTAGCCTGATGTTTTCAGAAAGGACAAACCATAGCCTACCTGCATCACATCCCCTTTAGCTACGTGGAGGAAAGCTGGCCGAGAATAACCCCACACGTTGCATCTAATGAAGGGACTCCTCTCTGTTCCACATAAGCAGTTTTCTCATTGCCCTCTGTATCAAAGTCCCTTTAGTTCTAAATGGCATGGAGGGACCAAGGAAGACACTAGATATTACCTCTAACCTCTACCTACGTGCGCGTGCGCGCGCGCGCGCACACACACACACACACACACACACACACACACACAAACGATACACATATAAACACACACTTTCTAAAATTATTCATGTAGAAGAAACACTTTTGCTTAACATCAAAATATTTTTGAAAGTCTACCCATGTCACACAAATCTGGGGGTGGGGGGAATCAAACAGTTGCTCTGGGCAGAAATAAGCAACATTTAGGGTGAGGATAGCAAGGAGGCTCACAAGCAGCTGTAAAACCCTGGTGGGATAAGTCCCTAAACCAGGGGACCTGCTAGCTGGGGATATTTTACAAGTGAGTCTTTTGTTTTGCTTATTTCTGCCCAGAGCAACTGTTTAATTTCTCCCTCCCACACCCCGACTTTGAGGTGCACCACCCTCCATTGTGAGAGTTTTTGATGGAAGATATTTAGTGTTTGTCTTGAAAATAGAATAGGAGAGGAGAAACAAATTTAAGCCTTACGAACACAGAGGATGTCTTAATGGATGGGACAGTAATTCAGCAAGCATGATGAGCACGCCCCTGGGGCTATGGTGGGACAAGGTTTGTGGGTGAGCATTCTTTTTTTCTTTCTAAAACCATAATGAACAGATGGCAATCAAATATCCCATATGCATGAAACTGTAGCGTCCTGCATATTATTCCAAAGCATAGCATAAGTGGTATGAAACTTTCTGGCCTGGGAAGTGAAACAGTTGGGAGAGTGCTTGTATTTTGAAGCAAAGGGACCCGAGTTTGGGTTACTCGGCTTTCCTGTGGTGACTAGGCTTGGCGGTTCCTGCTTGTAGCCTTCGTTCTGTGGGCCAGAGACAGGTAGGTCCCGGGGATCTTGCTGGTCAGCCATCCTAGCCAAGGGGTGAGATTCGGCGGGTTCAGTAAGAAACCGTGGTCAATGATGAATAACGTGGAGAGTGATCAAGGAAGACACTAGATACCACCTCTAACCTCTACCTACGCACACGCACGCATGCACACACACACACACACACACACACACACGCGACACACATATAAACACACACTTCCTAAAATTATTCATGTAGAAGAAACAATTTTGCTTAACATCAAAATATTTTTTGAAAGTCTACCCATGGCACCCAAATCTGGCAAAGCAAAGGAACAAAGCAAACAAACAAACAAAAGTGTGAAAGAGATTTCCTGGTGACTGAGCTTCAGGATGCCAGGTCAGAAAGTCTGACACAACCTTTTAAACTAAATGTAAGACATACTTCATACTTTTTCTTTTTTTTTTTTAATGCATTGGATGAATTGATTCAGGCTATCTCATTTCCGGTGGGATAGTAACCATTATTTTCTTTGGATTAAAGGGAGAAAGAAACTTTGTCTCCCTCCTCACAGCTCCCGCGTGCATGCAGTGGGGCCTGGGCACAAGGACTGTAATGGACGGCATTTCATTGTATATAGCGTAGTCACCATCCTAGGCTTAAAGCAGGCTTAGTGTCTGCATAGCTTCGCCTTGCCCACAAACAAGCTAATTGCCACTCGTGTCCAGCAACCACACGGCAACTCTTCTCTTCCCTGAGCAAAATCTCACTCCAAATTTATTGGCTTGGCAAAGTTGCAAGTTTTGTTACGCAAAAGCTGAGAGAGACCAAAGTCGAGGAGTGCTAAAAACAGTACACTCTGCTACTGTGTAGTCTCTGTATTTGAGGCTCAGGGTGTTTTATTTATAGCTATCTATTAATATGCAGCCAAAGATACAGAAAAGAAAAACATAAAAACAACTTTATCAGGCAGTTTCCCCGCATTTCAAGGGTACATCTTAAGCAGGAACAGTAAGGCCAGCTGGGAGCTGTTGTGTGGCAGGGAAAAACCATTTTCCTTGCCACTGTTCAGGGTGATGGGCTGCAAAGAGCATTTCCCTGGGAACTGTTTTGAGAAGTGGGATGGACTCAGGGAAGGCACCTTCTATCCCCCATCCCCTGTAGTTATAAAACTTCCTTACATGTTTAGCCCTTTAGAGTCTTTAGCCTCTCTAATAGTAATACCTTAAGTGGAGGTGGGTAGGGCCATCCAGCTTGTCAAACTGGTTTGCTGCCCTCCTCTCTCCTCCCCCTGCTACTTGGCAAAAATTGTATCTGGTGAAGCTGCCCAAAGTAGCCTAGAGCTTCCTTCTCTGGGCTTGAATGAGGGTTCTTCCTTCCTTTCATGGGAAGACAAGGGAGTTAGGGGGCAGCTGTAAGGGACAGATGTGGAGAGATGGGCAGGAGGCAGAGCCTACATAAAAAAGGAGGCATAGGTGCCCATGCATGTACACAATACATATATACACAGAGGCCTAGAGAATTCAGGATAAAACATAAAAGGTAGGATTATACCTGGAAAGATGGGACCCTCCCAGGGCTAAGATCTTGTTTTTATTTGGGGTTTGCTATCACGGAGCTTTAGAAGAAGCTCAGAGTGGATGGCTGCCGAGGTTTGCATTTTACTTCTGAGTGTATGTTCAGAGTGGCACAGGTACACAAGAAGGGAGTGGGTAGTAGAAAAACACCTGGACAGTTCTCCTTTGCTTTCCTTCTCTCCCTGATGCTGTGGCCATCGCTATCTGCAGAGGTCCCTCAGCTGAAGGATGATGGCTCAGGCTAGACACTGGGGATGCCTTCCAGAACTGGGTTGGGCATTTCCGGGGTGGAGCTGAGGACAGGTTGGTCCTGACAGTTGCCAGTGTTTGGCCAAATTGGCCAGGAGGTCAGAAAGGGGTGTGGGGGGGAGGGGAGTACTTGTTTTCCCACTCACCTTTCTCTTGCTGGTGGGAAACTTGGGCTTTGGACCTTCCGGTGACATCAGCTCTCCTCTCCTCCAGGTCCCCTGAGGAGCTGGGGTGGGATGAGCTGGCTTCCTGTTGGGGCCCAGGTCTAGGGGCAGTTGTCACCTCCTGGCCCCCACCCTCAGGGGTTGGGCTGAGGTAAGCAAAGCAGAGGCAGAGGCTTACCAGTGGCCCTGGGCCTCGGGTGTGGGTGTGGGAGGGATGCTGGTTCCTGCTTCTTCAATGTCTCCAGCTCTTAGTCCAGAGTCTCCTAAGGGACAGAGTTCTTAGTGACCTAAAGCTGCTGCTGCTGCTGCTGCTGCTGCTGCTGTGTCTCCCCTACTGAGATTCCCAGAGAGGTCACTAGGCCTAAGCATGTCTCTGTCCACAGCGTGGGTATTGCTATCAAGTCTGCCTTTTGATTGTAGAGGTGAAGAAATAAATGGTTGCATGGACTGGATTGAGTCTATTTTGGCCTCTACTCCCAGGGAAAACTGAAGTCAAACAAGACGGGATGAAGAAGGGACCTTTGTGGTAGCATCCTAGGGAAACCACTCTGCGTGGATCCTGTGTGTTGTTTCCAGCTTATGGGCATTCCGGGAGCTTGTTGAAAAAAGCCAACGTGTTTTCTGTGTGTTTTGCTTTATTCATGAAGACATGTTGTCACTTGTGCCTTAATAACCCATGGACACCTGGGGGAGGGAGTCTTTCATGGTAAAATAGACAGGAAACTGTTTGGAAAATGTAAACACGTTATTAAAGGGTGAGGTATGATCTGATGCACATATTCAGCATCGGCAGTCCTTCCCTCCCCACACCCCCCTTGTAGCTTTCTAATCAAGCACAGACCGCAGGTTTGCCCGAGTAAAGAAGCAAAGTGATGTGGAGGAGACTCTGGAAAGTCGGGGAAGGGAATAATGGAATGCCCTGAAGCCACCTCTCTTTAGTATGTGAGGCGCCCCTTCTCTGCCTGGCCACAGCTTGTTACTAATCATTTAGAAGCCGAGGCTTTAGTTGTTTTATCTTATTAAAGCATAAGCCCCTGCAGCTCTCCATCTCCCCCTGGCGGTCGTCTCTGCCATTTCTCAAGATCCTTCGCGATAGCAGCAATTCCCAGGGAGAGGCTGGGCACAAGAAATATTGGAGGGCGAGTGTGTGTGTGTGTGTGTGTGTGTGTGTGTGTGTGTGTGTGTGTACGTGTACTTCTGATCGGCGATACTAGGGAGATAAGGATGTACCTGACAAAACCACATTGTTGTTGTTATCATTATTATTTAGTTTTCCTTCCTTGCTAACTCCTGACGGAATCTTTCTCACCTCAAATGCGAAGTACTTTAGTTTAGAAAAGACTTGGTGGAAGGGGTGGTGGTGGAAAAGTAGGGTGATCTTCCAAACTAATCTGGTTCCCCGCCCGCCCCAGTAGCTGGGATTCAAGAGCGAAGAGTGGGGATCGTCCCCTTGTTTGATCAGAAAGACATAAAAGGAAAATCAAGTGAACAATGATCAGCCCCACCTCCACCCCACCCCCCTGCGCGCGCACAATACAATCTATTTAATTGTACTTCATACTTTTCATTCCAATGGGGTGACTTTGCTTCTGGAGAAACTCTTGATTCTTGAACTCTGGGGCTGGCAGCTAGCAAAAGGGGAAGCGGGCTGCTGCTCTCTGCAGGTTCTGCAGCGGTCTCTGTCTAGTGGGTGTTTTCTTTTTCTTAGCCCTGCCCCTGGATTGTCAGACGGCGGGCGTCTGCCTCTGAAGTTAGCCGTGATTTCCTCTAGAGCCGGGTCTTATCTCTGGCTGCACGTTGCCTGTGGGTGACTAATCACACAATAACATTGTTTAGGGCTGGAATAAAGTCAGAGCTGTTTACCCCCACTCTATAGGGGTTCAATATAAAAAGGCGGCGGAGAACTGTCCGAGTCAGAAGCGTTCCTGCACCGGCGCTGAGAGCCTGACCCGGTCTGCTCCGCTGTCCTTGCGCGCTGCCTCCCGGCTGCCCGCGACGCTTTCGCCCCAGTGGAAGGGCCACTTGCTGAGGACCGCGCTGAGATCTAAAAAAAAAACAAAAAACAAAAAACAAAAAAACCCAGAGGCGATCAGAGCGACCAGACACCGTCCTCTTCGTTTTGCATTGAGTTCCATTTGCAACCGAGTTTTCTTTTTTTCCTTTTTCCCCACTCTTCTGACCCCTTTGCAGAATGGATTATTTTCCCGTGATCTTCTCTCTGCTGTTCGTGACTTTCCAAGGAGCTCCAGAAACAGGTAGGCGCCACTTGCGAATCTTTCTACTTCAGCGCAGCGCAGTTATCGCTTCTGTTTTCCACTTTTCTTTCTTTCTTTTCTTTCATTCTTTCCTTTTTATTTATTTTTTTAATTACTGAAGCTCCAGCAGCAAGTGCCTTACAATTAATTAACTTCTGTGTGAAGCGAAAGAAATAAAACCCCTGTTTGAATACAACTGACTACAACCGAGTATCGCATAGCTTCAAAATAACGTTGTAGCAGTACAGCTGAAGCAAAAATCTATTTTGAAATAAGTGTGTTTAGGGTTGCACGGTTCATTTAGGGGCTTATTCAAACGTTGTCTTGATAGTGCGCTAATGTGTAAAATATTGAAACACTCCAACTTAAAGCCAAGGAATTTTATTCGGGTCATGCAGGCACACCGTGAGCAGGGAAATCACCTGCCGATCAACCATGCGCTGAATAACCCCGCAGGCGGTTTCAGGGCGAAGCACATGCTTTCTTTAAAATTTGTCACTATTGACTTAAGGTTTCATTTGGCAGGTTTTTGGCATCTTCAAACACTGTGAGCTCTATTGCAGTTGTATTCACCTGTCCTGGGAGGGGAGCCGGGATCATTCCTGCCTGATTAAGGAATTAGACAGTACGGGCCACAGCTGGTTCTTTTCTCCTCCCATCCTGTTTTTTGAGGGTCAGTGCCCTCTTTTTGTCTTTTCATGACCCTAAGCAAAGAGAAAGGATGTCAAAAGGGTGAAAGCCCTGGAATGTGTCTGATCGTTTGGAATGAACAAAATCGAGCAGATAAACTGCGCGGCGATGCTGTGTTGGGCCAGAGGGAGGTGTCAAGTCCCACAGCAAGCTGTGCTGCCCAAAGATTCTGAATTCTGAACCCACGGGGTACTTTCCCTGGGTTCCCTGAGCAGCTGTACCTTCTCTTCCGTCAGTGGCAACTTGTCTCCCACCTGAAGTGAATATTGTAAAGTTAGTTTCTTTTCGGTGTCCAGGCATTTTCTGAAAGTTTTTGCTTTCTGTCTATTATAAAAAGGCACCCATATGCCACCTAGACTGGTCTGTGCCCCTACACACGCTGGAATGGGGTGGAAACCCCTAAAGAGTTTATCCTGAGTAGGGAACATGTCTCCATAGCCAGGAATAGGCAGTCTATATTATTTGCTGGTGGCCACCTGTCAGTTTAATCTATGGGAGTTGTGCCATTCTATGTCTCAGGTATGGACTCCCTCAAAATTCCACCAGACAGTATCTACTTCAAAGCGGCTTCAGAAGGCTGGGGAGTCCTTTCCTCTCTCTCTCTCTCTCTCTCTCTCTCTCTCTCTCTCTCTCTCTCTCTCTCTCTCTGTGTGTGTGTGTGTGTGTGTGTGTGTGTGATCTCCCTGCAGGTGGATAAGCCAGCCAGGGTAAGGGTGAAGTCCTGTTAGGCACGGAGAACAAAGGAAGCTCTTTTCTTTCTGTTTGTGTTTCTGGCTAAAGGCAGTTTTATGCCTTGTCTGCTTCTATTTGCGCTGCTAGATCTGACCTGAATACTAGGGTGCAGGTGCTTGCTCTGGACGCCTGAAGAAAGATATTACTACCAATCTGACCCTCTCTTCTCTTCACAGCTGTCTTGGGAGCCGAACTCAGCACCGGAGCTGAGAATGGAGTGCAGAGCCCCCCTCCCAGCACACCCTGGAGACCCCGCAGGTCCAAGCGCTGTTCCTGTTCTTCCTTGATGGACAAGGAGTGTGTCTACTTCTGCCACCTGGACATCATCTGGGTCAACACTCCCGAGTGAGTCTCTAGAGGGCATTGTAACCCTAGCCATCTCTTACTACTGGGGCTTTCTGGAGCCTGGAGAGCCCAGGCTGGAGTTTCTGTTCTGGGAAGCTTCTGTCTTTAGCGTTTCTGAAGACAAAAAACCGTGGCTCCCAAGGGAAACCCTGCTGACTGAGACAGGTCAGCTTAGTGGTAGCAATCTTGGAGAGTGTCTTCTGAGAGGCTGGGGGTAAGGGAGAGTCAGGCTGCTTCCTGTGGGACAGATCAGATTGGCTGAGGACAAGCAGGACGGGGCTATGCATTTAAAGACAAGAAAGGGATAGACTAACTTAGCAGGAGGCTCTGGACATGGGACCTAATAGCCCAGGTCCTATGTAGAGTAGTCTACCTGTACTTCTCAGAGAGGCACAATACCATCTATTCCAGAGGGATAGCCTAGAGTCGGGTACTTCTTGCATCTCTCCTTCGTCTTTAGAAAACTGTATTTCAAGGCAGAGATCAGAACAGTACCCATGGGTTTCTCTTGTACCTTCCAAGGGAACCGAGGCTGTTTTACCCTCAGCCCCCAACCCTAGTCCACTCATCAGGAGCAATCATCAGAGAGAACAAACACATTTAGTCTGTCTACAATGGCTGGCCACGTTCCAAAACAAACCAGACCCAAACCACCGCGGACCTAATCCTTAGTAGTGTTTCTACCAAGGGGAGGACTGCGTTCCTTGTTGTGAGAATTGAAATGGATTCCTTGCAATTTATCGGAGAGCATTTTGACACTGAGTCCTTCACAGCCATTCAATTTTACCAAACTTTAGGAGCAGTGCACCAATATGCCAGGCTCCACCCTGCAGTCTGTCTAGAAATCTTAAGTTTTGGTGTGGCTGTAGTCCTTCTGTTTTCTGGCCCCACAACCACCAGAAAACAGACAAGAAAAGAAAGAAAATACAAAGCAGAAGCCCAAACAGAGGTTGTAATTTGGAACAAAGCTCTCTAGAAGAAATGGGATATCATTGTTAAGTATTGAAATGGAATGTCATTGAATCAGAAAAAAAAAAGTTCGTGTTTTCCCATTTGGGGACATACACTGAGGACCATTGATGGGCAGACATGCCAAATGGCTTCCATTATCTTTGCTATCATGCACTGTCCAAATGCTCTCTGAATTGTATGCCCAAAGAATGAGTCGTCTGAAAGATTATTAATTAAGCTAATATCTTCCTTCTCTCTTTCCATAATAGGCGCGTCGTACCGTATGGACTGGGAGGTTCTTCCAGGTCCAAGCGTTCCTTGAAAGACTTACTTCCCAATAAGGCCACAGACCAGGCAGTTAGATGTCAGTGCGCTCACCAAAAAGACAAGAAGTGCTGGAATTTCTGCCAAGCAGGAAAAGAACTCAGGTGAGTGGAGGCCCCTTTGACTTGTCCGGCCTGCTGGCCTTCTCCCTGTGAGACTGTTTTTCACTTAAGAGAAAGGAGCAGAGACATGAAGAGGCAAGGTGAATCTCAACATACCACCACTAAAATGGTTTTGCTCCTCTGTCTTCACAGGGCCCAAAGTACCATGCAGAAAAGCTTAAAAGACTCCAAGAAAGGAAAACCCTGTTCCAAGTTGGGAAAGAAGTGTATCTATCAGCAGCTGGTGGAAGGAAGGAAACTACGAAGGTAAGAGGCTCATAAGGACTCCTACCCCTGGACGCCAGTGCTAATGGCTCCCCAGTCCTTTCTAGTGGGAGAAAGGCTTGAGTCCAGTAATAGAGTCGTCATGGTCTGTGGACTTAAAAGAGCAAAGGGCTCCTTGGATACTGGCGCCTTGAGTGCAGACACCTGCCCACTGTGTCTTAGCACACACTGTTCAGTCTATAGGTAGAGCTTCTACACTAAGGGGCAGCTTTAACATTTGAGCATATCCAGTCTTTCCTCCTCTGGCTCTTTTCTTTTTCTGATTTCCTCGAGAAACTAAAGATCATGTCAAGGAAAAGGCATTTAAAATATTTATATATGTTACTCCAAAAGTAGTAGTTCATCAAATGACCAAAGGGAAGCAAAGCCACTGGGCAAGGTTGGTGAGATTTAGAGCACACTGCTTTTTGGGTTTATTCCGTTACTTTGGTTGAAATGAGCACATTTAGAGCCAGATGTTCCTTCACTTGCTTTCACTGGCACAGGAGAGGGCTGGATTAGGGTACCTACAAGCAGCTTTTCAATGATCCTTCGAAAGTCTAAACTTTTTGAAATTGAGAAGGTGGGGGTGGTCAAGGCGCCCTTATTCAAACCTGTCACAGGGTCACTCTCATCTCTAGAAGTGTCTCCAAGAAATCCAGGGTCAAGGTGTTTGTTCTGAGCCCAATGTGGCCGTGGGGAAGGACTTCTGAGTTGGTTACTGCTCTTGTGTGGGGACAGCCATGCTTGGCCTCCTTCACACCTGCCACCTAGGGGTCTCTTTCCACCAGGTCACAGTTGCTGAGCTGACCTGAGGATCAATACCTTTTTGCTGCTTTGTCTTCCATTTACCACTAAACTGATAATTGACATTCCAGTTCTTTATGTGCTCCTACACACACACACACACACACACACACACACACACACACACAGATTGCACCACTCTTTAAACTGTCACTAAGCACTTGCTCAGGTCTCCCTGTAGGCTCTCTAATTTTTCTCTCCATCCACCTGTTACATTCATTCCTTATGTGATTTAGAAAGTGCCAGTGTGCCAGAGGGCAGGATGCAGAGGCAGAGGGTAGGATACAGAGGCAGAGGGCAGGATGAAACTGCTTAAGCATAACATTTGATGCTTAACTCCCTGTAGACATGCTCATAGGTTTCCTCTCTGTAGCACTAAGCATAAAAACAGAATTTATTCACACAATAGTCATAGACACTGCTTGAGGATTTACCAAAGAGCACCACATTGCCACAACTGGTGTAAAAGGCTAGGAACTAAGACTTGGTGTGTTGGTGCCAATTCCTAATTTTAGACATTTCTTTAGCCAAGTTGTGATTTGTTTCCCTCTCTGTGAGTGTGCGTTTAGATAACATTTATTTTTCTCTTGTCTTGTCTTAATAGGTTGGAGGCCATCAGCAATAGCATCAAGGCATCTTTTCGTGTTGCAAAGTTGAAAGCTGAGCTCTATAGAGACCAGAAGTTGACGCACAACCGAGCACATTGACTACAGAGCTCCCCCAGTGTTTTGGAAGTCATCCCTTATATAGTGCGAGCCCCATGGCCAGCTCTGCACTCTCCATGCTGGCTGGGATCTTAGCAAGACCATCTGTGTGGCTTCTACAGTTTCTTGTTCAGACGGGCAGAGGACCAGCATCCTTGATCCAAACATTCCAAGAAAGGCTGAGGTGTTCCCTAGCCTGTCTGCGTCCGCTGGGAGCGAGTGCCTTTCTGCCTCTTCTTGCCGGTTGGGAATGACAGAGGACTTCTCAGAGAGCAGAGACACGATGCCATTCTAGAGTGGCATCACTCAGAGAGCCAGGAGATTCCACAGCAGGGCGGGGTTTCTGTAGAAAGTCCTTAGGGAGTGTTCGTGTCTGACTCAGGCGCCTGGCACATTTCAGGGAGAAACTCCAAAGTCCATGCAAAAATTTTTCTGAGGAATGCACAAATTGAAAACATACTCGAAGGACAAACACTTGAGTTTAAAAAAAAAAAAAAGACAATTTTTAAGTTGTAAAATGCAAAACTCAAAGCAACTGTTACTACTGTACATTGGGATGTATTTCATGAATATGAGTCTACCTCACCTTTCTGCACTGTCATACACATTCTCACCTTTAATTATTGCCTCCCTGTATTCTCTCCTCTCCGCTATCCGGGTTCCCAGTCCCCTATACTGAATCCTTGCCTCACAGAAATTGAGTCAGAAGTAGCTGAAACATTGCCATGCTAATCTGCTAGCTCTAATCTATGAGAAAAAAGGATGACAGAATCTGGCCCCTGCCCTTGACCTTGGGAAACACAATGGTTTAGAGTTGTTTGTGTACATGTTGAAAACCTGGTCTGTGCTTTTTAGCAGTAAAAATATGTTCCCGTATGTATTGTAACTGGCTAATGGAAGAGGTTAGATTGAATCTTGATGTACTTATTTTTTTATAGATATTTATATTCAAACAATTTATTCCTTATATTTACCATGTTAAATATATGTCTGGGCAGGCCATATTGGTCTATGTATTTTTTAAAAATATATATTTCTGAATGAAATTGAGAACATGCTTTGTTTTGCCTGTCAAGGTAATGATTTTAGAAAATAAATATTTTTCCCTACTGTACTGACTTGTGAATTATTTCTGAAAACCCCCAAGAGGTGATAATCCTGAAGGGAAGTGGTGAAAAAATGGCTCTCTAGGAAGGTCAAACTTAGAAAAAAAAGGAGGGTGTTGGCTTGATTTAAACAGGAAACTCGGCACATTTCTTTAAAAGATGCTTTTGTGGCTGGTTGACCTTGAAGGTTATATGATATGAAGGAAATAGAGAATTAGAAAGGAGATACATGATACTTAATAAAATATGCATTTGTACATTTAAAAAGATCCTGCTTTTGGATTGTGTTAAGAAAACACAAAAGCTTTAAGTCTTGTCCCCCCATGCAGTGCAACCTCTCTGCTTCTTGATACCTGAAGATATCCCCAGGGAGGCAGGTCATTATCCTTGCTTCTCTGGCAGGCCATTAGGCAGCTTCCAACAGTTTAAGCTGATGGCATGGTGAGAGGTGCTTTCTCCATAGTACTGGGCTGGAGGAAGTGATGGAAAGATGATCCCCCAACACCGCAGCTATTCACTGCGCCTCACCCAGCGGCTGCTAAGCTAGCCAGGCCTGCTTGCTCCACGGAGGTTGCTGGTGCCTTTTATTTGCTCAGAGTATTTTGTTTATTAAGGAACACTGAGAACTCTTTCTTCTTCCAAGCTCAGGACTGGCTGAGTGCCCCAGAAGGAGAGTCACCGGGAGCTGATTTAAGACATTTACACCTTGCGCGCGCGCGCGCGCGCACACACACACACAGACACACACACACACACACACAAACTTTCCCTTCTCTGACTGACCCAAACAGTATTGCAAATGGTCCTATCAGCAAAGACTCATGGGAACTTGCTGGGCTTCTGGAATCTTCACTGCCTTTCTCTAGGAGAGGCTGAAGGGATGGCCAGCACTGAACAAATATTAGCTCTGTAGGATTACTGTTATCCTAACTGAGGCATGGTATGTCAAATTACAGTCTTCCGACCCGCATGGCCAACATCCTAGGCCGCTCACTGCAACTCTTTTTCATCCCCTGTTAAATTATTAACATTTTAAAGCACTGTCTGAGTGAGGTATATGGGAAAAGTGTCTGTATGGGTATTTTACTTCACCTAATGAATTGCTTGCCACTGTGTGACTGGCAGTGGCTGCAGGGTGGGGGTGGGGGTGAGGGTGAGGGTGTCCTAAAGCCCTGGCTCCTTCCACATGGTACTTGGTACTTGGCCTGCACTTGGCTACCATTTCCTATTGAGCAAACTTCAACCTTCTGCCTCAGGATCTCCCTCATTGAGAGAGAGACAGAGAGAGAGAGAGAGAGAGAGAGAGAGAGAGAGAGAGAGGATGGGGGTGGAAGGATTTTCTTTCTTCTTTTTTTAAGTTTTAAGAACAAGTCCAATGGTGAAGATGCTGAGGTGGTACCAAGAAAACGAAGGTCCAAGCTCAGAGAACACCAGTGCAATGTATTTAAGAGGGAGCTGGGATGGGAGAAGCCACTGAATGAAACTGTTCAGAGAGTGCTACAACTGCAGTGAAGCAGTTTTGTTTGTTTTTTGAGACAGGATTTCTCTGTGTAGCCCTGGCTGTCCTGGAACTCTCTGTAGACCAGGCTGGCCTCGAACTCAGAAATCCTCCTGCCTCTGCCTCTCGAGTGCTGGGATCAAAGCATTAATTAAACCACCACTGCCAGGCAGCAGCTGTCGTTTTTTAATAGGTTGAACTCTCATCTTCTTTGGCTCCACAATTGATTGCTGCTTCAGTAACTGGCAAAAAAACAGAAAGGCAGGAAGCAGTCTTTCTCTTCCATCCCTCCTCTGGGATTCAGATCAGCAGTTAAAGAAGCTTGGGGGGGGGGGGCACGGCGGAGTGTGGGGGGGGGGGGTCGCAGGCAGCTCATTCTTTTCAGTCAGACTTCCTTCTGGGTTTCCAAAAAACTCTGCTTTCTGGCAGTGCGCTTGCGTGCTTGCGACAGATTTTTCTCTTTACTCTTAAGGGTCCGGCAGGGCTTCAGTCTCAGGAGAGTAGAGCCTAAGAGGGATGCGGTGACGTTTGGCAGGGATGGGGGAGAGAGGAGCCCACTAATGAGTGCTTCCTTTTCCCCTGGGGATTAGCTTCTTGGCTGATGAAAACCGTGGGTTTGAATTCCACCTGTGCTTCTCCAGAGCACAGCAGCGAGAGGAATTATATTCAGCTGGAGTTCTCTTGGAAAGAGACTTTCTAAGATCAAATTGGAACTTTGCTGGTTGTTTCTTTTCTGGAAAGAAAAGAAAACAGAGACCCAGAGACGGGGTGGGGGTGGGGGTGTGGGTGGGGGGAGGGGGGAGTGAACTGAAGTCATGCAGTCCTTCGGAAAAGCTGGCAAGCCTGGGCATCATCACAGAGCCCGCTGGTTCACCTCCAGATTTCTGGGGTTCATCTGGAAGAGGCACTCAAGCAAACCTATAAAAAGGGGGTTCTGGGAGGCTGGTGGGGTGGGTGAGTAAAGCAGTCTCCAGGAAAGCTTCACCTCCCAGCTTCTCTGATAAAGTTAGCTGATCCAGTCAGAGCTGGAGTTCTCTGGTAAAGCATTTGTCTAGCTTCCACCAGTCCTGGGCTGGATTCCTGGCACTACAGATAAATAAAATGGCAGCCTGTGGGGTGGGGTGAGAGGCCCTTGAAGAGGTGGATAAGTCTTATTGCATCATTAAATGAGTAGCTAGAAAAACATTCAATCACGTTTAGATTTATTTACCAAGTGAAACTCCAATGAGTCAAAGGGAATTCTTTTAGTTGGAGTGGCATTCTCTCTATAATGCAAGATGGCATTTATCTTCCCAAAGTCTTGAAAAGGCTGGTTTTTAAGCCCAAAATCTTAATATGTTACAATAACTTGTTCTCAATGGAATTCATTCATTCCCTCACCATGGCAGGGCCAGAGCATCTAGTCTGACATTCAGCAGGGGTGCTTTGTTAGTGACTCTCCGTGGCCTTCTAGATTTCAGTCAGTCAAGTCTTTGTAGAGAACTTGGCTTCTCTCTTCCTTTCCACCTGTGAGTCACCTTCCCACCAGAACCCTGTCAGGAAGCTGCGGCCAATACACAAAGTCCTTTGACATCCAAGGAGACAGATGCACCAAACGTGTGGCTTCTCCAGAGACCTTAGACAAACAGCAGTAGTGAAACTAAAGATCCATGGGATTTTTCTTTGTTTGTTTGTTTTGTTGTTGTTGTTTCTGTAAACTTTTTTCATATCAGAAGAGGTTTCTTTCTTCCTAAAGCGGGCAGAGAGGAAGGCTGTGTCTGTTTGCGAGTAGGCTGTGAGGGGAACTGTTCTTTTATTTTTCTCCTTGGGGAAAAAAAAATCAATGTTCCATACACAGCCCGAGGTTTCACTGTGAATGCTTCCAGTGGATGGAGCTTTATCAGCTACCTAACTTCATGACTTCAAAGCACAGTGGGCAGAACACTTGCTAAGATGGGTGATACCCATCTCCAACCCTGGTGTCACTGAGGACTTTATCAACCTCTGCTGTCTCTGAAGCCAACACAGGGAAGAAGCTACAGTGAAAAATAGCAGGGTTGGGGTCACCATGTCACTTCAAATGCTGGGCAATGATGAGACGGAGAGATAGGATACCACTAGATAAAACAGAGAGAAGGGATGTATTCTAGCCATGGCAAGATGCCGATATCCTAGGATACAGCCCTTCAGGAATCTGAAAGCAGAATGTCCTGTTTCTATATTATTCTTCTTTTTCATATTCTGAGGAAACCCATGCCCCTTCTGCCCAATTTGCTGTGAAAATATTCAGGGATGTTATTCACAGTACTAAGCTACCACTGTCATTGGATTAGGACAAATTGAAGAGCAAACCCTAAGTGAACTCCAACTAGTCTAGGTATGAAGTCTACAGATGTTGGATTGGGATGGGGGCATGTGATGGAGAAAAGGGGTTGGTCGCCATGTGAAATTTCTAGAATTCGTATGCCTATGGCTATTGATCAAGCAGGATGTAATAATTTCTACATTTCACAAGTCATAGTCATCTACATGTCATGTCCCTGTGTGTGTGTGTATGTATGCATGTATGTATGTATGTATGTATGTATGCCATTGTCTTTTCCAGCATCCCTGAGTGGCATACCAGTGTCTCAGAGATCTCGGGAATTAGAGGCCCATCGGCTTCATAGCTGTCCCTCTCGCTGTGCATGATCCCTTGTTTAGATGCTGGAATCCTTTGGAAGACGTAGAAATATTGTGAGGTCTCCTTTTTGTCCTTGGAAACTTTTAGCAGACTGATTTTACATTTGCGCAAACCCAAGGCAGAGTGTAGGCAGAGGTTTGTTAAAGCCTGGTTCTGCTTCAGGAAGATCCTCAGGGAAGGTATCACTTAAAAAGGCAAGTCTTCCCTAATTAGGTCAACTTAGGCCATGAAAGAGTGGGGAGGTGATTTATTATTTAAATAGGATGCATTTGATGAATGCTTGGCAATGCTCTAAATTTTCTGAACCCATGGCTATGGTGGTCAACCACGGGCACATGATTACTGTAGATCAGGATAATGCCTGAAGCAAGTCAGAGTTTCAGAATCACTTTGGTCTCATGGAAGTGTTCTAGACTTTGGATTATGCCTAGAACCTTTATCCAGAAATCAGGCTAACGCATGGACCTTCCTTAGTGTCTCTAGCTTCTAACAAGCCAACTAAAAGATACCTACTCAATGAATTTATAAACACATACATAGGTTTTGTGTTTTGATAAAGTGATGGAGGGAGTTGACATTCTTCCAATAGATGTAGTTAGACGACAGAAGATTTAGAAGAATTTGATATGAAAATTTTGTATACTTCCTTTTCGGAAAGTTTGTGTGGCCCAAATTTCCTTATTAAAGTTTAAGTGGTAGACTAGGGACTCAGTAGGGAATTCTTTCTACATCTGTCTGTTCCAACATTTCTTATGCATCATTCTCACAATAAGAACATTTACCCAACGCTTTAGTTAGTTAACACAAAGGTAAACTGCATTTTAAAACGTTTCTTGTTATCCTTCGTTTCGTCTTTCATCACTATCTTCTGCTTATGGTGGAGCAGAGTACCATCAATTGAGACAAGGAGCATAAAAGAAGGATCAGAGTAAAAGGAAAGGTTGGAAATGATTGAACTTCAACACTGAGCATGCTCAGTTTAAAATTTGTACTTATCAGCATGGACATGTGGAGTTTACGATTTGTACTCATGGCATCTTCAACCATATCCTACATTATTAAGATGGTTATAATAAACGAGATGTACCATCTTACAGATTTACTAAGTGTCAAGCTATGATAGACATCATTTCATCCACTTATACCATACATCCTGGCCTCCATCCTAGGTTACATTGAAGCTAATCCTAGCTATCGCTATTGTAACATCTGTGAAACTCAGAATGTAGATATAATGGCTATGATTTACTTTCTTCAACCCACTAAAATGTTGAAACATTTAATCGGATGTGTGGGTCTACAACTTAGAACAATAGAAAATGTTTCCAAGCCAATGGAATTCATAATAATGTCCAAGGCAAATGCACATGGCGGCTAACGCTATCCCATATCAGATGTTCTTTGGAGAGCTTTGCAAGTTCACATTTGGAAACACCCCATGGAAGCTGGAAGTTTTATTTGTACTATTTTGTTGATGAGGAAACAAACTCTTTGAGTTTAAACTTCTTGAAATTAAGGGCCACTTGGTCTAAGGCTAGGCAGTTAGTCAGAGTTACACATTCAAATAATTTACTCAGTAAGATTTTTTTAGTTCAGAAAAAAAAGGCCATGAAGTTATAAAAGCTACTTTGGTGTAATAAACTCCTCTGTAGTAAAAGTAAAAGGGACAGGTGAAGGAGGGAGGAAGAACATGATGAGAAGAGAGATTGATTGAGAGTTGTTCTTCGGATCCACTATCTAAGAAAGATCCCATGCAAGAGATTCAAGATTCTATCAAAGGTATGGAGGCTTCTCAAGAAACTGCTTTGTCTACAGATGACCCAGTAAAACAGAACAGCTTAGCCCGCTCACACTATTGACGCATACGGAAGGGAAGCAGGAATCTGAATGATTAAGACTTATCATATTTGAATTCAACCATGATAATGAATACAGCAGCACTGGAACTCTTAAAGAAACACAACCACAACAAGCAACAGAAACAAGCAGCTGTAAGTTCTGCAAGCAGTGCTGTTTTTTTTCTCTTTAAGTTATCTTGGTAAAGACCAGAGAGAATAACTAATTTAATGGTAGTGAAAATCTTAAATCAGCAGAACATTGATAGAGAAACCCAAAGTGGTATTGGTTGAAATTTTTGTCATTTTTTTTTAATAAAAAGAAAGCATTTCTAATGGAGTTTAACTAAATTTGGGGATTTTTAACTTGATTTTTACCCAGTACTATAAAATATGCAAAAAGTCTGTTCTTAATCAAAAGTAAAATTATTTAATACTCAAAACCTCCACCATGGTTACAAATACCTCTTCTACAGATTAAGAATTTCCATTCGAGTTAGGGGAATGAAGTGTTTAATTTAAACATCAATTTGGTTTCCCTTTGGGGTTGGACAGTTTTCTGAAGTATGATTAGCAATAGCTGTGGATGTTGGTTTCTGGTTTGGTCCCTAAAGACTAATTCATTTTGCTCTAGCTAATGGCCACTGAGTGCCCTGTTGGGTGAAAGACAAAGTGTACTGGACAATTTTCAAGGTAATTTTACTTAGACAGTTACAGCAAGAATATTGATCATTAATGAAGAAAAGAAATGAGACCTGGACTTTTACAAAGATGGGTTCACAGAGGAGCCATCCATGAGTCTTTAGGAATCCGGAGGAAAGAGAGGTATGGCCTTCTCCATTCATTGTGAAAATATGGAGGAAAATGGTAAGCAGGGAGCAGCATGGTCCTCTTTGGCTCGTCATTTTTTACAACACAAAAGAGTAGCTGATTTACCTAACATGGTGCTTAGGTAAAACTCAACCCTCTTTTTATGCTCAAGATGAATACCATTCAGCCCTGAAAC
The DNA here is from genome assembly GCF_000001635.26 of Mus musculus. NCBI lineage: Eukaryota > Metazoa > Chordata > Mammalia > Rodentia > Muridae > Mus > Mus musculus. Next base: position 42,314,984 of record NC_000079.6, read on the forward strand.
ATTCCCGGATCCTCATCAGCCTTTTGAGCAGTGTGAAGCAAGGAAGGTCTCTGAAGAGTTTCTCAGAGAAGTGACGCTGTTCCTGCCAAACCAGTTATACCATCTACATGGCAATGGTGATGGCCATAGTCAGGGTTTCAGGATTTAGCAGCCTAGGCACCTTACAAGAAAGCTGCAACTGAGAATAAGTAATGGTGGTGTATGCCTTTAATCTTAGCACTCGAGAGGCAGAGGCAGGCAGAACTCCGAGTTCGAGACTAGCCTGTATTACTTAGTGAGTTCCAGGACAGCCAGGACTACACAGAGAAACCCTGTCTCAGAAAACCATGAAGGAGGAGGAGGAGGAGGAGGAAGAGGAAGGGGAAGAGGAGAAAGAAAGAAAGAGAGAGAGAGAGAGAGAGAGAGAGAGAGAGAGAGAGAGAAAGAGAGAAAGAGAGAAAGAGAGAAAGAGAGAAAGAGAGAAAGAGAGAAAGAGAGAGAGAGAGAGAGAGAGAAGGGAGGGAAGGGAAGGGAAGGGAAGAAAGGAAAGAAGGAAGGAAGGAAGGAAGGAAGGAAGGAAGGAAGGAAGGAAGGAAGGAAGGAGAAAGCAAGCACGCTTTCATGGGAACGAAGCATTACTATAAAGGTATATGCAAAAACAGAGTTGGGAGTCAAATGCTGAGGGCAAGCAGTCCAGTGGACTCTTAGAGGTCTCTGTGTTACTGGCTATTTGGGGGGGGGGTGAGAACCTGGATCCTGGAAACCACAACAAGCCTGATTTTGAACCCCTCCCAATAGGCCAGTTAAAGAGACCCAGAAGAGTAAAGAGAAGAGGAAGATAACTTCTTCAGTGTGGTCATACTAGGAAGAGGAACAAATAAAACCACTGGGTGGCCTCCAATGCCCAGGGTACTTAGACCGAGTTTAGGTTTGATAGAATGCAAGAGATTTGTGTAATTAAGTAGCCATGATTGAGGCATAGTCCTGCCTCATTGTTGATCCCCAGCATCTCCACTCAGACTAATCTGGATGGTCACCTGGATAACTTGTCAGAATTGTGTCAAGTCCCTTCCCTTAGAGGGAACTCTCTCCTTTGGCTGGGGCCAGGGCTTCAGTCATTCTCTCCCCATCTGCGTGGGATTTCTGGGTTGGGGGGATGTTAATTCCTTAGGGATGATTCTTTTTTCTACTGTCTGACAGCCAAAGCAACTGGCACAAGTGTCTGTCTTTAGAATACCTTCTTTCTTGCCAGAATGGTTCTATGCCAAGGAACTGCCTTTTTCTGTTAGAACTGTGGAACTTCCAGGTGAGGGCATTGGAGCTCCTTGGATCATGGGGAGCATTGGGGTCTTTGGGGACTCTGTGCCTTCTTTCTTGCTGACCCTTTGCACGAAGATTCAAAGCAGGCAACAACAGAAAGTCCTTGAAGCACTAGATGTAGGGCCATACATAGGGCTAAACCTTGTAGTGCCTTTTAAGTAAAATACTACTACTACTACTACTACTACTACTACTACTACTACTACTACTAAATAATAGTAATAATGAAAGATTGGATCTGAGGTTAGCTATGACCTAGAGTTCCCATAGAAATCTAGGAACTAGGTCAAATGGCAGAGAGAAACATTAGAAATGCCAGTTTGAAGGATTAAGGTTAAACCTTGAAAGGAACTGGAGGGACTGGAAGTCAGATAAGGGTTGGCAACTTGGGATCACGAGAAGATCCAATCCAGTTGACAGATAAGTACCAAAACTGGTTTTCACACAGCTGAAGAGCGAGTCAATTAAAATTTCTCAAGGCAAAACAGAGTTTGCATGTTTGTCAGTTGCGTGCCATTGAAAAAGAGATCTAGAATTGTACAAACCATGGAAGAGAATGGCGGTGGGATGGCCTGGAAGAGTGTATACCTGATGATCAGATTCTGATAAGACAGAATTTCTAAGGTCAGACATGATCAATCAGAAATATTACTTTTGCCACTATTATTAACCTCATTAGAAAACAAGAGTGGTGCCGGGTTTCAGAGGCACTTAATTAGGCAAGGCAAGGGCAAGAGTGATAATCTAACAGGCAGACTTTTTTGAACTATCCATTTAGAAATTCTCATAAGGAATTTCAGACTGGAATATATATATATATATATATATATATATATATATATATATGAAAGATAAACCAAACGCTCACCAATAGATTGTACCTGTAGTATCTGTAAGTTTAGAAAAATATCCACTCTGGATCCCTAAGGTCATCTGATGCCGACTCGGCCAACAGGTAACCCCCATATTCGGGTCTAAGCTAGAAATCAGGTCTCTTCGCCAGTGTAGGCCTTGTTGTGTCATCTCCCTAAAGCAAGTCTGACTTCTTTAAAAGTTTCTGGTTCTATCTGAGCCACTAAACACTCTCAAGTACAATATCACAGACAATGTCCTTAGTTATTAGTTATATAACCACAATGTGCAATTAGGTCACAGCAACAAGAAAGACAGATCTTTATCAAACTTATGCAACGAATTACATTGCTGTGAAAATTAAAAAAAAAAAAACCCTCAAGACTTCCCCAAATCTAGAGGAGTCTCAGGCAGAGAAAGGAATACATCACTTATTAATAGCTCATCTCAGTTATTAAATTGCTGGGACTTATAATAGCTTAAGATCCAGAACACAGAATATTAGAATGTCCACATTCCAAGCAAACCCCACAACACTCTGTCAGCTATTCCTTCCCCAGTAATGAATTCTTGCTGCATTCAGACAGAGTTAGCAGCCCTGTGCGTCCATCTGCTCCTCACCCAGAGGTCTGAAAACATTGACTGGGCCTATTGCTATGTCCTCAGCTTCTAAGTGACACTATCAGAAGAAGCCTGGACCCAGAGTGTTGACCACAGTCCTTTCGGCCAGGGCTAGGAAGAAACTTTTCAACCTTGAAGATCAAGAGGTCTTGCCCAGCAGCTGATTCCCAACATGCATCAGAGAAAAATGAAAGCAATCTGGATAGGGAAAGGTGTGGCCCAGCCATAGTTAATTTATTACTAGTGAGAGTAGTTGACGGCTCAATATGAGAATAATGCAGCCAACAAGAAAAGCCGGTTGTTCCCGTGGCATACAAAACAAGGCAATAAAAGCTTATCCAAAAAAAAAAAATCTACAAAGCAGTCCTAGGCATAGTAATTTCTATGTTCAAGGAAGAACTGATATTTTCAATTTAGGAAAATAATGAAGCATTATTCTCAGAGGCTTGGAGCGATGGCTCACTGCTCTTGCAGAGGACCTGGATTTGGTTCCTAGCACCCACATGGTAGCTCATGCCTATAACTCCATTTCCGGGGAATTTGACACTGTCTTCTGGGCTCTGATACTTTGCGGTGTACATAATGAATCCTATGTTGATGAAACTGTGGGGAAAGAAAAAGAAACCTGTGCTAGGTTTGCCATTGTATTTCAGAGTGCAAAATTTATGACCACTGAACTTGATAAACACCAACTGAGATAGAAAAGGCGTTACACTGAGGGTCTCGGTATTACCTGACTACAGGCATCATCCAGGAGTTGGGCAACGTTCCCCACAGCTAAGGGAGATCTTCTGTATAGTGTGGTTTGCAGAGGTGAGGCAGAGCTGGCAATGTGATGAATACTTAGACCCCTCGGGCAGTGGTGCTATTGAAAATTCTCTGGAAACTTTGCATATAGATAGCCTACATTTTGGGGGGAAGACTGGTGACATTTTGTCTATTGCTATTTTTTTTCTCCTAAGAAAAGCCACGTAAGTCTTCTAACTTTCCAAGGACCCTAGAAAAAGTTCAGAGATAGTTTTAGGCATAAAAGATATCATTAGATGTGATCTTAAAGTCTGGTGGTATGGCTCAGCAAGTAAAAGCACTTGCTACTCAAGTCTGAAAACTGGAGTCCAACCCTCTGAACCCATGGTGGAAAGAGAGAGCAGACTCCTGCATGTGTATGCCTCCACCCCATACACATCACATGTGATACTAATAGTCGTAATATATCTGAAGAAGGAAAAAATAAAAAAAAACTGTCATGAGATTTGGCAATTAAGCTAAGGTGATATTTTAGCTAAGAAACAGCACTTGACTACCTATTTGTTCATGAAGTCTAGGAATCAGCAGGCCAGCCAGCTTATAGTAAGTTAGAACTCAATGATCAATATGTGGGCATCAGGTGAAGGGGCCTTCAGGTGTGTGTGTGGGGGGGGTGGGGGATGCTGATGAAGTCATGATGGAGTGTTCCTTTGAGGAGGGCCCAGAGAACCATCTTCTGCCAGGACCCGTGAGCAGGCACTGAGGAGGTCAAGTCTAGGAATCAGCAAGCCAGCCATTCACCAGACACTGGCCCATCTTCACCTTGCTCTTAGACTTCCAGCCTGACTTTTCTAGTCAGCCTGAACTATCTTATCTCAAAAGAAAAAAAAAAAACCCTCTCCCACCTCCCACAGTACTAAAAATCAAGAATTCTGAATTTCTGATAAATTACAGGATAGTCGATTTATGTAAATCCCTATTTTTCATGCAAACAATTAAAATTTGGCTCATTAATACCATGAAGAGATTAGGAAAATATCACACAATCAGAGAGAATTGGCTTTCCAAATTATCTCTCCATCAAAATACATGAAAGCATTTACAAAGAGAATTCATAGTTTCAATTCTAAAATTTCAGTCATTTGTCTAATATAAACCCAGTAAAACAAATGTCTCCCACCCAGACATTAATGTCCATGTATAATCATACCAACAATACTTCTTATCTCTAGAGTATGGATAAAGACAAAGACTCAGCAAGAGAAATGGCTTCTGAAGTTCACCATGGTTTCACCCAATCCACATATATCTGAATGCAATAAGACTAATTCCTAACTGATTTGACCTCAAAACAGATTAAAAAGAAGGGCTGTAGACCAAGTTCTCTGAAAATCTACCCAACCAAGACTATCTATCAGCTATTTACAAAGCCTGTCAAATAGCAAGATCATGACATTAAAAGAAGATATGGCCAGAAACTAGGGGCTTACAGGAACCAGAGTCAAATCTCTGTCGTGAGACTGCTGGACTGGAGTCCCAGGGTCTGGAGTCACTTGGCATTGATGATCCCCGTGCCTCTAGTAAGGAACACAAAGGTCTCAGAAGCCCTTGTGGAGAATGAGAGCCAAGCAAACCAAGTGGGAACACTCAGTGGACAGAGCTCTTGTTCATAATCAGAACAAACACACAAACAAACAAAACCTGACAGCACAGCTAACATGGGAATGTTGGACAAGGGTGGATAGGTGGTTAAAATCATGGGCCACTGTGTTGTATTCAGACACACCTGGCTTCAATCATAGATCTGTCATTATTGTGACATTTGTAAACTAATTTGCTTCCTGGGTCACTGTCTACTCGTCCATAATACATAGACAGTAATGCCTACCACATGGTATGATAGTGAAGATTAATGCTCCATATAAACTCCAGATACAGACAGGCTCCTGTACATCCTAGAAACTCTTCCCTGAGTGCTCCAACCTTACTCCCAGTTTTATTCCACCTTCTCTCTTTACCTCCTATCTGTATTGTTACTCTTGAATATCATTCCCAAAGTTTCAAGTATAACAGGACCATCTAGAAAGATTGACAAACTAAAGAGTTCCAGTCCCCAGTCCCCGAAATTAAGATCCAGTAGTGTTGGATCCCAGGCCTACTATTTTTCAGCAAACATTCACATGGCACCGACACATGGTGTCTACTATAATTGAAAATACACTGATGTCAGCCATTTTGCAACCTTGCTTTAAGTGTATTCTCTGTCTCTGTGTGTGTGTGTGTGTGTGTGTTTTAGTGGTACTTTTGTGGTTTTTTTTGTTCTTATTGTTTTGTTTTTCGTGATTCTTCTGGTGAAATCTTATTTCTGGAACAAGATTCTTTTCAAAAGTTTCTTTTGTGCAAGGGAGACCTCTTTGCCCTCCTCGAAGCCAGGGGGTTTGGGTCTCGAGCCAAGCATTTTCTTACTTGTCTGATATCTTGCTTGGCAGTGCACTTTTTACGAGATAGACTGGGTTATATTTCTCTGTGTCCTCAGCATCTGGAATGTGTGTTTTAAATATGCCTGTTAACTGAACTGACAATCCCTACGCCATGTTGAGAGGGGGAATGCTTGGAATCTCTCCTGTCCTTGACTTTAGGCTCATCTACAGATATGAACTGAGAGTCTGGAAAGGCTTCAGAGAGAAGAGAACAAGTTTTGTCAAGCTATAGGATGAAAAGGGCTTTTGTGACACACTTATCTGGTAATGGACTGGGCATCTTTCTGGGTTACCAGTCAGAAAGAAATGATACTAGCATGCCCCCTGTTAGGAACCAGGGGAAGGGCCTGTTCACATAGATAGCCACCATAGTTCCTCTTATAACTAGCAAAGAGGAGGTTGGTTCTGTCTGTTAAAGTACACAGTACTCTTGTATAGAATTAAAAGCACCCCCTCCTAGCAACGTGTATTCTTTACTCACGACACGAACGCGGTAACCTCCCACCATCTTTGGTTTTCTCTTCGCAAGGATTCATTTAGCCATGGGCAACCACAATCTGCAAGTGTTAAACAGAAAAATCACACAGATCGTTCATACATTTTACATTGCTTGCCATTCTGAATATAATAAAATCTCCATTCACCTTTATGCAAAGAAATCTTGCTGAATACACACCCCTCATGTTACTTAAGTAGTTATCTTGGTTATGTTGGTATATCAATGTTTGCATTCAAGAGATGTTCATGTTACTTCAAAATGGTCCCAGAGTGGAATAATGATGTCAGCAATCTGTGTATGTCAAAGAGAAGCTGAAAAGAAGCAAGGTCATATGTGGAGATTAAGTTGTGACAAATGGAAAAAAAAACTATGCATACCAGCTTTGCTCTTGAACTTCAGAATGCAAACATTATGAACACAGTGTGCAATCCCACGCCTAGGCAAGATGGAGAAGATGCTAAACTGTAGGTGTCTGTAATACCTACAACCGCAGGCTTCCCCCAGAAGTCTGTGAATGACCTCTACCATATACGAGAAGAGGAGTCTAAGGTGTGTTATTAGGGATGGTGACAGTCTGCTATGTCCAGCCACTTGACAGTCACAGCAAGAGCAAGCATCTTGGCATTCTGAAATCAGATAAATGGCGACACACTGCTGTACCTAGGGGACAATGGCTTACAGTCCATACTTGCTACTGTCTTCAAATTAAATTTTTGAGTAACGATTCCTCTCTGGTTACAGAGAAACAAAACCAGCCACATGTGAGGCAGCCCTCAGTGAGTTAGAAGACCGTTTAGGAACCTGTGAACTTTATGTTCACAGCTTTACAACTCACTGAATCAAAAACAAACAGATGAGCTGAGCGGTGGTGGCTCACACCTTTGGTCCCAGCAGGTCTCTGAGTTCAAGGCCAGCCTGGTCTACAGAGTGGGTTATAGGACAGCAAGTCCTACACAGAAAAACTCTGTCTCAGAAAACAAAACAAAACAAAAACAAACGAACTCAGCAGTAGAAACTAATTGAGTGGCAGACAGCCAATGGAATTCTGACCTTCTACTGCCTGGTGTAGGTGCAGGGAACATGGATATACTAATTTTGTACTTTTCAGTTATATGTTAAGTTATATGTTCTTTTTTGTACTTCATGTGTTAGGCTTCAAGAAAGGTCACCTCTAGACACACACACACACACACACACACACACCCCTCTGTTTATTTATTTATTTATTTTTAACTAAATAAATACTGAAGAAGAAGAATTTGATGGACTGCCAGGACTTTAGCTTGCCTGGGAGCTGTGTGTCTTGGTCAGGCTGGGGCCTTGGAAGTTCCTGTTAAGTCTGAATTCACTTCACTGCCCATGGCTTTGCTTTTCTTCTCAAGTAAAGGCCTCTCCAGCCTTTTCCTTGGGCAAAGCTCATACTGCGCTGTGTGTCAGAAGCTCTCTCTAGCACCACACGGGTCGGTCCTACCTTAGATTTGTTTCCTCAGACGCGTTCCCTGGCTTTGTCAGGTCTTGACGCCATCCCAAAGCTGGTAAAATGAGCCAAGTGACTTCATCTCTCATGGCACACACCTTGAGGACATTTCTTGGGCAAGAGCCAACTTACCGCTCACAACCCAAGAGACATTTTTTTTTTCCCACGAGCTAACTTACCTCCCTCACTTGTACCAAGGACTTCCTCAATGGGAAAAGAGACATCAAAGAATATGGAGCATTGTAACTATGCTCGCTGAGAGGAGGGAGATGCTGTCCCCACTCATCGCCCCACCCACCTCACACTGGGGTGTCAACTCATCGGTTACTAATGCTTCGGTTTCACTCCAAGTGCTCACTGCTTGCTCATGCCCTTGAACAAAAATATCCAGGAAGAGAGAGTATCAGGGACCTATGTGTAAACAATTCTTCGTGGTTGCTCACGGCCTCAAGCAGCTGGTGGAACATCACCTTCGGCACTGTGGACAGGGCAATCTCCAAGAGAAAGCTTCCTCCACATGAAGCCTGACAGAAACCAGGACCCAAGCAAGCAGCAGTTGCTGGCACATGATTGTTGACCTGTGTTGACTTTACAAACAAGCAGAGTGTATGTTTCAGTTGGTGAATCCCACTGGTCCTTCTGATCCAGCAGTTCCGTCACTCTCACACAGGACCTGTGTATGTGGCATCTTTACTAATGACACTGAAGGCTTGTGCTGCAGTGCATGGGGAGTAGAGGAGAGCCATCCTTCAGTCAGATAGCAAGGGCTCCAACCAACTTTTTTCAAAATGGTACCACCTTCTATTCTTCTGCTGAAAGTTTTTTTTAATGTTTTCATGAATTATAGATCATTAAAAAATAATTTAACAAAGTAACATTTAAATAGTAAAATAATTTATATATGAGATATGTAAATCCCTCTAGTTTGATGAAATTTGACAATTATATACATATATGACAATTACATATATAATATACGATACATGACATATAATTATATATAATGTAATATTATATGTCATATACAATATATTATATATAATGTGTGTAAAATACATGTATGTATGTTTGACATTTAAATAAATATGTAAAACTTCTGCATCATCTAAGAGAATCCTATACATATTTGTTTGATTGATTACAGGTCTGTAAAGCCTTGCTGAGGGCCAATCATGGACTGAAGTCTCTGAAACCTGAGTCTAAATAAATCTTTCTTCCTATAAGTTATCTGCAAATATTTGGTCACAGTAGGGGAATGTAAACACATATGTCTTTATTCTCTTTTATAGATATATTCTTTTTTAAAATTTTTTCTTTTGTTTTTGCAGTCTAGAGTTGTGATCTTAACTTCTAGGGGGCCACCAAGATGGCTCAGCAGGTAAAGGGATTTGCGCCTAGGGTTTATGACCTGAATTCAACCCTTCAAACTCACATGGTAAAGAGAACAGATTCTTAAAAGTTGTCTTCTAATCTCCACATACAGTGTGCCATGTGCATATGTACACACACACATACATGCACACACACACTCAAAATCAATTACACACAAGACCTGAACTTCTGTGAACACATCTCTGCTTCTGTCTCTTTGTCTCTGTCTCTCCCTCTCTGAGTAAATATATAGGAAGAGAAAGAGGGCTTTTTAAAGTAGATTTGTGGTTAGTTTTATATGAAGCCTCTAATTTTTTCTACACTGATCATACCATTTTAAATTCTACCAGCCATTCCCAGTGGAGTTGCCAGTTACTTCAGGTTCAGCTTTGCCAACCTTTATTTCACTTACTCACTTTGCTGTTACCACTTTTTTTAAATTTAGCTGTCACGATTTGTGTGCAGTGACATCTTACTATGACACTCATTGACATTTCCCTGATGACCTATGATGCTGAGAACCTTTCAAGTACTTTTAGGCCATTTCTTCATTCTGTGGCATGAATGTATTCATATCTTTGGGTTATTTATTTATTTTTATAAGTTGAAGTGTTTTTTTAATTGTTGGCTTTTAGATCTTTTGATACTTAAGATGTGTGACCTTTCATAACATGTAAGTATTGAATATAGGTTTCTCTATTTCAGGTCTGACAATTCATTTTTAATGGCAAATTTTGGTAGATTAAATGCTTAATTTTTTTGAGCCTAACGTGTTAAATTTTTTCATTGCCAGCACATTTATGTCCCGTGTAAAAAATTATTTCCTTCCCATAACCAGTTGCATATGGACTGAGATAACAGGACTGTGCTATCTACTTTAAGGTGACACTAAATAATATTTTGTAAAAGTAGGATCTGAAATTGAAAGGGAAATGTATTAGGCAGGATTCTAGACATGGGGAATGAACAAAGGTGAAGAGGGGGGATATGAGCAAGACACAGTGGATGCACGTGTGAATTTCCAAAGTTTAGACAGAAATATTATTTAAATATTTATCACCTTCCCAGAGGTTGTAATTTACTGCTAAGTCTTCTCCATAAACTGTAGGTTTTTGGTCTTTATGTTCAGGTCTATACTCAATGTCAGGTTAATTTTTTGTCAATGGTATGAAGTAAGGAATTCCTAATCATTTTTCTTAGATATCCAGATCTTCTGGACTTGTTTGTGCAGATGCCTTTGATGCTTTAGTTGAAGATCAATTAGCACAGGTCCTGCTGCTTAGCCAAGGAGTGTAACAGGGGCTGTCCTTTACCCATGGAAAGGCCAGAAGACAGCAGTTCCTAGTTGGGGATGATTATTTTCTTCTAGGGGATAGTTAATAACATCTGGAGGTGCTTTTGATCTTCAGAGATCGGTGTGGTTGATATCTACAGCATAGAGATTAGAGATGATGATGAAGACCCGACTGTAAAGTTGGGCAAACTTCAACAGGAAATGTTTGGTGGAGAAATATAGAGGGTCTATAACTCTGTTCTAAAGGAATAGAAATGAATGTCTACATTGAAGACTTAGTTATTATCTTTCTACCCCAAAATTTTGATGCAACTAAACAACTACAAAAAGGACAAGAAGATCATGCATATAATTGTCTTGGTCCTGGCAAGGCAGTGAGTTGATCTCATGCATTGCTATGTTACTGTCAATAATTTGTTACAGTAAGATCATGAGTAAATACTTACTGAAATAGAACATGAATGAATAAGCAGGCTGCTGACTGAATGAAACCTAGTCAACAGCAAAGATAATTGCACTTGTTTTTGCCTAATTGGGATTGCAATCTGGAAAAGCATAAATTCAATATTGAAAATGTGCTTTGATGGTTATGACAACCTTATTATTGGCCTCCTATCATGAGAGAGGCTGCCAATGATACCACAAGTTAATCAAACGTCATGGTTGGAGAGCTAGAGATGGCTCATTGGTTAAGTGAGCTTGCTTCTCTTCCAGAAGACCAGTTTCAGCTCCCAGCAGCATCTCTACTTGGTGGCTCAGAACCTCTAAAATCCAGTTCCAGGAGAACTGATGCTCTGGGTACTTTGCACACACATGATACACATACATACAGCTCAACACACACACACACACACACACACACACACACACACATACACACACACAATCACATAAAAATAAGGTAGTCATAAAACTTAAAAAGTAATATGTGAAAATAATAAATAAAAATTAAAATAAGGTAGTTAGTTCAAAGTTTCATGGTTGGCACATGGTTGGTGAATATTAGGAACATTATGTTGTTTTGTGAGAAGAGATTATATGTGGTTCTAGTTTCTGATTCTGAAAAAGTGATGTCACACCAAGGTCAACACACAAAGTTTCAAGGAAACATCTTTTGAAGTCCAAGGAGAGCTTGCATTTGAGATGTGTGTGGTGTAGCTCAATTCGAAAGTTCAGCTTGTGTGTGAGAGAGAGATTAGAATTAGCAATGCCTTTCTCTTCTTTTACCTGAAGTGCCTCCAATGGATTCTTCCATGATGTACTGAAAGAGTCCATATTGCACCTGCTATCTGACAAGTCTTTTCTCAATATTTCCCTGAGCATTCTTAGACTTGTTAAAAGAGCATTGAAACTTTGTGTCCCAGGAGTCTTCTGCTTTCTAAAGCTAATATATCTAAGTATTTCCTCAATTCTCACGAGTAACCATCCATTCACTTCTATACTAGGTACCAAGGTCCTTATTAGATGGCACCACTTGGTCAGTCCCTTCCCCCAAGGGGTGGGGGTGGGGTGTATGATTCTAAATATGGGAAGTAAAATTCCTGTGTAAAAAGGACAGATCTTTGTACATCAAGAAATATACTTGGTCTTTCATGAAGAATTATACTTGGTTATGGTAAACATAAATTTGTGTATCTCCTGTTCATAAATGTAAATGGGCATTTATTATCATGCAAGCCAAAGCTCTAAATACAGTTTTCAAGATGGAAAGAAAAAAAGAGAGGGAGAACCAAGTCTTCTCTATTCTTGAGTAAGAACTATCATTCATTTATGGAGATTCAGAATTTTCACTTTAACAACTATCAGACATGGGAAGTTTCCAGAAGCAGTTCTGATATAGGATGCAAAACTTGCACCAGCAGAAGCTGGAGCTGTTGGCTGGTGGGGACTTGTGACTTTTATTGTCACTCAAGGTATCTAACACAAGTGTTCAAGCGAACAGTT